>NC_054383.1:67349572-67664572 GCF_017654675.1 Xenopus laevis | reverse complement strand
TGCTTGGACTCGTTCCTGTTTGTTCCTGTTTGCCTTTTGGATTTGCTTCTCTCGTTACCGACCTTGGCCTGACTTTGGATTTCGCTTGTCATCTGCTTGCCTACTGACTTCTGCCTGTTTACCATTTCGATAATCTTCTGCCTGCCTTTCGACCTCGGCCTGTCCCTCACTACGTCTTGTCTGCTGCCTGCCTATCGACCATCTGCCTGTTCTAAGACTACGACTTCGCTTCAACTTGCACTTGAATCATCCCTACGGGTTCAGTGAGCTGTACACTTAACAGCAGTTCTAACTGCTCTTCCTATATTGTCTCCAAAGAGCCTGACAGAATAACCAAGCCAGAATGGAGCCTTCGGAAGAGTTGCCTACACTGGTCGATCTTTCTCAACAGATTTTGTCACTTACTCAAGTAGTGAGAGAACTTCGGGGTGACTATCTTCATGTGCAAGAACAATTACAGAGTTTGCAGATGTCCACAGTACCGCCTGACGCCTCCGCTTCCGGATTATCAGCTGCTGCGTCAGGAGGGGCAGCTTCTTCCTCTCATCAGGAACCCAAGGTTGCTATGCCCGACAAATTTTCTGGAGACCGAAAGACTTTCAGAACCTTTGTTAATAGTTG
Source organism: Xenopus laevis (assembly GCF_017654675.1). Taxonomy (NCBI): domain Eukaryota; kingdom Metazoa; phylum Chordata; class Amphibia; order Anura; family Pipidae; genus Xenopus; species Xenopus laevis. Next base: position 67,663,951 of record NC_054383.1, on the reverse strand, counting down.
TCGGCTCCTGTTTACCTTAAAGCCTCAGTCTCATGCTACTGATCAGATCCGGGTTGGAGTTATGATTTCGTTGCTTCAAGGGCAACCTCAGGCCTGGGCTCATCGCTTATTGGAGCAAAACAGCCCCTTGTTAGCAACTACCGACTCATTTATCCAGGCTTTGGCAAAGATTTATGAGGATCCTCATAAGGTGGAAACAGCAGAAGCGGCTATACGAAATCTGCGTCAGCTTCGCCGTCCTGTTGAAGAATATGTGGCAGAATTCCGGTGCTGGGCCCCAGATACTCTGTGGAACGATAGGGCTCTTCGACATCAATTTCGTCTGGGGTTATCGGAAACTTTAAGGGACGAATTGGCAAGAGTCGGGTTACCGTCTTCATTGGAGGAAGTAATTTCACTGGCCATCCAGATTGATCAAAGAATTAGGGAAAGACGCCAAGAAAGAGGTGTTGGTCCCTCAATTCCGGAATGGGTGCTGCCTACAGCTCCTCCTCCAGTTTACCCTATTTCATCCTCTGATCCCGAACCTATGCAGATTGGGGTGGTTCGAAAGACACTTTCTGTGGAGGAAAGACTTCGTCGTAGACGGTTGAATTTGTGTCTTTACTGTGGCCTTGCTGGACATTTACTTAAAGATTGTCCCACACGACCCAATGGTAAAAATCGTCTTCTTCATTCTCCTATTTTACCATGTATTCCACCTCTTCAGTCTTATATTCTTCTTCATCTGTCGTTTCTGTGGAACAAAAGAAGAATTGAAATAGATGCGGTTGTGGACTCAGGAGCTTGTGGGTGCTTCATCAACCAGGCGTTCGCAAGTCTTCATCAACTTCCTTTGGTCCCAAAGATTCAGCCCATTCCAGTTAAGATGGCGGATGGCAATTTCATTTCTTCTGGACCTGTATCCTTGGAAACCCCACATATTTTGACTTTTTCTGTTCAGGGGCATTATGAGTTATTAAAGTTTGATGTCATGGAAAATCTGCTTTTTCCTGTTATTCTTGGAATTCCGTGGTTAAGAAGTCATAACCCTAGTGTTGATTGGCAGTCTGGGACAATCCTTTTTAATTCTAATTATTGTCGAAAAAATTGTCTTCCGTCCGCACCAGTCTTGGCTTTGAATACTTCGGATGACGAGATTCTTCAGTTCATTCCTCAAGTTTATCATGATTTTTCAGACGTATTCAGTAAGAAAGCAGCAGATACTCTTCCTCCTCATAGGAGTTATGATTGTCCTATTGATCTCCTCCCTGGGGCAGCTATTCCTTTCGGAAGGATTTACCCTTTATCTGAACCTGAGTTGACTACATTGAAAGATTATATTGACGAAAATCTCGCTAAAGGTTTTATTCGTCATTCAACGTCTCCGGCTGGAGCAGGTATCTTTTTCGTTGAAAAGAAGGACCACTCCTTAAGACCCTGCATTGATTTTCGAGAGCTTAACAAGGTTACAGTTAAGAATCGCTATCCGTTGCCTCTTATTCCTGATCTTTTTCAAAGACTTCGTCATGCCAAAATTTTTTCAAAATTTGATCTCCGAGGGGCTTACAATTTAATTCGTATTCGAGAAGGAGATGAGTGGAAGACTGCATTTCGTTCTCGTTATGGACATTTTGAGTATACTGTAATGCCTTTTGGTTTGTGCAACGCCCCGGCTACGTTTCAACATTTTGTTAATGATATTTTTCATGATCTTCTGGACCAATTCGTCATCGTCTATCTGGATGATATTTTGATTTTTTCCAATTCATTAGAGGAACATCGAAGTCATGTGAGAGAAGTTCTTTTAAGGCTCAGACATTATCAATTATATGCCAAAGCTTCCAAATGTGACTTTGAGAAGGCTAGTATTGAATTTCTGGGTTTCGTAGTTTCCGATCAAGGTTTTAAGATGGACATCAAAAAAGTGGAAGCGGTTATCAATTTGCCTTCTCCTGTGGATCGAAAAGGAGTGCAACGTTTTGTGGGGTTCGCCAACTTTTATAGGAGATTCATTAAAAAATTTTCTGCTATTATCAAACCCCTCACGGATCTCACAAGCAACAAGATTAAATTTTCTTGGTCTTCGGGTGCTCAACAAGCCTTTGATTATTTGAAAAAATTGTTTGTCTCAGCTCCTATTCTTGTTCATTCGGATGTCTCTAAACCTTTTACCCTAGAAGTTGATGCTTCAGAAGTGGCCATCGGAGCAATTCTCTCTCAGCGAGCTGGTCCTAAAGATGTTCTACATCCGGTGGCATTCTTTTCTAAAAAACTAAGCCCTACGGAAAGAAATTATGATGTTGGGGACCGTGAACTCTTAGCCATCAAAGGGGCATTAGAAGAATGGCGGCATCTTCTTGAAGGGGCTTCTCATCCAATTATTGTTTTCACCGATCACAAAAACTTGGAGTACTTACGTACGGCAAAAAGGCTGAATCCTTGTCAAGCGAGATGGGCACTTTTCTTTTCTCGCTTCCAATTCCATGTTACTTATAAACCTGGTTCTAAGAATATAAAGGCAGATGCTTTATCTAGAATTTTTCCAGTGGAAAAGGATACTACGCTTCCTGACACTATTCTTCAGCCTGGACATTTTTTATTGTTACAATCTTCTTTTATGGAGAATTTGAGAAATGCTCCTCAGTCGGTGTTGGATTATCCTGGGGTTAACAATTTGCTTCTTGAAGGTAATCTGCTTTTACGAAATAATAGATTGGTGGTTCCTCCTAAACTTCGTGTAGAGGCTCTTAAACTTATTCATGACCATCCTTTGGCCGGACATTCTGGAATTCGGAAGACTCTGGATTTAGCAAGACGTTTCTTTTGGTGGCCTTCTTTAGTAAAAGAATGTATATCTTTTGTTCGTTCTTGTGACTCCTGTGCCAGATCTAAACCGTCCCACAACAAACCTGTTGGTTTACTTCGCCCTTTGCCAGTTCCTGAGAGGCCATGGAGTTCTATTTCGATGGACTTTATTGTAGAGCTTCCTCCTTCCAACAATTATAACACTGTTTTTGTGGTCGTGGATCGTCTCACCAAGATGGCTCACTTTATCCCACTCCCTCGGTTACCTTCTGCGGCAGCTACTGCAGATGTCTTTATTAAAGAAATTGTGAGACTGCATGGTTTACCTCAAGAAATCATTTCGGATCGGGGTTCGCAGTTTACTTCAAAATTCTGGACTGCTTTATGTAAGGCCTTTAATATTTCTTTATCCCGATCTTCTGCTTACCATCCGCAAACCAATGGGCAAACAGAAAGAACCAATCAGACTCTTGAACAGTATATGCACACCTTTTCTTCTCATCTGCAAGATAATTGGTCTTCTCTTCTTCCTTGTGCAGAATTTTGTTACAACAATTCATTACATTCTTCCACGGGCCAAACTCCTTTTTTCTCTAATATAGGGTTCCATCCTATTATGTTCCCTGATGTCTTGCCGGAAGTGACTCTTCCTTCTCTACAGGATCGCCTTGAATTTCTCAACCAGAACTCCGGGATCGTAAAGACACACATAAGTAAGGCTCAACAAAACTTTAAGATTTTTTCAGATCGTAGACGAGGAAAAGATCCTGAGTTTAAGGTCAATGATAAGGTTTGGCTTTCTACACTGAATCTTCGTCTTTCAAATGCCTCCAAGAAGTTGGCTCCAAGGTTCTTGGGACCCTTCTCCATCAAAAGGGTAATTAATCCTGTTTCCTTTGAATTAGATTTACCGGAGTCTTTGAAAGTGTATCCTGTCTTCCATGCTGCACTACTCAAGAAATTTGTGCCTAATACGTTTCCTGGGCGTATTCCTCTTCCTCCTCCAGCGATCTCTTGTCAGGATGGAGTTGAATTTGAGGTCGAAAGAGTTTTGGACTCAAGGTTTCGGGGTAAGAAGTTACAGTATTTGATCAAGTGGAAGGGATTTCCTAATGAAGAGAATTCCTGGGAACCAGTGGAGAATATTCATGCACCAAGATTGGTTTCAGCATTCCACAGAAATCATCCGGAAAAAGCCTGCTGAAGACGTCCTGAGGCCATCCCTCGGGGGGGGGCAATGTAAGGTACCTGTGCCAAATATATCTAGTGCTCTGTCCGATGTGGGGCGCAGGCGCAGGGGTGCGCAGGCTTCTGGGCATCTTCGGCGTCTGGCGCCCACGTTCGCGTCTTTGCGCGGGCGCGCGTCCGTTTATTCGGACACGCGCGCGTCGCGACGGACACGCGCGCGTCGCGACGGACGCGAGCGCGTCTCAACGGACGCGAGCGCGCTAATTGACGCTCTGCGTCAATCACGCTGCGGCGTCACGTTTGGCGCCAAATCTGTCCCTTTAAATAGTCTTCAGCAAAAGCAAACGGTGCTTGGTTATTTCCTTGCTTGGACTCGTTCCTGTTTGTTCCTGTTTGCCTTTTGGATTTGCTTCTCTCGTTACCGACCTCGGCCTGACTTTGGATTTCGCTTGTCATCTGCTTGCCTACTGACTTCTGCCTGTTTACCATTTCGATAATCTTCTGCCTGCCTTTCGACCTCGGCCTGTCCCTCACTACGTCTTGTCTGCTGCCTGCCTATCGACCATCTGCCTGTTCTAAGACTACGACTTCGCTTCAACTTGCACTTGAATCATCCCTACGGGTTCAGTGAGCTGTACACTAAACAGCAGTTCTAACTGCTCTTCCTATATTGTCTCCAAAGAGCCTGACACTCAGGACCTGACTGGTAAGACAGTACAACCTTGGCACCAGGGGGATCGCCAAGAGGGTGTTACAAATGCTATAAAATATAAATAGTTCAATTCTATCAGAAGAGTCTCTTAAAATATTTTCACAGTCCCTTACACAATAAGTAATTTTAAAAGGCAAAAGGTATATATACTTATTATTAGAACCGGAACTAGGGGTATGTAGAAGAGGCAGCTACCTAGTGCACAATGATGGGTGTGCTCTAGGCAGGTACCTTTTGAAGAGTCTTCTGCCTACCCCTAGTCCAGGCTCTCTTGCTCCCACTGCTGCCCCCCCAATTGTCACAGTGCATTCCCTAAACGTGATGTCACTGGGTATGCATGCACACATTGTGGGAGGGGGGGTGGGATGCGGTGGCCAACCAGGTTACCTAGGGAGCCTGTCAGCTTGCCTTTCCTCTGCTTACTTTAGTAATTTAGTATCTAATTCTTAGACATCCCTCTCCACTTGTTTAGAAATAAAATGAATGACAATATTTATATTTATGTTCTCATATTCTTATATTATCTTCTCTGTATACAGCATTCATGCATACTTTACCTCTTTATTAATTCCCATTGCAGCAGGTTTTTGAGAAATCACCTGCAACTGTACCAGTACTTGCCTATGCTTAATTACAGATATTTCCTTTGTATCTGGATTCTTAATTGGAGTTCAGTGTTCATTTAATTATTTATATATATATATATATATATATATATATATATATATATAGGCTGGCAATCTAAAACTGGAAAGTCTGAGACTCTTAGGTTTAATTCCGAGACTGTTAAATGTTTCCATTGCCATGATTTTGGTCATATTGCAGCAAATTGCCCTTTGCTTGATGATCCCATGCAATGTGATTTTTCTTCCAGGAATAGACGCCAGTCCCTGTTTGCTACGGTTGCCTGCACTGCGGTGCCGGTTCAGGAAAAGCAAATGTGTAAAGTGAGTGTGAATGGGAAACAATTGCTTGCATTGCTAGACTCCGGTAGTCTAGTCACTTTGGTAAAGTTAGACTCAGTAGGCCCTGTTTAGTTCCAGTCAAAAAGGGTTGGTGTGGTTTGTATTCATGGTGACATACGGGAGTATCCTGTGGCGACCCTAAAGTTTAAAACGGGCCTTGGTACAGTGACTTACTCTGCAGGGGTAGTACCACACCTTCTGCATGATGCAATAATTGGGAGGGATTTTCCCCAGTTTTGGGATCTCTGGAATCAATCAGTTTCTCCCTGCTCTGATGCAGTGGTTGAAGGACCTGTGCCCATAGAAAATTCAGAGCTAACTGGTTCAGAGGATTCTCCTCAGGAAACCCCAGCTTTCCCTTTCTCTGTATTAGCAGGAGACTTGGAGGACCCTGAAGATGGTCAAAACCCTAGTGGGGAAACCAGTGAGTCAGGTATTATTGACAGTGTTGTGGATTTCTCTGATTTGAATGTACACAAAGAGAATTTCGGTACAGAACAGTTAAAAGACCCTGTCCTTATAAAAGCTAGAGAAAATGTGAAAATAATTGACGGGGAACCTATTGAGCCAGGGCTCAGGTTATCCTATCCGCACATGGCTTTAAAAGGGGATCTATCTACTGTACCAAGTATCAAAAAAATCAAATGAGGCGATTGAACAATTAGTGGTACCCAAACCATAGAGAAAAATGGTGTTGGATCTTGCCCATGGTCATGTAATGCGGGGACATTTGGGTGTGAAAAAAACTACCGAAAGAGTTTTGCAGAGATTTTTTTGGCCTGGTGTATATCAGCAGGTAAATGCTTAAATGATAGTAGTAAATTAATGAAAAAAAAAAGCCTCTAAACTGGTAAATTTAACCCACGCAATCCACTTTTTTAAATGCTGTGAAAAGTAGATCGACATATATATATATATATACTGTGGTGCGGTCACTACTAGGATACCTGGGAAAGTCCAGGACGGAGCTTATTTATGCCCCAGGTTCCTAACAGAGTGGTTCTGGGACTGCTAGTCCAGCCCGGGTGTTTTGAGTTGTACTGATGTATTTCAGGTGGTTAATTAAAGAGGCAGCTCAAGCCAGAGTGGAGAGTTCCTGGCTGGGGAAAAGACACAGAAAAGCTGCCTGTGTGAGAGGGATTGAAATCACCAAAAGGTTTGGGATTTTATATCTTCCTGTATGTTCTTTGTTTTGGGGAGACAGGCGGTAGGCCTTCTCCTGGTTAGTTAGGAAAACTGACCTGTATTAGTTAGAAGCCCATTAAGTGGCAAGGATTTTATTTTGAATTGTTTGTTTTGTTTATTTTTTTCTGCAAGAGACAATAAACTGCCAAAAAGAGACTATACTCTCATGAGTTGTGCTTGTGCCGTGGGCTGTGTTACCCCAGGAAAACTGATCCCAGCTACCCAAACTCTTACATATGGTGGAGGGTGCTCTGGCACAAAATAAAGCAACAAAAGGCAGTATAATATTGCAGAGACTGTGAATTAAAGGGGTAGTTATCCCATAAGAACTGTGCAGCATGGAGGAGATTGTGAAACAGTTAATGCTGTCTAATGCCACCCAGCAACAGGCACAGCAGCAAGCGGAAGCCCGCCATAAGGAGCTGGTCCTACAGTTACAGCAACAGACAATGGTTCAACAACAGGCACAGCAACAGCAGATGATGGCCATGTTTAAAAAGCTGGCAGAAGATGCAGAGGAAGACCGGCAGGTACTGACAGGATTGGTCCAACAGTTGGCACAGAGACCCCAGGAGCCACCTGCAGTAGTACATAGCAATGTACCCAAAATCAATGTAAGCCGCTTCCTCCAAAAGATGACATCAGAGGATGATCCGGAGGCATATCTCACTACATTTGAGCGGACCGCCGAAAGAGAGGGTTGGTTTAAAGAGCAGTGGGCAGGTCTTTTGGCACCCCTGCTAACCGGTGAATTGCAAAAAGCATATTTTGATCTTGACTCTGTTACTGCCAAGGATTATGAGAAACTGAAAAAAGAGATTCTGGCCCGCCTTGGCGTTACCCTGGCGCTTCGTGCCCAACGTGTATACAGCTGGGCTTATCACCCGGAGAAGCCTCCACGCTCCCAGATGTTTGACCTGATCCACCTGGTGAAAAAATGGTTGCAGCCAGAGTCCTTGACTGGACCTGAGATTATTGAGAGGGTGGTACTGAATCGCTACCTGAGGTCCCTTCCTGTTGCCCTGCGCAAATGGGTGACCCATGGAGACCCTAAAACTGCAGATGACCTTGTGGAGTTAGTGGAAAGGTACTTTGCCGCTGAGAACTTTGGCACCCCTCCCGCATCGTTCCGGGCTCCACACCTGAAAGGGAGGTACACCCTGGCAACGGGTAAGACTGTTCATGGGGACACGGGTGGTGGTACAAGTAAATCACCCTTAAAGGGAGAAAATTTTGGCAAAAACCCGGGAGGCTGGCAATCTAAAACTGGAAAGTCTGAGACTCTTAGGTTTAATTCCGAGACTGTTAAATGTTTCCATTGCCATGATTTTGGTCATATTGCAGCAAATTGCCCTTTGCTTGATGATCCCATGCAATGTGATTTTTCTTCCAGGAATAGACGCCAGTCCCTGTTTGCTACGGTTGCCTGCACTGCGGTGCCGGTTCAGGAAAAGCAAATGTGTAAAGTGAGTGTGAATGGGAAACAATTGCTTGCATTGCTAGACTCCGGTAGTCTAGTCACTTTGGTAAAGTTAGACTCAGTAGGCCCTGTTTAGTTCCAGTCAAAAAGGGTTGGTGTGGTTTGTATTCATGGTGACATACGGGAGTATCCTGTGGCGACCCTAAAGTTTAAAACGGGCCTTGGTACAGTGACTTACTCTGCAGGGGTAGTACCACACCTTCTGCATGATGCAATAATTGGGAGGGATTTTCCCCAGTTTTGGGATCTCTGGAATCAATCAGTTTCTCCCTGCTCTGATGCAGTGGTTGAAGGACCTGTGCCCATAGAAAATTCAGAGCTAACTGGTTCAGAGGATTCTCCTCAGGAAACCCCAGCTTTCCCTTTCTCTGTATTAGCAGGAGACTTGGAGGACCCTGAAGATGGTCAAAACCCTAGTGGGGAAACCAGTGAGTCAGGTATTATTGACAGTGTTGTGGATTTCTCTGATTTGAATGTACACAAAGAGAATTTCGGTACAGAACAGTTAAAAGACCCTGTCCTTATAAAAGCTAGAGAAAATGTGAAAATAATTGACGGGGAACCTATTGAGCCAGGGCTCAGGTTATCCTATCCGCACATGGCTTTAAAAGGGGATCTATCTACTGTACCAAGTATCAAAAAAATCAAATGAGGCGATTGAACAATTAGTGGTACCCAAACCATAGAGAAAAATGGTGTTGGATCTTGCCCATGGTCATGTAATGCGGGGACATTTGGGTGTGAAAAAAACTACCGAAAGAGTTTTGCAGAGATTTTTTTGGCCTGGTGTATATCAGCAGGTAAAGGATTACTGTGAGTCCTGTCCTGTTTGCCAAATTTCCACTCCAAGGCCACATTTTCGTAGTCCCTTAATCCCATTACCAATTATTGAAATACCCTTTGAGCGAATAGCCATGGATCTGGTGGGCCCTTTGTTAAGATCTGCCCGGGGTCACCAATACATCTTAGTGATCATGGACTATGCCACTCGCTATCCGGAAGCTATTCCTTTGCGCAACACTTCTGCTAAAACCATTTCCAAAGAATTGCTTCATGTGTTCAGTAGGGTTGGGATCCCTAAAGAAATCCTCACCGATCAGGGTACCCCTTTTATGTCCAGAGTAACTAAGGAACTCTGTAAATTGTTTAAAATTTCACAATTGCAAACCTCTGTCTACCACCCTCAGACAGATGGTCTTGTGGAACAGTTTAACAAGACCCTAAAAAGTATGTTGAAAAAGGTAGTAAACAAAGATGGGAAAGACTGGGACTGCCTTTTGCCCTATCTTATGTTTGCTATTAGGGAAGTTCCCCAATCCTCTACAGGTTATTCCCCATTTGAGTTACTCTATGGGAGACATCCTAGGGGGCTCTTAGACATAGCTAAGGAAACCTGGGAAGGGGAAGTGACACCCTACAGGAGTGTAATTGAACACATATCACAAATGCAAGACAGAATTGCTTCAATTATGCCCATTGTAAGAGAAAACCTGGCCCAAGCCCAGGCTGCCCAACAAAGAATATACAACCGTAATGCTAAAATACGTGTCTTTTCACCTGGAGACAGAGTACTAGTTTTGGTCCCCACGGTGGAGAGTAAGTTCCTTGCAAAATGGCAGGGACCCTTTGAAATAATTGAGAGAGTCGGGGAGGTAAATTACAAGGTACACCAACCTGGCAAGAGGAAGCCAGAACAAATGTATCATGTTAATTTACTTAAACCCTGGAAAGACAGGACATCATTGATTGCAGTACCAGCCTATGCTGTTTCTAAGGTAACTCACGAGACCCCTCTGGTCCCTGAGGTTACCATTGCAGAAACTTTGTCCACCTCCCAAAAACAGGAGGTAAAAGAATTCTTAATGAGGAATAGGGATACTTTCTCTGACCTCCCAGGAAAGACTCCCGTTGTTGAGCATGATATTGTCACTGAGCCAGGTGTTCGAGTTAAACTCAAACCCTATAGGATTCCCGAAGCTAGACAAAAAGCTGTGGCTGATGAAGTGGCAAAAATGCTTGAGTTAGGGGTAATTGAAGAGTCCAATAGTGACTGGTCTAGCCCGATTGTTCTTGTTCCTAAGCCAGATGGTAGCTGGCGGTTCTGTAATGATTTTCGCAAACTTAATTCGGTATCCAAGTTTGACACTTACCCAATGCCTAGGGTAGATGAGCTCATAGACAGGCTGGGTACTGCTCGTTATCTGACAACATTGGATTTAACAAAAGGGTATTGGCAGATACCATTATCGGAACAGGCCAAGGAAAAAACTGCTTTTGTCACTCCAGGCGGTTCTTTCCAGTACAGAATAATGCCCTTTGGCCTACAAAATGACCCTGCCACATTCAAAGGGCTATGGATAGAATATTAAGACCTCACCATCAGTATGCGGCTGCATATTTAAATGATGTGGTGATACACAGTACAGATTGGGAGTCTCACCTGCACAGAGTTCAGGCTGTGTTGGATTCCCTCCATAAAGCAGGCCTTACTGCCAACCCCAAGAAATGTCCATTGGTTTGGAGGAGGCAAAGTATTTAGGTTACACCATTGGCAGAGGGGTGGTAAAACCCCAGGTAAATAAAACAGCAGCCATTCAACAGTGGCCACACCCTCTTAATAAGAAGCAGGTTAGAGCTTTTTTGGGTATCACTGGCTACTACAGGAGGTTTATTCCTCATTTTGCCACCTTGGCTGCTCCCTTAACAGACTTAACAAAGGGAAAAAACTCTGTCATGGTCAAGTGGTCCCCTGAGGCAGAAAAATCTTTTCAGGCCCTCAAAGATGCGTTATGTGCACAACCAGTCTTGTATTCCCCAGATTTTTCAAAGGACTTTGTGGTCCAGACTGATGCATCAGATGTAGGGTTAGGGGCAGTATATCCCAGCTTTATAACGGGAAGAGCATCCAGTTGTGTACTTAAGCAGAAAGCTCAATGACTGTGAGAGGAAGTATGCCACGATTGAAAAGGAGTGTTTGGCCATAAAGTGGGCCTTAGATGCCTTAAGGTATTACCTCTTAGGCAGAAAATTTGACCTTATTACTGACCATGCACCTCTAAAATGGATGGCCCAAAAGAAGGAGACCAATAGACGAGTGAATCGTTGGTTCCTCACGCTGCAGGACTACTGTTTCACAGTGAAACATAGGCCCGGGTCAGAAATGGGCAATGTTGATGCCCTGTCCCGGGTTCATTCCTGTTGGGCCTCAGTTGTTCCAACCATTGGGTTGAAACAAGGAGGGGGGGTATGTGGTGAGGTCACTACTAGGATACCTGGGAAAGTCCAGGACGGAGCTTATTTATGCCCCAGGTTCCTAACAGAGTGGTTCCCGGACTGCTAGTCCAGCCCGGGTGTTTTGAGTTGTACTGATGTATTTCAGGTGGTTAATTAAAGAGGCAGCTCAAGCCAGAGTTCCTGGCTGGGGAAAAGACACAGAAAAGCTGCCTGTGTGAGAGGGATTGAAATCACCAAAAGGTTTGGGATTTTATATCTTCCTGTATGTTCTTTGTTTTGGGGAGACAGGCGGTAGGCCTTCTCCTGGTTAGTTAGGAAAACTGACCTGTATTAGTTAGAAGCCCATTAAGTGGCAAGGATTTTCTTTTGAATTGTTTGTTTTGTTTATTTTTTTCTGCAAGAGACAATAAACTGCCAAAAAGAGACTATACTCTCATGAGTTGTGCTTGTGCCGTGGGCTGTGTTACCCCAGGAAAACTGATCCCAGCTACCCAAACTCTTACAATACATATATACACTCTCCAATGAACCAGCAACACAGGGATATTTTTCAAAAGTAGAAAAGTGTATTTAGTGAACCATATATATATATATATATATATATATATATATATATATATATATATATATAGTTTCAAATATCAAAATTTATTTTCAACGTTTCGGCTCCATAGCTTGAGCCGTCTTCAGGAGTCAGGAGTCTCCTGAAGACGGCTCAAGCTATGGAGCCGAAACGTTGAAAATAAATTTTGATATTTGAAACTCTATACTTAGTCCTGTTTGGTGCGGTTTTTTGGCTAACAAACAATGTGATTGATTTGAACCAGCACACAGGCATTGGATTTTTCGCTGTGTGCACCAGCCACAAAGTGTATATATATATATATATATATATATATATATATATATATATATATATATATATATATATATATATATATATATATATATATATATATATATTTATTTATTTTGTTTTTTTGTTTTTGTTTGTTTTTTGTTTGTTTTTTTGTTTATGACAGAATAACTTGTCATGGAATGAAAAAAAAATCCCTTTCAACTGTCTACATGCCTATGAATCATTTAAAAAAAAAAGACTAAATAAGCACACCATTCAAATAACCAATTATTGCAAATGCTGTACTGAATCCTTTTTCCCAAATAAGCTTTGTGAAAAGATATACTGTACAATATTTGCTATAGATTGCATTAAGATGCTGCCTTAAAAGTTATCTAGAATACAGTCTCTGTAGACTTAGTTAGATTTCAGTGTGTATTTATAATGATACAAAGAATAAAGGCAGTTTCTTAAAAACTTACGAAGAGCTCATGTCTGAACAATAACCATTATCCTTTTAGTGTTAACTCATTTGAAAGTCTGGAAAAGATCAATAAAAACTAGATGGTGTCGTTTCTGAAGAAACCACAAGATGTTGGCTTTGAAATGCAAGAGGTGTTGGGGCCAGTCGCCCCTGGTGCATAGAGAGTACACAAAGTTGGTAGAATCTGGTTTAAAACTGTGAAAATTGAAGCAGATCAAATTGTACCATTAAAATCAATCCAAAAAACCTGATTGTCTGTTTTTGGCTCCACCCACTTTTAAAATTTGAACCCCAGTCCCCCTGTGACCGACTGTGCCAAGTTTGATGTCCCTGCCATTAACTGTGAAAGAATGGCAGCAACTTATATATTGACATTGATTAGCAATAGGTAACATTTGATTGGCTGTTTTAAGCTCCACCCAGTTTTCCAAATTTTAACCCCAGTCACCCAGTCATGGTCTGTATCAAGTTTGGGGCCTCTGGCTTTAAAACTGTGAGAATGGCAGTATTTGAAACTTTTACATTGAAGTCAATAGGTAAAATCTGATTGGCTGTTATTGGCTCCGCCCACTTTTCCTAAATTTTGACCACAGTCACCCAGTGAGTAATTGTGGTGAGTTTGGGACACTTGGCATGGACGCCATAATAATAGCAGCAATTTGGCGTTTTTCATTAAGGTCAATGGCTGAAGTCCGATTGGCTGTTGTTGCCCCGCCCCCTTTTTTTCCTAATTCTGAACCAGAGTCACCAAGTGACTAACACTTTAAGGTTTCGGAATCATGACATTTAACCTGTAAAAATGGCAGCAGTTTTATGTTTTTCTCTTGAAAATCAATGAATGACATTTGATTGGTTGTTGGTGGCTCCACCCACTTTTCCTAACTTTGAAGTGCAAACACCCAGTGAGCACATTTGTGATATTCGAGGTCCATGACATCAATAACGTGCAAATGGCAGCAATTTAAATTTTTCCCATTGAAATCATCAAAGAAATCTGATTGGTTGTTTTTGGCTCCACCCACTTTTCCAAATTTTGATCCCGGTAATCCAGGGACCAACTGTGCCAAGTTTGAGGACCCTCCCATGAACAATGTAAGAGCGGCGACAGTTTTAACTTTTCCCATTGAAACAAATGGCTAATATTTGATTGGCTGTGGTAGACTCCGCCCACTTTTCCAAATTTTAACCCCAGTGACCCATGGTGCCAAGTTTTGGGTCTCTGGCTTTAACACTGTGGGAATGACAGTGTTTGACATTTTCTCATTGAAGTCAATAGGGAAAATCTGATTGGCTGTTTGTTGCTCCGCCCACTTTTTGGAGTCCCCAAAATGTGACAGAACTTTTCAGGTTGACCCCATGACTAAGTGACCCAAGTTTGGTGCGTGTAACTTTAATGCTGTACGAGTGGCAAAAGTTTCAAATTTCCCAATGAAAGTCTATGGGAAAAAATGGGGTCTTTGGGGGGCCGCCACAGGGCCACGGAGGGTGGGATTGCTTAACAGAGCACAAGCAACCTATTCGGGTATGAGCCGAACAAGTGTGCAAAGTTTCATAATTGTACTCCTAAAACTCTGGGAGGAGTAGCGTTTAGAAAATTGCTAAAATTTCATTGGCTGTTGGTAGCTCCGCCCACTTTGGGGTGCCCCCCCAAAATACATATTTTTATTCGGGGTGCACCAACAATATGCGGTCCGAGTTTGGGGAGTGTAGCTTCAAAACTGTACGAGCGGCAGCGATTTGAAAATTTTCCCTGCCAAAGTCAATACGAAAAACGGCGTCTTCGGTGGTCCGCCGGACGGGCGCAGTGGGTGGGATCGCTTACTAAAGCACAAGCAACGTACTTTGCTATAAGGCGAATAGGTGTGGAAAGTTTGGCGCTTGTACCCCTAAAACTGTAGGAGGAGTAGCGTTTAGAAAACCGGGGGGCGCTAATAATAATAATAAGAAGAAGAAGAAGAACGAGCTGAACTAGTAGATCAAGATAAATGTTTTTCCATCAGACTTGTGTCCCCATTTGTTAATGGAGTAACATTCCTTGTTATAAAACAATGGTTAGAAAGTGCTAAAAGTTGTCCAGCAACATCTGGGGACCAAAGCAGAAGATGCTGATGCTTCCTTTATGCCCATTATTACATGCTAACTCAAAGCTGGCCACTCCTGGAAACATATACAGTAATAGTATAATAATCTTACTAGTTACCTATCTTTTTTATATAAGTGTGTGGAACAGATCTATTTCTTGCTAAAATACTAATAATGAGACAGATGAAGGATTTAATCCCTACTGGTAGTAAATGGGGAAAAACATGATAAAACATTATCTATATTAATACTGATTTATTAAAGGAACAGTTCAGTGTGAAAATAAAAACTGTGTAAATAGATAGGCTGTGCAAAATAAAAAAAATTCCTAATATAGTTAGTTAGCCAAAAATGTAATGTATAAAGGCTGGAGTGACTGGATGTGTAGCATAATAGCCAGAAAACTACTTCCTGCTTTTCAGCTCTATAACTCTGAGTTAGTCAGCGACTTGAAGGGGGACCACATGGTACATATCCGTTTATTGAGTTTGCAATTGATCCTCAGCATTCAGCTCAGATTCAAAAGCAATAGATATGACCCATGTGCACCCCCTCAAGTCTCTGATTGGTTACTGCCTGGTAACCAGGGTAACTTCCATGACTGCAGATTTCTTAAACTTGTTTTTCTTGCACCTTGGCAGCAGTTTTTACATTATATGATGGGCACCACTTTATAATAATTCATTATTTAAAGTCACTTCGACTAGGGAATAGTCCAAATTTAATTCAAATTTTAAAAAAATTCAAAAATTCAAATATCGAAATTTATCATGTACTTCGACTTCGACAATTCACCATCTAAAACCTGCTAAATTGCGGTTTTAGCCTATGGGAGACCTCCTAGAACCTATATGGAGTCAATTGGTGGACTTCGAATCGAAGTAAGATCGTATTCAATTCGAACTATCGAATACAGCCTATTCACCTGCAAAAAAACTTAGATTTTTTAAATACATTTCGGTTGGTCTTTTTTTATTCAAATTTTGAAGTTATTGAAGTTAAAAAAACTCCCATTACTTTGAAATTCAACCCTTGATAAATCTGCCCCTTTGTGTTCTGTTTGACTTCAAAGCGAGTGTGGGAGCTGCTAAGTGAGTGTTGCATGTAATGATTTATCAAGGGTCGAATTGAAAATTCAAATTTTTAAATTTGAATTTCGAATTTATTATAGTGTAATTCGACTAGGGAAGTCCAAATTCGATTTGAGTTTCAAAATAAATGCGAATTTCAAAATTGATCATGTACTGTCCCTTTAAGAATTCAAATTAGACTATTCACCATCTAAAACCTGCCAAATTGGTGTTTTAGCCTATGGGGGACCTCCTACAATCAATTTTGGAGTCGTTTGGTGGACTTTTGAAAAAAAAATGTATGTGGTGTTGGAGCAGCAGTTCCATGCAATGTGTACACGTGAAAGATGTTGGTAGGTTTTCATCTTGGAATCTGAACTTCAGACTCTAAGGGGGTACTGGCAGCACTAAGGGCAGCGGCAAACGTGAGGGAGGAAAGGAGGCTCGCAGAGCAGGGGCCAGTGTAGTGAGGGAAGGGTCAGTGGAGGCTTATGAGGGAGGCAGGTTTGTTAGAGTTATGAGGGGAAGTAGGGGACAGAAGGGTAGGGGGGCTGGTCCACAGCTTGTCCAAAACAACACCATTTTGGCTGAAGATGCTGGGGAGGAAAGCTCTGAACTGGTGTGTATGGAGCAGGCTGACTCTCAGGGTACCCTGGGAGGCAGTAGCTCTAATACAGGTGGTGGGGGAGTGCAAGGAAGGTTTTAGTTATAGGGGATTCAATTATTAGAAAGGTGGATAGGGTAATATGCCGTAAGGACCCTTTATGCCAAACAGTCTGCTGCTTGCCTGGTGCTGGGGTTCGGAATGAGTGGAAAGATTATTATTAAAGTTAGAGGAGATGGTGAAATTCTCAAGAACAATTTAAAAAAAACTAGGTGTAAAGTTGAAGGCAATGACCTCCAAGGTAATTTTCTGAGAGATATTACCTGTGCTAAAAGCAAAGCTAAGAAGACAGCGGGAGCTTAGGGAGATTAATGCGTGGCTGAAAGATTGGTGCAGGGAGGAGGGTTTTGGGTTTTTGGAGAACTGGGCTGATTTCTCAGTTGGCTACAGGCTCTTTGCTAGTGATGGATTGCACCTCAATGATGATGGTGCAGCTGTTTTGGGGGAAATGATGGCTAGAAGGTTGGAGGAGATTTTAAACTAGGTGTGTGGGGAGAGGGTTCAGTAAAAGATTCAGTGGAAGACAGGTTAGATTAGATAGTGGGCAAAGGAAGAGATTTGGCTGGGGGCACTGTTAAGAATAGGGAGGACCACTAGGGATGTAGCGAACTGCCGATAATGTGTTCGCGAACACCGGCAAAAAATGCGAACAGTTCGCGAACAGTTTGCGAACTTCGAACATCCGAAAATCGTTCGATTCGAACGATCGAAGGATTTTAATCGTTCGAATCGTTCGAATCGAACGATCAAAGCCATTCGATCGAATGATTTCATTCAATCCAATGGCTTCGATCGTTCGATTTGAACGAAAATCCTTCGATTTTAGCGATCGAATGGTCGAATGATTTTGACGCGAACGCCTATTGGCGAACGTCGCGCGACGTTCGCGAACTTGCGGCGGACGCGAACAGCCGATGTTCGCGCGAACAAGTTCGCCGGCGAACAGTCCGCGACATCCCTAAGGACCACATGTAATTTGTTCAATATGGTACCAGTATTAAATGTACAGTATGTTTGCAAATGCAAGGAGTCTGAATGGTAAAATGGGAGAGCTGGTGCTTGAGGGAAAATATGATGTGATTGGTGTGGCCGAATGAGTTGCATGACTGGACAGTTAATATCAGAGGCAATAGAAAAGGAGGAGGGGGTATGTCTGTTTGTTAGGCAGGATTTAAATGCTTATATAAAGGAGGAGGTGATGTTAGAAAATTAGGGGACAGAAGTCTTATGGGTGGAGTTCTTCACCAATTGTAAAGAGTCCAGCAAATTAATTGTAGGCGTATGCTATAGACCCCCTAATGTAAGTGACGAGGAGGAGGCTAAGTTCCTGATGCAAATAGAAAAGGCTGCTAGTTTGGGTAAAGTAATGATAATGGGGGATTTTAATTACCCAGATATTGACTGGAGCAACAGTACTGCCAGATCAGTTAATGGGAACAAGTTTATAAACTTGTTGCATGACAATTTTATGGCACAGGTTGTTGAGGAGCCAACCAGAAAAATGCTATTCTGGATCTAGTGATTTCTAATGACCCAGAACTTGTAGCAAATGTGCAAGTCATTGAACCCCTGGGTAATAGTGACCATAATGTTATCTCATTCAATGTCTGGTGCAAAAAAACAAATATACACTGGGGAAACAAAAACCATGAATTTCAGAAAAGCTAATTTTAGTGCCTTGAGGGCTGCCCTTCAGAGTATTGATTGGGACATTATGTTTTCAGCTAAAAACACAAAACAGAAATGGTTGTCTTTTAAAATTATATTAAATTGTTACTGTTCTCAATTTATTCCATTCAGGGGTAAATGTAGAAGCACTTCACCCTATGTGGCTTAATATAGAAGTAAAGAAATTAATAGGAAAGAAGAGAAAGGGCATTTAAGAACTACAAGTCTGTTGGGACAGAAGCTGCATTTAATGAATATAAACACTATAATAAATGCTGTAAATCAGCAATCCGGAAGGCAGTGCCGGGCCAAGATAGTTTGGCACCCTAGGCAAGTGCTTCAGTCTGCGCCCCCCCAGTATTCTTATATCACCATTTCCCACCTTTCCAATTTACCTTTTTAGTTTAAGAAAATCAAATAAAGAAGGGAAGGTTTAATAAAGAAGGCAGTAGAACTCTGTGAAGATAAAATGTTATTTTTACTCATATTTCATCTCCCAATCTCTCACTCAAAACAATACCTGGTTGTTAGGTTAAATTGGCCCCTAGCAACCAAGTAGGTGCTTACATTACAAAATGGAGGGATGCTGAACAAAAACCTAAATAATGAAAAAAAAAAACAAAAAAAAAATGAAGACCAACTGACACAAAGGGGCTGATTCATTAAGGGTCGAATATCGAGGGTTAATTAACCCTCGATATTCGACTAGGAATTGAAATCCTTCGACTTCGAATATCGAAGTCGAAGGATTTAGCGCAAATTCTGCGATCTTACGATCGAATGATTATTCCTTCGATCGAACGATTAAATCCTTCGAATCGAACGATTCGAATGATTTTAATCCAATGATCGAAGGAATATCCTTCGATCAAAAAAACTTAGAAAAGCCTATGGGGACCTTCCCCATAGGCTAACATTGACTTCGGTAGCTTTTAGCGGCCCAACTAGGGGGTCGAAGTTTTTTTTTTAAAGAGACAGTACTTCGACTATCGAATGGTCAAATAGTCGAACGATTTTTACTTAGAATCCTTTGATTCGAAGTCGTAGTCGAAGGTCGAAGTAGCCCATTCGATGGTCGAAGTAGCCCAAAAAATACTTCGAAATTCGACGTTTTTTTACTTCGAATCCTTCACTCGAATTTAGTGAATCGGCCCCAAAGAGTGGATTTAATGTAATGTATTTGTTTAATTCATTACAATATAACACATAGGCCAGGGCAGCTTCAATACACCATCATAGTAGATACTATAGAAAGTAAATCATATACTATGACCAACAAGGAGTGAGGTCTGAGACCCAGCCCTAGAACAAATGAAGCCAGCATCACAAGGATGGTAAGATGATGTATAGCTAAGGCACAGCAAATTTTTATTAATAGCATGTATTTATTGCTAAACAAATCTAACCTATTTGCATTTTAAAATATATTATTTTTTAATAAATATACTGTCAAAACAGTTACAGGCAGCACATTAGCCCAAACCTAAAGATAAATAATCACAGCACACATGATGCAGTAGCCCCCCCCAGTCACAGCACATGTAAACCCACCAAAATGAAGAGTGCATTGCAGCTGAGGCTAAGACTGACCCCAAAAAGTTTTTTAAGTATATTAATAGTAAAAAGATGAGGGTTCAGAATGTTGCTCCCTTAAATAATGGTACCAGTATGGTTGTAACAGAATCAGAAAATGCAAATGTGCTAAATCAGTGCTTTTCTTCAGTGTATACAATGGAGGAGTCTGAGTTCCCAGGTTCTGACTCAATTGTATTTTTGGAAAATGGATATGCCCCACAAGGGATAGATAAATTGATAGAGGAGGTTTGGGGAGTACCTAGAGAAACCCTACTGAAAGAAAATAAAAAGAAGTTACAACAGGATAGGATTCCCTTTGTAAGCCAATATGGCCAGCAAAGTTACAACAGGATAGGATTCCCTTTGTAAGCCAATATGGCCAGCAAAGTAGGAAAATTGAATCCATTATTAAAAAATATTGGCCAAATCTACATCCTGATAAAGTGCTATCTAGCGTATGTAAGCAAGTCCCCATGTTCTGCTACAAGAAAGGGAGATCAATTAAGGATAAACTATGTAAAGCTGAGTTGGAAAATAAAAGCAGGATGCAAACAATTTTTCACAGCACCCCCCAAGTAGGTACTTTCCCATGCTTAAATTGCGCGTGCTGTTTGTTATTATAAAAGGGAAATACATCAGTCACTCCACAAAAGGACATAAAGTTAACATGAAACACTATGCCACATGTAACACAAGTTCTGTGGTGTACCTATTAAAATGCCCTTGTGGTAAGATCTATATTGGGCAAACATCTAGGTGTGTGAAGGAAAGAATAAAAGAACATAAAGGGAATATAAGGAACTTCGTCCTTAATACACAGTGGTGTCCCGACATTTTTATGAAAGTCAGCATAATGTATCACAGCTGAGATGGTTAGTAGTAGAAGTAGTAAAGATGCAGACAAGAGGAGGTGATAGGAAGAAGACACTCTTACAAAGAGAAGCCGTGTGGATAAAGAAATTGGAGAGCATGCAACCAATTGTGTTGAATGACCAGTGGAGCGTAAAATGCTTTCTTTTATTCCACAAATACAAGTGAGTCCTGCCCTAACCTTACAATGGGTAAGAAACTAAGTTTACTGTATAATGATAGTTTGTTGTTATATGGGCAGAGATAGATAAATTGTAAACAAAATTAGCTATCCAAACAGAAACATAGTGTGTGAAGAACAAATCTTTTTTGCTACTTAGGTGTCAAGTTCTAGTTCTAGTAGGCAAGCTAAGTTGCAGTTTTAGGCTTTTGGTTTTAATTGTATCTATTTTATCTTTGGTTTTAATTGTATCTATTTGTACATATGTTTTTATTCAAACAGGTTGACCTAAAGCCCTCAACAGTGCTTGTTGAAATCAGCACCGATGTTGGTTAATGGAAAAAAGATTTTTGAATATGGACACAGAGCACTTGGATTTCCAAATAGCTGTTTATTATTTTCCAAAAATAGCAGAAGGGGTACAGAAAAAAGAAAAGGGGTACATTGAGCAACATGTTATCTGTACATATTCATAAACAAAATATAACTTGTCCAAAGATACAATCATAATAGAATGAGCCCCTGGGTAGAAGAAGGTGGGGGGGGAAGAGAAACAAAGAGACCCTTGGATGGAGGCATTGGAGTTATACTACAGGGCAGTAGTCCTATAAAAGTCAGTTTCTTTAAACGAAACCCACCGAAACCACATAGAAATATGTTCCTGAGAACGTTCAGCCCCGAACAAAGAAAGTTCCTCGAACCTGTGGAGTTCATCCACTTTTTTATACCATTCTCTTAACGTCGGGGTCGCGGTTTGTTTCCATTTTAACGGGATTAAAAGTTTTGCAGCATTTAAAAGATGTGGTTCTATGGTAGACAGAAAGACCTTGAGAGTTGTATCAGAATGAAAAAGAAGCACGTACGCAGGATCGTCAGGTATATCGTATGTTAGTATAAGTTTCATGGCGTGCCTGATATCTTCCCAAAACACTTTTATAAGCGGGCATGTCCAAAAAATGTGCAATAGAGAACCAGCTTCTACTCCACATCTCCAGCACAAACCATTAGTACTTTTATATATCAACTTTAATCGTGTAGGGGTAAGATACCACCTAGTGGCTAACTTATAATTAGTCTCCTGAATTCGGCAGCATCTGCTGCTTTTGAAAAGTTTTAGCATAAATTTGTTGAAGTGGTCATCATCAAAGTATGTATGTAAATCAGCTGCCCAAGAATCTAAAAAGGCAGGTCTGCGAAATTGTTGGTGTTTACGTAAAAGGTTGTAAATTTGCGATATGGCATGCCTTGGTGGGAAACTAGCCGCACATAAGGCCTCAAATGGAAAAAGAGGTCTACCCATCGTAGCCTGGCCCCCTAAGCTGGAGAAAAAGTGTTTTATCTGAACATATTTAAGATGGTCCAACTGGGTAAAAGGTGTGACCTTTTGCAGATCAGATTTAGAGACAAGATCATTATTAGAAATGAAGTGTAGCATCTGAAGATTCCCTTCTATGAGCCAATTAGAAAAATAATTTAACTGTTGACCAGCCGAGAAGGCCGGGTTATTAATCACGGGTGTAAGAGGGGATGGGAATTGAGTGAGTTCAAATTTGGTCCCGTATTTATCCCATAATGCAAGGGTATGTCATATCAGTGGGTGGTCGCTATGCCTAAGACGTCGATGCCGCTTGTCTAGCCAAGGTAGATGCATCAGATAACTGTAAGTTGACTGTTGTTCTATGTTGACCCAAAGTTTAGTCTCTGCATGATGTGACCAATCTATAATACGAGTAAGTATAGCTGTTATAAAGTACAATTTGCAGTCCGGTAGCTTCACACCCCCTTGTTCCCTCTCCCTGGTCAGTATCCTGTGACTTATCCTGGCTTTTTTATTTTGCCATATAAATTTTTGAAGGATTGATTGAAAGGACTGTAAGATGCTATCAGAGGTATGCAATGGAAGTGTTTGAAAGATGTATAGTATGCGTGGGATAATATTCATCTTGACCACATTCATACGGCCAAACCACGAGAGTGGTTTACCAAGCCAATTACCAAGATCTTTCTTTATTGCTGTTAGTAGACTTTTTAGATTTAGTTGTGCCCACTCCTCATATGACTTCGTGATTTGAACTCCTAAATAAGTGAGATGATGGAGAGACCATCTGTATGGGAAATCATGGGAGAGTGATTGTAATGTTTCAGCCGACAGCGATATGTTCAACGCTGAGGATTTTGTAAAATTGATTTTAAAGTTACAGAGGTATCCAAACTGTGTAAGAAGGCGGTTGAGGGCTGGTATAGTTAAACACGGTTGGGTAATAAAGAAAAGCAGGTCGTCTGCATACGCTGCCGTTTTATGATGTCGGTCTGCTATTTGCACCCCTGATATATCATTTCGCAACCTAATATGGCATAGCAAAGGCTCAAGTGCCAGGACAAATAAGGTAGGTGAGAGCGGGCAACCTTGTCGGGTACCATTACAGATATTAATACGATTCGATAATTGACAGTTTACACGTATTCGGGCTGTTGGGTTATCGTATAATGCACATATCCAAGACAATGCGGATTGACCCAGACCAATATATTTAAGACATTCAAACATGTAAGACCAGTTAACCCGGTCAAAGGCCTTTTCCGCATCTGTAGATAATAGCATGAGTGGAAGATCATGCCGTTTAGCCCAATGCATAATATTGATCAATCGATTCGTATTGTCTCTGCCCTCTCTCGATGGTATGAACCCAACTTGCTCCTGGTCAATTAATTTATGTAAGACAGCTTGCAATCTACCGGCAATGATTTTAGCTAAGAGTTTAACGTCTCCGTTAATCAGAGATATAGGACGGTAACTACCGGGTTCATGACAGTCCTTCCCCGGTTTAAGTAGAAGGCTGATATGAGCTTCTAGAGATTGAGTAGAGAATTTAGAACCTAATTGTACACCGGCAAAGGCCCGGAGTAGATGAGGGAGAAGTTGTTCTTTAAACAGTTTATAGTATAAGACCGTAAAGCCATCTGGTCCGGGGGCTTTTCCCGAGGGAGTATTCTTAAGGGCTGTTTCTAATTCAATCAATGTAATGTCTGAATCTATTAGTTCTCTATCGGAATCAGATAAGTGTTTCATTTTGGACGACCGCAAAAAGTCATGTAACAAGTTGCCATATTCTGGTTGATCATCTTTCGCGTTATCCGGAAGTTGGTATAAATCTTTATAATAAGATTCAAAAGTTTGAGTTATCAGGTCAGGGTTATGGACTATATTTTTCCCCTTTTGTTTAATAGAAGGGATGAAGTTCCTACTTTGAGTACATCTTAGTACTCTTGCCAGCAATCGCCCACATTTATCCCCATGTTCATATAACCTATGCCTGAACACTGTAATGGCTTTCTGAGTGAAGAAATCGTGGAACAAGCTCAAGGCTTTCCTGGCCTCAGTAAGTTCCGTGAAAATTGAATCTGAATGAGAAAGCTTATGCCTCTGTTCTAGTTGTTGTATTGTATTTATTAAATCCAACCTATGTTTTTCTTTTGCTTTTTTCTTTTGTGCGCCGTGTTTGATCAGATGACCTCGGATGACACATTTGTGTGCCTCCCAGCAAGTCAGGGGAGAAATTTCTGGAGTGGAATTTTCCTTAAAGTAGTGGGATATATGTGTAAGTAAATCTTGTTTGATTTCCATATCAGACAGGAGTGAGTCATTGAGACGCCAAATGCATTGTTTAGATACCGGGAGAGGGGTTTGTAGAGTCAGGACCAGCACAGAGTGGTCTGACCATGTTCTGGTATGAATCTGGCTGTTCAGTACGTCTTTCAGAGAAGTGTGTGACAGGAGAATATAATCAATTCTCGAGTAAATATTATGTCTATGAGAATAAAAGGTGTAATCTTTTTCTAAGGGGTGCAGTATACGCCAAGGGTCAATCAATTGCAAGGAGTGAAGAAGCTTTCTGCAGGTCGACAGCTGTCCGGAAGGGACACTTGTCCTCCCAGAAGAGCAGTCTAATCGAGGTTCAAGTGAAATATTATAATCACCTCCCATGATCAAGGTCCCTTCCGTAAACAAGCTAAGTAAGTCTATAATTCGCGCCAGTTCCTCTGTTTGGCCTGAGTTGGGGAGATATACATTAGCAAAAGTATATATTTTACCCATAAAGGCTCCTTTCAGAAATAAAAAGCGTCCCAGAAGATCACTCTTCCTATCCTGAACCGTAAAACCAAAGTTACGTGAAAAGGCTATCGCTACTCCTTTCGTTTTAGTGGATTGAGGTTTACTCGTGAATATTTCCGGGAAATGTCTATTGTTCCATTTTGGTACCGAGCCATCTTTAAAATGTGTTTCCTGGATAAAGATAACATTTGCTTTGTGCCTCTGTAAATCTGCAGAAAGTAGTATTCTTTTCTGGGGGGAGTTTAGGCCATTCGCGTTAATACTAACTATCCTAAAAGAATCTCTGCCGCCCTTGGAATGAGACATCGTGGGAACTTCCAACCGCCTACCCAGAGGGTGGGTAAATTAGATGGGGCAAAGAGAAGCAGGAAATTCAAAACTGGTGTGGGAAGGGGAAACCGGGAAATTCAGTGATACGTCGCTACTAGGCGTGGGCTCAAGGCTCCACACCCGTAGAGGAAAAAAGGACGTGAGATAGGGGGGTGTGACTGATGTACCGTGTTCGTGAAAAGTCGTTTCAGAGCCCCCGCTCTCCAGAGACGCCCTCCCCCAACAAGGCAACAAGTAAAACAACCTCAACCATAACACTAACACTATTATTGTCTGAAATAGAAACAGGACATAATATAAAGCATAATAATCAGTTCAAAGTCAACATTATACAAGCCGTCGGGATGCAGTGGTAGTATATATAAGTAATATAAGTATGCCAATCGAGAAACAGAAACAAATTTGAAAAGGAGAAAGAAGGGAAAAAAAAAAAAAAGGGGGGGGGGATTACAGATCATATAAAATCAAAGGTTATGTCGTATAATAATAACATAGCAGGAATAACTAGAGAACCTTATTGAAAGCATCCCCTTGTGACACATCCCATGAGAAATATACAGGAAAGATCCCAAAGGATGGAAAAGTAACCATCACATTATCATGGATCAACAGCAGGGCTGGCGAAAGCCTACAATCCAACAGCCCTGTTATAGACTGTGGGATTGCTGAACAATCACAAGTCCCGCCAATAATTGCAGGGATAGACATTACAAAGAGAAAATGCATCAACAAAACCAAACACACAAAAAAAAAAAAAAAAAAAACAACCTCGTAGATCATATAGAATCATATGTTATTTCTCAGAGTAATAGCATAGTATGAGTAGCTAGAGATAACCTTAGTAGAAAGCTTCCCTTTGCGGTACGTCACATGAGTAAAATATAGGAAAGGTCCCAAATGTGTAAAAATTACCATTACAATATCGAGGGCGAATATCGGGAAGAAAAAGTCTTCAATCCAACAGCTCTGATAAAAACTGTGGGAATGCTGAGTAATCACATTCTCCTCTTTTCCAATGCTGTCACCTTTTCCTTCTTTCTTCCCTTTCCGACCGATATCCCTGCTAACAGTTGCAAAGAAAGTGATTGCAACGATACAATTGCTCCAAAAAAAAAAAAAAAAAAAAAAAAAAAGGGGGGGGGGGAGGTGGGGGGGAAGGTGGTGAGGTAGTGGATTGTGAAAGAGAATGCCAGCAGTCCAATGACTCGTAGAGATCGTTCAGAATTGTACATAAACAAAGTCCAGAGTAGGCACTCAAAATATAGGATATAAGCATGATCCACGTTACACCCAAAAAAAAAAAAAAAAAAAAAAAAAAAAGGGGGGGGGGGAGGGGGGGATAAAAAACTGGATAATTATCAGAAAGAAATGATCGTACCACGCAGAGAAAACATAGCCAGAGGGAATAAAACAGTAGAAATGTCGAGGTGCAAGAGGTAGATCCAATAATAAAGAGAATGATAATAAGCCAAGATAATGGTTTCAGAGATATAGCTTAACCTATAGCCGAGCTGGGGATAGTGATCAAGTCGGATGACTGTTGCTCGAGTTGGATGCAGCTATGTCTCCATGCGAAACACTTGGGCCTTGTTGTTGCGGTTCCACATCTGTAGTAGGAATATCTGGATAAACATATCTGCTCCACTCCTGTATATCCAAATCCTCCAGGCCCAGGTTACGTGAGAAATTGTTGGCATCCGCAGGCTCTTTAAGCGTGTACGTTTTGCCCTGTTTAAAAGCCAGGAGAGCAAAGGGAAAGCCCCACTTGTAGCTTATTTCTCGATCCCGTAGTAGCTGAACTACATTACGCAGCATGCGCCGCTGGATGATTGTAGTGAAGGCCAGATCCTGGTATATTTCAATAGGATCATCCCCCAGTTGTAACTTTTTAAGTTCCCTGGCCTTGTGTAGGACCTGTTCTTTTACAGCAAAGTTATGGAAAGCACAAAGAACATCTTTAGGTTTGTTAGGCCTATTTCCACTCACCCTGTGCAGGCGATCTATTTGTAGATCTGCATCCAGTTCACGGTCGAGCAGGCGATTAAAAAATTTACGCAGCACACATCTCAAATCTGAATTATCAATGTCAGACGGGACACCTCTAATTCGGAGGTTGCTTCTACGGCTCCTATTCTCGGCATCTTCGAGTAACCGTCGCATGTTAAAGATGTGGCGGGCCTGCGTGTCTAGCCTGTCAGAGTTAGTGGTGACGGTATGCAGTAATGCGTCATGATTCTTTTCTAGGCCTGATACTTTAGTATTGAGTGATTGAATCTCTGAGCGGATTACCTGTGTTTCTCGTTGTAGGCTTTGGTTAATATCGGACAGCAATTCCATCAAATCCTTCTTTTGTGGTAATGCCGCTATCAGCTCTTTTATGGTGTCTCCCGAGTAGTCACACGGCAGATCTTGAGTGACATCCAAAGAGTGAGGCGTCTCCGGCCCGATCGCTTCAGTGCCCGCCATATTGGAGCAGATCGCGTCAACTGGAGATGGCGGGGAGCACTTGGATTTCATTGCTAATGGACTAATGCATTGGCACGTTTTAAAGTTATTAATAGTTGGATTAATATATTTGCACAATAGGCTATTTGCACATATTTGTATTGAGAAGGTTAACCCCTTCCTCCGCCCTAACAAGGGGTGTGTTATCTTAAACTCCCCCATTACATTTCTATAAAGAATGTTTGTTAATGGTGTTTAGTACACTTGATAAAGGGCAATTTGGTTTGAAACATGTAGTGTCAAATAAAGAAATTTTGCAGCAGAGCACTGCATCAACCTGGTCTGTTCCACTCAGCACGTTTATGTTGATTATATCATACCTTGGACGGGGTACAGGAGCAGAACCATAGGGTTATAACCTACGGGAAAGACACCACATCCATTGGAAACAAAGTGACTTTACAAGTTTGACATCTGTGGTGGGCCAATTATTTGAGGGCTTGCTAAGGGATCACATTCAAAAAAAAATTTTCCTAGTGAATAACATTATGAGCAGCAATCAACATGACTTTATGAAGGATAGGTCATGTCAGACAAATTTGATTGCTTTTTATGATGAGGTAAGTAAGATGCTGGACAGCGGTGGAGGAGTAAACAAGCGTTTGATACCGTGCCCCACAAATGACTACTTTTTAGACGAAGGTATGTTGGGCTTAATGAATTTGTTTGCACATAAATAGGAAACTGGCTACAGGATTGGGTACAGGGGTGGTTGTTAATGGTACATTTTCTGCTAAGTAAGGTTCTTAGTGGGGTCCCTCAGGGCTCGGTATTGTGACTTTGGGGGTATTGTAAGTAATGTATCAGTGTTTGCAGATGGCACAAAACTATCCAGCCCAATTAATTGCATCCAGAATGTGGCATCCTTGCAACAGGATCTTGACAAACTGGCAATCTGGGTAGCTAAGTGGCAAATGAGATTCAATATTAATAAATGTAAAGCCACTCACCTGGGATGTAAAAATATCCAAGCCATTAATATCCTCAATCGGACTGCACTAGGCAAATCCATTATGGAAAAGGACCTTGGAGTCCTTGTACTAATTTGGCTGTAGCCAACAATGCCAGTCAGCAGCATCAAGGGCAAATAAGGTCTTGAGCTGTATTAAAAGTGGCATAGATTCAAGGGAGGAGGGGGTCATTCTTCCACTTTATAGAGCACTGGTAAGGCCCCATCTAGAAAATGCCATACAGTTTTGGTATCCAGTGCTCTAACAGGACTTTATTGAATTAGAGAGGGTACAGAGAAGGGCAACTAAGCTGGTAAAAGTATGGAAAATCCTAGCTATGAGGAAAGGGAGGAGGGGGTCATTCTTCCACTTTATAGAGCACTGGTAAGGCCCCATCTAGAAAATGCCATACAGTTTTGGTATCCAGTGCTCTAACAGGACTTTATTGAATTAGAGAGGGTACAGAGAAGGGCAACTAAGCTGGTAAAAGTATGGAAAATCCTAGCTATGAGGAAAGACTGGCCAAATTGGGGATGCTCACACTGGAGAGGAAGCACTTAAGGGGTGATATGATAACTATATAGATATATATATATATATATATATCAGGGGATTATATAATAATCTCATATAATAATCTCTCTAATGCTTTATTTACCAGTAGGTCTTTCCAGCTGACACAAGGTCACCCATTCCGATTAGAAGAAAAGAGGTTCCTCCTAAATATTCAGAGGGGGTTGTTTACAATGAGAGCTGTGAAGATGTGGAATTCTCTCCCTGAATCAGTTGTACAGGCTGATACATTAGATACTGTAGCTTTAAGAAGGTGTTGGATGGCTTTTTAGCAAGTGAGGGAATACAGGGTTATGGAAGATAGCTCATAGTACAGGAAGGAAGGAATTTTTCCCCACTCTGAGGCAAATTGTAGAAGCTTCAGATAGGGTTTTTTTTAACTTCCTCTGGATCAACTAGCAGTTAGGTAGGTTAAAAAACTTGAATGTCTTGAACTTGATGGACGTGTGTCTTAACATGTGACCTAACTTCCTATGTAAGACCGAAGATGGCGCCCGTGAGCTCCACTGCGCTGACTCTGCAAAGAGAGTTAAGTAAATAATTATTGGGGGCAATTACAGACTGGGGCTGGGGGGGGCAGGGAGGGGGGCTATGTAGGGTAGGGGGTAGCGATTTTTAATAGCAGGGGGTTTAGTTCTCCTTTAAGATGAAATAAGTTATGCCAGTTTTGTTTCTTTCTGTTTCGGAAGGCAGCCTCATCTGAGTTCTAGTAATTTTTAGTAGCACACTTCATAGAGAGATATAGACACAGTAGTCTAGATTCAGTTTAATGAGGAAAAGCTCCTTCTACAGAACAGTCAGCTGAATGAGTCCATTCTTATCCCATTCTTCGTACTATATGGTGATCAAAAACAGATGTCTCCTTCTCATAAATGGAACTACAAATCAAATGCCAGATGTCAGAGATGGTGGCCCGACTATTCAGAAAATTTCTTGATGAACAAGACAATTCACAGAGCTAGGATTATCTTTAAAGGAGAATGAAAGGTTAAAACTAAGTAAGCCTTATCAGAAAGGTCCACCTAAATATACCAGTAAACCCTCAAAGTAGTGCTGCTCTGAGTCCCCTGTCAAAAGAAACACTGCATTTCTTTCCTTCTATTTTGTACACATGGGCTTCTGTATCAGACTTCCTGCCTTGATCTTCCTCCTTGCCCCGGGCACGAGCATGCTCAGTTTGCGCCTCTTCCCCCCCCCCTCCCTTCTCTGCTGTAATCTGAGCCCAGAGCTATATTTGAGCTGGGAGAGACTCAGGCAGGAAGTGATGTCACACCAAGTAAATATGGCAGTTGCTATCCTAAACAAACAGAGACTTTTTAATAAATATAGCTTTCTAGCTTGCACTATTGCAGCTAATCGATTGGCAATAAAATGCCTCCGTAGCTTTCCTTCTCCTTTAAGAATATTTTAAAGAATTCATAACATTTCAATTAAACAAAGGATATAGGGGAATTTTAGCCTTACAAATATTTTTTTTGTTTGTTATTAATTGTCCCTGTTGTGACTAGTACCAATAGAACTGACACATTTTATGACATCCTTATTGTCTTATTAATACTCAGACATCTTATTTGTTCTTGTTTGTTTTATGGAAACTAAAGGCAAAGTTTAGTTTATTCCAAGAGGCAGGAAGTAAGTGAGAGAAAAAGAATAAAAAGCAAAAGTTATTGCACAACCATTAAATCCTTAATCAATTGTCTTTCCAAGTTAAAGGTTGGACCTTTGAATTCCACATTATATTTTCACAGTGCGACATCTCAGAACAGAGGAATTACATGGTCAGAAAGTCAAAGTGGAATGCATTTGGAATAAAATTTGCAGACTGCACTTCAATTATCCAAGGCTTGTAATCAGACTAGCGGCTGGCTGTACTGAATATCATTCTGCAACTCTTTGCATTTTACATCAGCATAGCAGATCAAGCAATTGCAACAGGGGCTTAAATTTTTATATGAACACAGGCTGTCTTGAGTTGAATGTAGAAAATAATTATTTTCTAAATAGGAACTGGCATGGAATACATTATTGGGGATAAATGATTAATTCTGCTTCATATTCACCATTTGTTTTTTTGCCATTTACAGTTATTTGGTTTAAATATTACAATTTTAATGGGAGTTTTATTGGTTACTAAACAGAAATATTTATTGATTGCTAAGTGCTTTTCCTACCCAGCACAATATGCAAAATGCTAGGAACATAATGCTGAGAACTGAGAATTACAGTATATTAGCCATTTAAAAGCTTGAAACAATACCCACACTGGAAGGCCTATTTACTAATTTTCAAGGTCAAAAAAAATTTGAGCCCAAAAAAAATACAACAAAACCGAACACTAGCTTATTTTAGAAAAAAAATCAATAGAATATTTCGGTGCAGGCTTTTTTTTCTCAGAAAAAAGTCACATGCCAGCAAGAATCACATTGTTCCAATCATTTTCAACGAGGCCAGTAAACGTGACTGCTTTAATGAACTGGAAAAATAAATATATAATTGAAGCTGTTATAGAAAATTTCCATTTACTCCTATTGGAACTCACCAGTTTTTACTTAAATAGGCCTCTTGGAGTTTTTTTTTTGGTGATAAATTGCGATGAAAGCCACGAAAAATCCTTTTACTACTCTTTCGTAGTGCAAAGCACTCCCCTTACCAATAGAGTACAGTTGAATGCAAAAGTTTGTCCACCCTGGCCAAATTATATAATTAGTTTATAATTTTGTATAAAAGTATAAAATAGTAAACTACAGAAGAAATCAGTGTATTTAACATCAGTGCATTTTATTTCATGAATGGTACCACATCAGAACAGAGATGGTAAATGGTAATTGTGGCATGTGCAAAATAATGAACAGCCTTCCACCTGTCCAGTGATACATTGTATTTTTGCACAGTCCCTGATCCAAATTTTGGGTAACTGCAGAACTTAATAACATTTATGACACCGCAAACTTTGAGCTGCCTCACAACAACCATGGGCTTCTGAAAGCAACTGAGTGAGTATCTAAAAAGGAAGCTAAACTTAAACTGATGCATCCAAAGCAGGATAACTCCATAAATAGATTGCAAAACACTTAAAGCTCACAAGATCTGAAAGACCAAGAAAACTTTCAGAGAGAACTGCTTGCATGCTGGCCAGGGTCAGACTGGATCCTTGGGGGCCCACTGGGGCTGCAAAAGAAAGGGCCTTCCTGGCTGACCCCCTGCTGACCTCCAATTCCCGTCCCCACCACAAGCATGTACGAAGGCGCCGCTCGCAAATGCGTAAGACACGTCACACACATGCGCAAATCCTGTGGAGGCACAGGATGCAGTTTTTGTGGGGCAGCGGGGGGAGCAGGTTTGGGCCGGCCCAGTCCAAACCTGAAGGCACACCCTTGTATGACTGCAAAGGACTTGCAGGAAGGCTTGGCTGACACAGGAGTGGTGTTGCACTGTTCTATGGTGCAGCGTTGGTTGAACAAACATTATCTGAAAGGAAGAGTCATCAAGCAAATGCTACCTGCAAGCTTATGACAAATGTTAGAGTCAGGTATGCAAAACAAATTGGAAACAAATGCTGAGGACTGATGAAGTAAAAAATAACTTTTTCTTTGTTCTTATGTTTTATTGGCAGATTTATCAAGTGATAAATACTTCGCAATTCAAGCTTTACTTTGACTTCGAAGTTTTTTTCACAGAATTTGACCGTTTTGCGGTCGAAGTAAAATCGATCGAACAATGAAATCCTTCGGATTGAACGATTCAAAGTATTTCATCCATCCATCGAACGATTTTTCTTCGACTTCAAAAAAACATAGATAACTGCTCTGGAAGGTCAACATAGGCTAACATAGCACTTCGGCAGGTTTAATTAAGTATTGAAGTCAAAGTTTTTTTAAAGAGACAGTACTTTGATCATCGAATGGTCAAATATTCAATGATTTTACTTCGAATCAAATTCGAAGTCATAGTATCCTATTCGATGGTCTAAATATCCAAAAAAATTACTTTGAATTTCAAATTTTTTTACTTCGAAAATTCCCTCGAATTCACTTCAACCCTTGATAAATCTGCCCCCTAATGTTTGTGAAATAATATGTAACTGTACACTAACATTTGAAAATATATTGTTTTATAACGCACTGATTCCTTCTGTAGTTGTTTACTACTTACAAAAGTAAGTTAATTTGTCATTTGGCCAGGAGTGCATTTAACAATATATATTGAAAATAAAAATTGTTGGCTTGACAATAGACCAATTATAAAACAGTAAACCACACTCTAAGAATATCAAGCCTTTGTATTTCCAAACTTTTGTTTGACATACCGTATATACTCGAGTATAAGCCGACCCGAGTATAAGCCGAGGTACCTAATTTTACCTACGAAAACTGGGAAAACTTATTGACTCTAGTATAAGCCTAGACACAACTACAGCCCTGTCTCTCAGCAGCGCACATTCAGCCAAAGCGACCCCCCAGCGATCAACCGGACTTCTTTGCAAAGCTGATGGTGACAGAGAATTGCCAAACGGATTACTGTGTGCATTGTCCCACTGTCCCACTACGATGTGCAGAGGGTGCTGTTTGATATTGCAGTCACTGTTATTCTTTCATATAACCAACAGAGGGCATTGTGGGATATTGCAGTCTCTCCCCAAGTGAACTGTTCGTATAGGAATGATTAAAAGTCACTGCAATCTCAGCTACTTGGGTCGGGTATCGCTGACCCGAGTATAAGCCGAGGTAGACTTTTTCAGCACATTTTGGATGCTGAAAAACTCGGCTTATACTCGGGTATATACGGTACATCAAAACTGATCATTGGCACCCAAATACAGGTGCATCAGCACTTAAGTATGGATCTGGACATAATCTAAAATTGTACTGCTAAAGCAATGCAATATTAATGAACTTCCCCTGCTTAACTGAACCATATAACAGGTCAGCAAAACAGGAAAATCCAAAATCAGTACAAGAGTTCAAGCAAAGGTGAAAACATTCAACTATATTAAAACTGTAAGTAGAAATGTTACTGCCTCACCTCATTTAACATGGATAGCCATACCTAGTCATAACACAATTTAAAGCCTACCAGTGATTGGCCAGACATAAAAAGTGTACAGTATATCCACAACTGTCGGTACCTCAGAACTCCAATACAGATATTCAGTCTGCAGTTTTCCACTCAGATTATGTGGTCACCCAGAACCCACGGTTTCTAGGGAGCCCAGTGGAATGTAGAGGAGCCTGTGAGCAGGAGCTTGGGTTGGTAGAAGCTGAGGAGGAACAGTGGAGGCACAAGGCACCACCCAGGGCCTTCACAGAAGTTAATACACCCCTATTTCCACTACTACTTGTTTACATAATTGTACTAATTTGGCTGCATGCCCTTTTTTCTGCAACTGAAATAACTATTAATGATTTCTATATCACATCTCTTGTTTTTGTTCATGTTAAGGAGTCTTCAGTAAGTTAACCTATGATTTGCACAAACTGAAGGATATAGTCTTATATTGTCTGATACTGTCTTTCCTGTGTTTAGAGCTTTCTAGATAACAGGTCTCTGTATAATAGATCCTATAATAATGAAAGGATCAGAATAGACGAGCTTTGTACAGCCTCCAGGCGCAATATATTTATAAGGGGGCTGGGGGTCAGCTTTGCTGCCCCAATAGCTTTGAAGGATTGCGTGGGGGGACCTTGGCTGGGAGCTTTTGCTATTTAAATAGTAAGTGACTGTCCCCTTAGTTTTTTGATCTGGGTTGGCTGTCTCTGCATGGAAAGGTCTTTGACAGGGAAATCTGAAACATATTTCTTTTGTAGACAGTTTTCTCCTTTTTCAGCTTTGAATGTCTGCCCCCATGGCTACAAAGCAGCTTAATTATATAAACTATAATAGTCTTTCTGAAGCAAAAATGCCAGTTTTACCAGTGTAGGCCAACACTACATTAAATTTTAATTACTTTAACCCACTTTAAATTTTCAATGTCACCTTAAGAAACATTTCACTAGCTTGACCCCTGATGCCCTGTGCCAGGATGGAGGGTATGGCTAAAAGGATTGTACATAGTTTCTTAGATTGTGAAATATTTCATTAACCCCCTAAGTTCATTATATTCAAAATCAGTATTGATTTGTGTTCATTTTGGTGCAAAAGAGTATACTAAACTTGTATGCAACACAGGCAGGCCAAGGACCTTTGGCACCAAAAACAAGGTGGCAATCAATGCCCCCCCCATGCAGGGCAAATACAGTGAATTCATAATTCATAATACAACCATGGTATGCTCTTATTGCTGTAAATACTCTAAGTGCTCTAATTCATTTCATGTATTACCACATTTAGTGCATACTAGTAACACAATATACAGCAATTTAACTTGTAATCCAGATCTGTTACAGTATGTTAATACATGTGTACAGGGCCATGCCAAATGACCAGGCACCCTAGGCAACCCCGTTGGCTAGCCCCATCCCCACTGCAGGCACCATAATATCGGAAAGGGGAAATGTAAGGGCAGGGGAGGGACAGAGGGCGAGCGACAGGGGTAGGCAGACGGGAGCAAATCCGAAGT
This sequence comes from Xenopus laevis, assembly GCF_017654675.1. Classification (NCBI taxonomy): domain Eukaryota; kingdom Metazoa; phylum Chordata; class Amphibia; order Anura; family Pipidae; genus Xenopus; species Xenopus laevis. Next base: position 67,627,961 of record NC_054383.1, on the reverse strand, counting down.
AGGGGTAGGCAGAAAAATCCTGAACAGACACCTGCTAACGCCCCCACATCGTTGCGCCCTACGCAGGTGCCTCACCTGCCTACCCCTAGTTCCGGCTCTGCATGTATATTATGCATTTCATTTCTAGGGTGCTCTTTTTTATGTTATATATTTTTGCTATAATAACCATTTCTTGGTTTCCATGGAAACTTTATAAAATCGAATGGTGCATCTGCTGCCTTACCATAGTTCACACCCCGCTGCATAGTATCTGGTGAAATAACATCAATGCATGTATACATTTATGTACTACAAATAACTTTTGTTCAAATTCCTGCAGAAATATTATTTCAGTACATACTCAGGGGCACATATACCAACTCTAAAAAATGTTTGCACTGTAAAGCACAAGCAGAGCATTTTACTGACAACAAAATAATATATTCTTTGTTTCCTTGCATTTCAAATTTTATTCATATACTTTATCACAGTGCATTGCTGCTCCATGAATTAACTGTGGCAACATCCCTGTAGCTGTGGATTAGCCCCATGCTGTTTCAGAACTTGTAATTATTTTTGAGAACACATTTGTAATAAAAAAGAATTAGCACTTTGCCAGTCAGAACACGACAGCAGCCAGGAGTCAGATTCTGTGGAAATGATGCCAAAGGCATCCTAAATTTTTTACCAGCATCTCCTTTATATTTTCTTACAAATCAGTAAAGAAGGTTTAGTGGAACAATAAAAATCAGACTTGTAAACTGTTAACAAAATGAGAAAGAGGAACAATAACCTAAGCAAAAAACATAAAGGAAATTTCCTTCAATGTGGGAGCTGGTACAGAAAAAAATGCTTTCATTGATATGCTGTAATGTTTTCAGTGCTGTAGAGACATTAGTGCAGGGACTCTTTTTGTGCAATGATGCTAAAAGAACAATCATTGCAAGATTTTATAAAGTCTTGTAACTCAACACTGATTACTATCTGCAGAGCCTATTCCTATAGAGTCGCTGCATACATTATTTCTCTCTAAATAAAGTATTGCTATTGCTACAAATATTACATTTATTGGTCCATAATTAGCATGCTGAGACCATGGACACATTCAATATGTTCATATTTTCAATCCATATCAATATCAGGCATAAGTGAGTCTAAGATGATTTTTACAAAGTATGAAGTATTGAAATGTTGCTGCTGTCTACTTATATGTGTGTAACAGGTTTTTGAACACTGGGTTGCTTACTTGTACCTTGTATTTGTACAGGCCGTACCTAAGCAGTATATACATAAACATATTGTAAACTAATGTCAAAATAGAATGTTTATACATGTTAACATATAGTTAACAACAAACACTATTATGCCCTTTTTCTTATGTCTTTTCTCTTTATTTATTGTCTTGTATATTTACCAGTCTTGAATACTTACTTACACATATCCCCTTCTTCTTTCTCTACCCCATATCTAATCTATACATTTATAACATTAATAAAATTTGAATTGATAAAAAACAACAAAAGTTGATTTCTTAATAGAAAAATAATTTATGGAAAGTTAGGTTTTCCCTGATGTATTTTTAAATTCCTGTTTGTGTGCCACTATTCCTACTTAACATAATAACAGTCATACACATTAGCACAAGAAGGTGATTTTTAAATGCCTCACTAGATCACTGAACAGATTTAGCCTAGCAATGAGCAATGTCACTGAATAAAGTTTTCTATCTGTAAAGGGAATTGCGGTCTTGTTTTTTCCTTTATTGCTTCCAAAACTGCATTATTTACCGTTAACGGTCCCTAGCTAGCAGAAACAGCCTAATAAATCTTGAATAATGCTCTGTTGTGATGTATAACCCAGTATGCAGCTTGTTGTGTTTGAACCAGTGTGAAGTAAACAAGTTAATGGTCCTCAGAACCACATCTGAGACCTAGAAAGCACGTGGATTGATGAGACACAAGCAGGTTTGATACATGGGTGCTTCTAGGCTTCCAGACTGAATTATTAAAAAATCCAAATGTATGGTCACTGAATTTCAGTTTCCTTATATAGCTAAGCTGTATTTCTCCTAAAAATGAGAATGTATACCAAACTTATGTCGTAATAATAACTTAAATATTGTAATTACTGTTTGTTAATAGCAATTACAATATTTTATAATTACTCATGTGTATTCTTTCCCTCAATACATGACCCCGTTGCTTAAAATCTGCAACAGCCTAAAACATGGCTGGTGATGCACAGACTAGGCCTGTCAGCTGCCGGGATTTGATCCTGACCTTGTGACCACTCTGAAAGATGGTTTTGGAGCTAATACAGTATATTCAAGAGTGAGGCTACTTTTTTAAAAGTAGTGGCAGGCTTTCAACCTACAGAGTATAAAGCTTAACCAGTTACTGTGTCAACTTTGTTCTATGAACTAATTTCAGGAGCCCTGTATTTTCTCCCCTATTAAAAACCATCCAACCATTTCTTGGAGTTATCTAATGTATCTAATGGCCTGACTAATGAACCTTCAGGTTCTTATGAAGTGATTCCCTGAGTCTCTAACTGGGCCCTAGATCTGAAATAGCTAAAGTGAAGGCCTATTGGAACAGGAACCTAAGAGGGCTAAATTGCAATGAGAGTAAAGTCCTTCCCTGACTGACACACTAAAGGAGAAACCTGCAATTGGTACAGACTTTCATGCACTTTACCAACTTTACAACCCAGTGGATCTCTCTCTCCCTGCTGCCAGATCTATGCATGGTCTTTCCTTGCCTTACTGCCTTCCTCTTTCCCATCAGTCCTTACACAGTCACATGGCATCAGCCTTGCTGTTTCCCTATTGCATAAAGCTGTCATCTGCAGGCTGGAGGTGGCCTTTGAACAGTTCTCATTTGACTGCCTTTTGTAACACACTCTGTTATGAACTCTAATGCTAAGAAGGTTCATATTTCTGTTTGCCCTGATTATCTATTGGTCTGTCTGAACATTTTCCCCATTGGTGTTTTTAGTATTACTGTTTCTTGTCCATACCACCAATGAGATTGTTAACCTTATTGTAAAATAAACTCTGGTGGAAATAACTAAGATGGCAGAAAAGTTACCAAGAAATATAAACAGATGAATTCCAAATTTGACCTTTGATAAATGTGCCTCCCTGCCTCATCAGTACAAATTGTAGCTAAATATTACCTATAGCTGCCATTCAGTATTTAAAACAGGGAATTATTTACAGGTGTTTGTTAATTGGCTGGGGCCAAAAGCTCCCTGCTTTCTCACTAGAGCTCCTGGGTTACGCGTAAGTGCACTATGGTCTTAATACTCAGTCACACTGTTTGCTGGGGGACTTGATTTTAAATGAACTGCATATTTAGAATGCTAATGGATAGTGTAGGACTCACATATTATCAGGTGTTGCCTTTTAAATACTTGTCTACTGATTATACATTTCAGATATTTTGTGCCTACAGACTTTCTGCTCTAGTACAAATGTAATCATTGTTATAGTTAATATGAAACTTTTCATTCTGCCCAATTCACCATCTGTGTAAAAGACTGCTGAATTTAGTGTCAGTCTGCTAAAATATGCAGAGCTTGGTGCTTAGCGATTGGTGAAGCAGTGTAGCACAGAAAGGAAAATAGAGAAGATGAAAGCTATGGATGAACTGGGGATAGAACCAAATTAATGTAGGAAACTGGGCAGAAAAGATTTAAAAGTAATGTAACAAAAATATATTAAAAGATATAGAGGTACTGAGAGTGTTCCAGGAAAAGATAGTTTTAAGGAAACCATTATTTGTTACAAACTGAAGTTTTTATTATTTGTTCTTTACACTATTTTTCACATCTTGAAGCTGGAAAGCGGTTGCCATATCTATCATTTATAAAAGACCTTAATAGAATTTCTTCTTGACAAGTAGAGGTCACATTCCAGTGTTTAGCTCACCATAAATAGGATTCATCTTATAGATTAAAAGGAAAGATAATTCACGTTTCCTGTAATTTTCATTCTCAAACCAAAAGTCTTGCAACTCTGTAAATCTGCATAAATTGGTTACATTTGCAGTTCATGTTTAGAAGCAGTGATTCAAATCAGGGACATATACAGTATTTGACTAATTTTATATTATTACAATTCTGAATTATTTATAACGCACCAACAATGCCTGTAGTGCTATACAATGCAGTGTGGGAACAAGAAACAAAGAATACAAGAAACCAAACAAAGCTCAAGGTCAGGAAGAAGTGTTTGCCCGTGGGAGTCTGATTCACTCATGCATTTTCTTGTTGAGAAATGTCTGAGTTGATCTTAAATTGCACGAAAACTAATTTTGCAGGACTAATTTAATTTTATATCAATAATATATTTTTTTTTTTATAATAATCAGTTAAAGCCATTTTCTATGGACAGTCAGTGCCCCTGTATAATAATGCATCAACTAGCCATTTTTTTTGGAAGAGGATGATCCTTAGTGGGCATAGGGATAAGAGAAATGGAAAGGACTGAAGACTGTGCAATATATGTCATATCTCTATTTTCCATTTATCTTATCGAATTAGAGACGAATGTGTGATTCTTTGTTCAGGGGCATAATACAGAGGAAGCAGACCCTGCAGCTGCAGGGGGCCTATAAGGTATAGGGGGCTCTATGAGGCCCTAATTAATGAGCAATTTCAACATATATTGGCAAATCAGCCCTGGTAGTCATTGCAGGTGACTTTAATGACAGGTTCCAGATGTGCCCAGGCAGACCCCCAACTAGCACCACCCAACTGGCAAGATTTATATCATTCCTAGCCCTTATAGACCCGTGGAGATAGGCCAATCCAGATACGCACCAATTCTCATGCTATACTACTTCATCCTCAGCTTTATCTAGGATAGATATGGCGTTCATTAACGCTGCTATGGTATTCTTTGCAAGTAAAGTCACCCACATGAATACTATTTATATATTATAGATTAACAATTGTTCATATTGGGATCTTTATACTAAATGATGTGAGATTCTTCTAAATGAACTGTAGGGACCCACAGGTCCTCATTTTCCTCATTTCCCTAGTTACTGGGCAAAAGTCCATGTATCTAGTTAACACATATCTAGTTAACAAGAGGTGTTATGACCACTTCCTGTCACACTTTAATATAGTGCTTGGAAAGGGGTGGATATTCCTCTTTGGCTCCTGGTGTCCTAACCATCTGGATGTTCCCACTGAGCCTGGGTATACCAAGGCCCAGTAAAGCCATTCTGCCCTAGAGGGACCAGTACCTCTAGTATTAATTTGGGGAGCAGGGACCCAGTGAACAAAGCCAGCTAGAGACAGGATGAGATCTTTAATAGTACTCTCTAGGAGAGTAAGATAGTGAGGGAAGAGAGAAAGAGCAGCTTTGTGCTCCATCAAGGATTGTAGCAGGGAGTAGCTTCCCTAGGCTCCTAGATTTGCCTACAGTGAAGGGACCACAGTGGATAGGGTGTCAGGCTTTAGGTTCTCCTCCCTGACCATTCCACTGGGTAAGATCCAAACCACTTGTGAGGTATATCTGCAGGGAGGTCTGCTTTACTACTTGACTACATCCGCAGGGGAGTCACATTCAGCTGTCTCATCTACCTGTCCTAGCATGCTGATGTTATTCTGCATATGCCTTATTTCTTTGTAAGTAATTCTATGGATCATTTGTCTCAAAAAAAAAATTATCACTTTATTTTACTGCAAGAACCTCCTGGTGTCAATTATTTTAAATTTTTATTGCACAGTAGCCTGTGGGAGTTGTAGTTGCAGTACACCAGACCTTTATTCTTCCACTTAGCAAAGGTCCTGCCTTAAATGTTAGAGTCATATGTAGCATCTCATAATAAGAAGCGCTGATGGCGGAGCACACCAGGACTCAGCGTCTTCAGGCTGGTCGCGGCTCTCGTGAGACTTCGGTAACTCACCTGAAGATTCCAATACTAGCAGCAACAATCTCCCATTCCGAGCACAGACCAATTCACACTGAAGTCGCTTTAAATAATTTCAATCTGGCTTTATTTTAGCATACAATGTGATCCAAGCAGTGGGTGTGCAAAGAAAATCCTACGCGTTACATGCCTCTATACCAGGCACTTCCTCAGGGTAGGTGTGATCTGCGCTCGGAATGGGAGATTGTTGCTGCTAGAGTCATATTTAACCCATGCTCTAATCATTAGCTGGATATTAACCCCGTTTGGTCTAAATAGACCAAAATAGTGTTACAGAACTTTTCAGCAGTGGAATGACTGGTTATCTGGCTCCACAGCAAGATCATTGGGCCCCTAAACATTGTCCATGAACATATATGGCAGTTGGTTATCAGTTCCATGGGATCCCTACATCACGTGATTTTTCATCACAAAACAAGGAAGTAAAAAATGTTCCCACTTTTTCCTTTCCCAGCCCTAATTTGCATATGCAAATTAGGATTTAATGCAGTATTCGGCTGAATCTTTCACAAATGATTCAGCAATTCGGCCGAATCCCAAATAGTGGATTTGATGCATCCCTTGTTCAAATTCAGGCAGTCTAAATAAAGTGCACTTTCGAAAAAGAATGCATACCTCCCAACCCTTCCGATTTATGTGGGACAGTGCTGATTTTCATTTCAGAACCCACAATCCTGGATTTTAATTTACAGGTCCCATGGGACAAGCAGCATGGGAGCAGTGGGAAAGAACAAGTTTATGATATTCATGCTATGCATGGTGGTTAGCCATGCAAGGCCTGAACTAGGATTCACTATAACCTTGACATTTCAACAGAGGCAAAGCAGCCCCCAGCAGTCCACTAAATAGTGACTTTCTATGGCATCTCAGAGCAGCTCCACCAGCATTTGTCAGAATCCACAGATTACCAGTCCAGGCTTGGTCATGCCCCTATTTATAATTTTCAGATGTTGGGAGGTATGAAAAAGGCATGTTGAGAGTGGATAATTCAAGCACTTCAGCAGTATATTTCCTCTCTGTAGAACATACTTGGAATATAGATTTTTTTAAGAAGATTGAACAGCTCCTCTAGCAGTCTGCATGAAACATGATTTATGGCTCTTGTCAAGTATGCATACTACTGAGATGGCTGCACCAAACACTGGCTATTCATCAGCCAGTATTTGACAGCAATCCATCAAGCAACAAACCTGAAAATATAGCGAAGCATAAAAGTGACACCAGATACAAGTTGTGCAAGTTACAAAAGCAGCAGCTCCATACCATAAAGATGGCAGAAAATCTAAGAGATTCATTGTGACCAGAACGTTACCTTCGGATGAGAGATGCTGAAGTCAGGCTTGATATTTTTTTTGTGACTAGTTTTATCTCCACAGTTATCTGTAGCTGAATGCATATGTACAAGTAAAATGTTTTTTTTTTTCTTTTAAATCAGGAGTAAAAGACTGGTAGCTAGGGTTGTCAACTTTTGAAATTGTGGAGACCAGGCAGAGGGCGGGTCATGATATCATGGGGAGGGGCTATGATGCAGCGATTGGCCGCTCACCATGTCAATCAAGGGAATCCTGCCCGGTTTTCCTTTTTTGGAAGTTTTGACCCAGGCAGCCTTTCAAAATACCGGGCTGTCCGGGTCAAAAGAGGGCAGGTGACAACTTACTGGTAGCTGATTGTTTTTCTTATTTTATTCATGGTTTTGAGCATTTGCAACCTGCTAGATTTTAGTGTCTTTACATAAAAGGAGAAGGAAAGTTTATCACCAACATCAACAACAGTGGTGTAACTATAAAGGAAGCAAACCCCGCTGTTGCAGGGGAACCTGCAACATGTCCACACATTTGAGTGGGTGAGGACGCAGGTAGGCATTGCGATTGGAGGCAAGCAGTTGGTGAGGCGGGGTCTAGTACAGTTGCTGCAAATGCTCCTCTAAAGATTTTTTTGCAGGGAGGGCATGCAAAGTTACCATGCCACTGACCACTGAGTCATTATGCCACTATAATAATTAATATTAGTTAGCCACAATATAATCAGAAACATATGCTGACTGTCCTGTTTTATGCTACTTAGTTTTGCTGCAATATCTGCACTAGAATCAAGTAGCTGATTAGAACAGTCCTCCTTACTTTCCTCCCCTTTGAGTTAATTTTTAGTATGGCGTTGAGAGTGATATTCTGAGACAATTTGCAATCGGATTTCGTTTTTTATTATTTGTGGTTTTTGAGTTATTTAGCTTTTTGTTCAGCAGTTCTTCAATTGGAATTTCAGAAATCTGGTTGCTAGGGTTCAAATGACCTTAGCAACCATGTGCTGATTTGAATAAGAGACTGAAATATAATAAGGGGAGAGTCTGAATAGTAATATAAGTAATAAAACGTAGCAATAGCAATACATTTGTAGCCTTACAGAGGCTTTTTTTTCTTTTGTTTTTTTAGATGGGGTCAGTGACCCCCATTCGAAAGCTGGAAAGAGTCAGAAGAAGAAGGCAAACAATTCAGAAACTATAAAAAAAAAAATAAAGACCAGTTGAAAAGTTGCTTAGAATTGGCCATTCTATAACATACTAAAAGTTAATCTAAAGGTGACCCACCTCTTCAAGTGGTGGCCCCGTATATCACATGTTTAATGGAGTCTTCAGCTGTCAAAGGAGAAGGTTGTGCCAGGTAGCACATGTGCATTAGGTATATTCCATTTGGTTATCAGTTCAGTAGCTAAAGGGAGGAAGTGCTGAGGTCCTTACTAAAATGTAGACCGCATTGCAATATTTTGGCCAAATATCTCCTTTTTTGGTGTACATAATGGCTTCTATCAGCTGGTCAACTCCAGAGTGTGGGTTAACCAAGCGCTAGCAATTTCTTTCTGTATTTAGCATAGTGAAATAGGGCTTTCCAAATCAATTGTATTTTCATGCTTTAAATGGTATATGATGATATGATAATGATATATGTCTCTATATTGTTCAAAAATGTATAGTAAATTGTGTAGCACTGTCTCTTCTAAGAGCTTACCCTACATATATTTGTGCCCCGAGTGAGACCTTTCTTTCAGGGGTGAAGCCCTCGCACCGGTGTGGAGGCAGAGTGTAGTGCAACTGTAATAAAGTACTTTGCATAATAATTGGGCACCAGTGGTTCTTTATGCTTAACCCGAGAACATAGTTTATTCAACAACTTCATTCACATAGGAGTTCAAAGCAATCAAAAGGAACATAGAGCAACCAAGCATAGCATATACACACAAGCAGCAATGAACAGCTCAGTCCCTGCAGGCAAGGGAACACACACAGCAGCAATTGAAGGTACACCCAGCTTTCAGCCTTTTCTTCAGGGGAATCTCTACATCCCTAAATCTGTACAATTAGTTCCTACTTCATCTTAATCCCACTGACTCTCCTCATTGGAGCCTTAGGCTGTTCAACTAAATGAGCTGTCTATCACTCCTAGAGTGACCTATTATAGAATATAGCTTATCCTTTACTAGGCCTAATGTACCTAAGTTCCACTACCCATTCCCTTCCTGCCTGCTTATTTTTTATACTATAGCACAGTGACATCTACTTAGGACCCATTTAGGTATCTATAACACTGGGGACTTGCCTGCCAATATTATTAAGGTGGCTAACTTACCAGACCCTTACAAATATTTTCAGCATAAGTGGAAGTAACACAAAACACATTTAGAAAGCTTAGGTTGTCCTGAAAAGAAAAAAACAAACAAACAAAACAAAAAAAAACAAAAAAAAAAAAAAAATATATATATATATATATATATATATATATATATAGTTCCATTAGAGAAAGCACAAACGGCAAATCAGCAAATTTGGGGAATGTAGTAGAAAAAACTGTATCCGTCTATAATTACATCTATGCGTTTCGATCCACAGGGGATAATCATCAGGATAGTGCACAAGAAACACCTGTGTTAACCCCTGACACATTTTAAAAACAATATATATATATATATATATATATATATATATATATATATATATATATATATATATCATACCTCCCAACTGTCCCTTTTTTGGAGGGACAGTCCCTCTTTTGACAGCTCAACCCGCAGTCCCTCATTTGTACTGGAAAGTCCCTCTTTTCTCTGCGCTGAACAGTCAGAAAAAGAATCAAAGTTTCTCACTTAATTGGCTTTTAGCAGAGAGCCCAGAACAGCTAACAGGTGCAAATAAGATACTTTGTAACAATTTTGAGACACAAAAACACAGTTTAGATAAGGAGAAATATTTTCAAACTTTCATAACCTGCCAAATTTTGTAAAGCAAACATGGTAATCAGGGGGTGGTGGCCACAGAAAGGGGTGTGGTCAAAAAATTGCTGCGCTACGTACGGAAAAAAAATTTTTGTCCCTCTTTTTACTTCCAAAATGTTGGGAGGTATGATATATATATATATATAATACACAAAAGCCATGAATATCTAAATTATATCCTGATAAAAAGTGAGTTCTGATGTCATCAGTTATAAACGGTGAGTTCTGATGTCATTTTTGTCACATGACTCACTGTAATTTGTGTATGATAATAAATAAAGTACCCCCAGTTGCAAAATATGAGGATATTAGAAGTTCCCTCAGAGTTCCATGACCTGTATAAAAACACTTGGCCTTCTCGTGTTTTTATATGGTCATGAAACTCCTCGGTAACTTATAATATCCTTATATTTTACAAGAGGGGGTACTTCATTCACTATATATATTCCACAGTTTGGAACCCACAGCACTAAACATTCTGTTTCATTTTATTAAGCTACCAATTTAACTAAACAAACTTTTTTCATTATTACAGTGAATTATTAATTATTGAATTCTGATGCAAACTGTTCGTTTTCTGAACTGCAATGTAATTTAAATCTAAATGAATTACTTAATTAAGTCTTTTCTGAGTTTTATATAATAAATGCGGTATATAGTGAGTTGGTAACTAAGATCAGCAGCTTAGGGAGAGTCATCTTAGAGAGAGTCATCTGATATTGATATTCATAGTTGTGATGTTCAGGCAAATACATTTGATATCCACAAATCTGATATGAAAACATTATCGAGCTTGTAGTGAACACAGCTAATAAGCACGAGTGCCGTTTACAGCCATCTTGGTTGGGCTGAGCCTGCTGCTTCCACTAGGCAGAGGCTAAAATAAATAGCTTGCCACTATATTTGTCACCGGCTACTAAGAGAGCATTACCATGAAAACAAGAACAGGTTACTTTAACCATGTACCTTTATAAAAAAAAATACATTATGGAAGAGATTATCCAATTAGGTAAACTGCCCTGATCAGTATGACTATGAAGATTTTCATTCATCATGGTATATTTAATATAAGTAATTCTAAAACAACTAGACTTGCTGATTAATCATTGAAGACGTTTCTGTAATGGAAACTGAAGTTTCTCACCCTCGTGTTGGCCATGGCGTCCAAGATGGCGACGGCGTCCAAGATGGCGACGGCGTCCAAGATGGCGACGGCGTCCAAGATGGCGACTCCTTCCTCCCCCATGTGGATCCTGCTGGTCCCTGTGTGATGAAGTCGGCTGCCTCCCGCTCTCCGATTGGTCGTCGGCGACAGAACGGTCGCCGGCGTCAGAACGTGCGTCGGCGTCTTGACGCCGGCGTCAGCGTCATGGCGTCCAAATCTTGGCACCAAAACTCGCCTATTTAAACCCCCTGGACATTGCTAACATTGCCCAAGCATAGGTTCATCTTCGTGATTCCTGGGTGTTATATTATTGACTGATTTCTTGTGTACCAACCTTGCCTGTTATTCGGATTGACCCTTTGCTGCCTGGATTGAACCCTTTGCCTGTACCTCGACTATTCTTCTGCCTGATCCCTTTGTATCACGAACTCGCTGACTACCTGCCTCCTCCTTGGTCCGCACTTCAACTGCGCCTTCGGGCCCTTACATTATACTTGGGCCATGGACCTATCTGAGGAGGCTGCGGCTCAACCAGATTTCGGAAGAGCCTTTCGTGGGATTGCCTCACGCACGGAGGCCTATGAAGCTCAGCAGTCACATTTTGGCCAAGCTCTTGAGGCCATTTTGGACAAGTTATCGGCTCTCTCTCCTACGGCTCAGGTTCCTGCTTCTGCTCCGGCCACTATTCCTGTGGCGCCGTTCCATGTCTCCGAACCCCGGATTCCGGCACCTCCGCTCTTCAGTGGTGATTCTGAGGCTTGTAGAGGATTCATCAACCAGTGTGAGATCCAGTTCACTCTGCTACCTCATCAATATGTCTCAGAGCGTGCCAAGGTGGGATACATCATTACCCGCTTGACTGGGAAAGCTGTGGAATGGGCATCACCGTTGTGGGAGAAAGAGGACCCCCTGATAGATGATTCGAAGGCCTTTATTCGTGAGCTACGCACAGTGTTCGATGCTCCCGGCCGGTCTGCATCTGCCTCCTCTCGCTTGTTCCAGATCCGTCAAGGTACACGTTCGGTGCCAGAATATGCCATCGAATTCCGTACTCTGGTGGCCGAGACCAGCTGGAACAACGATAGTTATCACGCTGCCTTCTACAACGGGTTGTCCATGCGTCTGAAGGACGATTTGGTTTCACGTGAATTGCCTACTCGTTGGGAAGATTTGGTGGCTCTGGCAGTCAAAGTGGACACCCGCCAAAGAGAGCACCTTGCCGTAAAGGAACGTGTGAGGAAGTTTCAACCTCCCCTGGCTCCTCGTTTCCAGAGACCTGTTCTTCCCAGCACTTCTTCTTCTACTCCGGCTTCTTCTCCCTCCACCCCAGAAGAGCCCATGCAGATTGGTCGTGCCCGTCTTTCCGAACAGGAAAAGTTAAGGAGAAGGGCTGCTGGACTCTGTTTATACTGTGGGGGCAAATCCCACTTTGCCCATGAATGCCCTGCGAAGTCGGGAAACGCCAGTGCCTAGGTAAGTTTGGGGAAACTTACCTGGGCGGGATTAATCAACTTCACAAGCTTCTACTCATCGTTTCCTTCTCCCTGTACAGTTCCAGTTGGCTTCCAAGACCATCTCTACCCAAGCTTTCCTTGACTCTGGCGCAGCTGGGAATTTCTTGGATAAAGCCTTTTCCAGAACAACATTCTATTCCTCTCCAAAGTCTGGCTGTTCCACTTCGTGTTCTTGCCATTGATGATCGGCCTCTTTCATCTGCCTTCATCTCCAAGTCTTCGCAAGAATTATCCTTCAAAGTGGGCACCCTGCATACCGAAAGACTTTCGTTCTTGATTATTGATTGCCCCTCGACTCCTGTAGTCCTTGGACTCCCTTGGTTGCGCACCCACAATCCAGTCATTGACTGGTCCGCAACTCAAATTTCTCGTTGGGGTTTCTTTTGTCAACAGAACTGTCTTCCAGCCCAGTCCTTGGTCAAGGTATCCTCTGTTGTTTCAAATCCTTAAATTCCTCCTGTTTATCAAGATTTTTCCGATGTGTTCAACAAGAAATCTGCTGAAGTCCTGCCACCCCACCGGCCCTATGATTGTCCCATTGAACTTCTTCCTGGAACCATGCCTCCAAGAGGACGTACTTACCCGCTCTCCCCCTCTGAAACTGCGGCGATGAAAGAGTACATCCAGGAAAATCTGCTTAGGGGCTTCATTCGTCCTTCTTCGTCTCCTGCAGGAGCAGGCTTCTTTTTCGTAGAAAAGAAAGATGGCAGTCTACGTCCCTGCATTGATTATCGCGGATTGAACAAGATTACTGTGAAAAACCGCTATCCGCTCCCCCTTATTTCCGAGTTATTTGACCAGCTCAAAGGCGCCAGCATCTTTACCAAGCTTGATCTTCGTGGAGCCTACAATCTCATTCAGATCAGAGAAGGGGACGAATGGAAAACCGCATTTAATACTCGTGATGGGCATTACAAGTATCTCGTGATGCCCTTTGGACTCTGTAACGCCCCTGCGGTTTTCCAAGAGCTGGTAAATGATGTCTTCCGGGACTTACTTGGCATAAGTGTGGTCGTATACCTTGACGACATTCTAATTTTTTCTTCAAACCTTTCCGAGCATCGAATCCAGGTACGGGAAGTTTTGTCTCGTTTAAGGAAAAATAATCTGTTTGCCAAGTTGGAAAAGTGTTCCTTCGAAGTTTCTTCTATTCCTTTTTTGGGGTACATTATTTCCCAACAAGGCTTCAAGATGGATCCGGCCAAAGTCTCAGCGATCCAGGATTGGCCCCTCCCCACCAGCACTAAAGCTATCCAGAGGTTTATTGGCTTTGCCAATTACTACAGACAGTTCATCAAAGGCTTCTCCTCCAAGATTTCCCCTATCCTGTCTCTCATTCGGAAGGGTGGGAAGCCCCAATGTTGGACACCTCAGGCTTTAGAAGCTTTCAAGAACCTCAAAGACTCTTTTTCATCTGCCCCAATCCTTAGGCACCCAGAACCTCTTCTACCATTCTTCATTGAGGTGGATGCCTCCGACGTAGGGGCTGGTGCGGTGTTGTCCCAAAGGTCTTCTAATGATGGCAAACTTCATCCTTGTGCTTTCTTTTCTAAAAAGTTTTCTTCTTCTGAGCAGAACTATGACGTGGGAAACCGTGAGCTATTGGCAGTTAAACTAGCTCTTGAAGAGTGGAGACATCTGTTGGAAGGTTCTTCGGTGCCAGTATCTATCTTTACGGATCACAAGAACCTTGAATTCATCCAGTCCCTTAAACGCCTCAATCCCAGGCAAGCTAGATGGGCACTTTTCTTCTCCAAATTCAATTTCGTGATCACATTCCGCCCGGGGTCCAGAAACAAGAAATCTGACGCTCTTTCCAGAAGCTTCATTCCCGAGGATTCGTATTCCGAAGACCCTGAACCCATTGTGCCTCCTGTTAAAATTATTGCTGCCTTATTCCCCACCATGGCCTCTCAGTTATTGTCCGCACAGTCCTCTGCTCCTGACAGTACTCCTTTGGGGGTTGCTTTTGTTCCTCCAGATCTTCGTCATTCTATCCTTGCTCAGTCTCATAATTCCAGACAAGCCGGCCATCCGGGTATCAAGAAAACTACTGAACTCCTGTCTCGCCTAGTGTGGTGGGCTTCTCTCCGAAAGGACGTCAAGGATTTTGTTTCCTCCTGTTCTGTTTGTGCAGCTTCCAAGTCTGGTCACTCCCCTCCCAAAGGATTACTTCTACCTTTACCTATTCCCTCTCATCCATGGACTCACCTGGCGATGGATTTCATTGTGGATTTGCCTGTTTCCCTCGGTCATACTGTTATCTGGGTCGTGGTTGACCGATTCAGCAAGATGGCCCATTTCATTCCCCTACGTAAGCTACCTTCTGCTCAGGAACTCTCCAAATTATTCATCCAACATATCTTTTTCCCGGCTGAAGTGGTGTCGGACAGAGGTTCCCAATTCGTTTCCAAATTTTGGAGATCGTTATGCAAGGCACTTCATATCTCTCTCCAGTTTTCCTCTGCCTATCACCCTTAATCTAATGGAGCTGCTGAGAGAGTCAACCAAGCATTGGAGCAATTTCTTCGTTGCCATGTCTCCTTGTGCCAAGACGACTGGGCAGACCTTCTTCCTTGGGCAGAATTTGCTCACAACAATGCTATGCACGCTTCTTCTGAAAAGTCTCCGTTCTTTTGTGTCTATGGTCAGAATCCTCTAGCTTTTCCGCAAGATCTTCTTCTCACAAACGTCCCTGCTGCCAATGATCAGGCCGCTCATATGCTTGCTATCTGGGTTGCCACTAAAGCTAATTTGGAAAAGAGTTCTCTGTCTCAGAAGAAATTCGCGGACAAGAGAAGAATTTCTTCCCCACAATATTGCCTCGGTGATAAGGTTTGGCTGTCTACACGGAACATTCATCTTAAAGTGCCTACTCCTAAACTCGGCCCCAAGTTCATCGGTCCTTTCCCCATTATTGAAATCATCAATCCCGTGGCAGTTCGTCTTCAGCTTTCCCCCGAGATGCGGATTCCCAATGTCTTCCATGTATCTCTTCTCAAACCGGCAAAAGATTCTTCTTCTTCTTCCTCGTCTTCTCCTACTCCTGTTCTTATTGATGGACACCAAGAATTTGAAGTCAAAAGAATTCTGGACTCTCGAATTTCCAGGGGTAGGTTACAGTATTTAATCGAATGGAAGGGTTTTGGTCCAGAGGAATGCTCCTGGGTGAAGGACTCTGACGTCCATGCTCCTCTTCTTATTCAAAGATTCCACAAGCAATTTCCTTCCAGTCCCGGTTTCGGTGGTCCTGAGGCCCCCCTAAGGAAGGGGGTACTGTAATGGAAACTGAAGTTTCTCACCCTCGTGTTGGCCATGGCGTCCAAGATGGCGACGGCGTCCAAGATGGCGACTCCTTCCTCCCCATGTGGATCCTGCTGGTCCCTGTGTGATGACGTCGGCTGCCTCCCGCTCTCCGATTGGTCGCCGGCGACGGAATGGTCGCCGGCGTCAGAACGTGCGTCGGCGTCACGACGTTAGCGTCTTGACGCCGGCGTTAGCGTCATGACGTCATCGCGTCCAAATCTTGGCGCCAAAACTCGCCTATTTAAACCCCCTGGACATTGCTAACATTGCCCAAGTATAGGTTCATCTTCGTGATTCCTGGGTGTTATATTATTGACCGATTTCTTGTGTACCAACCTTGCCTGTTATTCGGATTGACCCTTTGCTGCCTGGATTGAACCCTTTGCCTGTACCTCGACTATTCTTCTGCCTGATCCCTTTGTACCACGAACTCGCTGACTACCTGCCTCCTCCTTGGTCCGCACTTCAACTGCGCCTTCGGGCCCTTACAGTTTCACTACTCATCCAAGCAGCTTCTTCAGTTCAACTGACTGGCCTAACTATAATGTAACTATATGATGCGGAGCCTGGGTGCAGGCCCCATCACCCCCCTCCCAAAGAGATTTTTGTGGCAGCTTCACTTGAACACAAACCATGCGGCCCTGAGGGGGTGCAGGCCCTGGTGCAGTCACACCCCCGGTAGTTCTGCCACTAGCCCTGATACTCAGGAAGTGGAAGAACCAAGCTTACCAAACAGTGGTGTTAATAAATATTATTGTCCTCAAAGCAAATTTTTTTTCAGCTTGACTGTTTTACCTGTATTTATTGAAATGTTATATAAATTAGGGCCTAATGTGGCCCCAATATGCCCTGGGCCCCCCCCCCCCAGCAGCTGCAGGATCTGCTTCCTCTGTACTAACGACCCTGTTAGCAAAACAAAGATAATTCAAGTAATGCTTCCAAAAGGATACTCAGCTATTCAAAAATACTTCTTCATGAAACAAAGCAGACAGTTAATTGCTGATAAAATAAACTTCTCTGATATCAAAGAGACAAAAAGTAAAACAGAAGGAGTAGTTTAATTATTAGGGTAAAAGGATTATTAGCAGAGAAGGGATTAAATAGATGAAGAAGCCTGCTTGGATAGGGTGTAATGTTCCAGAGTTCCCTTTACTCATGTGTTCTATACTGTAGATTCTAGGTCATATGCAAAATGATTCATAAATTAACACCTCCTACCTTATTCATCTTTTATTAGCACTTTAAAACATCCAGCTAACTGGCCTTGCAAAGTCCAATCTAATTATAAATATAATCACATGCTACTGGAAATGTATAATGTGCACTGTTTCCTCCACACATTTACTTGTTCTTCATGTGGTTTTTAGTTTTTACCATCCTATATTCAGAAAGCTTTTAATTACGTGAAGGCCATCTCCCATAGGGTACATTTTAAGCAAACATTATTTTATTATTTTTTGGAGAGAGAGATTTCACAGAATTGTTAATTAGGCTGATCATTTTATGCAATCTATACATTAACATACATTTTTGATTACTAAAGGTACAAAAACGATATATAAATTGAATTTGTATACTTTAAATCTATAGGCGTCAGATAGATTAAATAGAAATAATTTTCCGCTCTTGAAGCAAATACTATAAGCTTATCTATTAAAGTCAGCCAACTTAGGCTGGCCATACACCACCTCACCAAATTAATGGACCTTTACCCAATTTGGCCACCCACATGGTGGGCCAAATTGGATGGATTTAATAATTTGACCTAAGACCAGCAGCAACTGGATCATAATAGGGTTTTTATAATTGGTAAAACCCCACACTACCTTACTAAAATTAATTGAGATCTAATTATATAAGTGCTTAGTGCTATTATAAACATATGCTTAGTTCTCAATGAATTTAGCACCAACATACAATTAATGGTATTTCAATCGATTGTGTTAATACAAATAATTATGATTAAAAGTGCTTAAAGGAGAAGGAAAGGCAAAAATTATTACCTATCTCCTATTAATCTACTGCCCAAGACCTACTAAAACGTTAGGTTTTCAACTCACATTTCCTAGTCCTATCGGTTATAATCCAGCACCTCTTTCGGTTCGCATAATCAGGCACGCAGGCGCCATCTTAGTAAAGTAGCATTGGCATCTGTTTCTTCTTAGTCATTACTGTGCATGCGCGGAAAAAAAAAACCTGTGTATAAACCGATGTAATAAATAGCATGGCATCCTCACCTTAGCCTGCCGTTTATAAATTTATGCTCCAGTCGCTGCGCACCGCAAGCGCTTGATGCTGCCTGTTAGGTGTCCAAACTATGATTTAAAAAAAAGTTCCCGTGTCTCCCCAGCTCCCAGACGCATCGATTCTGATTAGCTGGGGGGCGTGGCCGTAAGGGTCAATGATGACGCGCACATAGTGATTTGCATGCGCGTCATCATCATCAGCTCCTCAGTACATGCGCATAACAAATTAATTATACCCAGTGCGCCTCAAGGCTGCCTCGGGCAGCAGGCAGGAAGAGCCAGAAAAAAACGTGACGTCACCCGAGTCACAAGCTGCAGAGCTGAGAGAGCATAGCTGCTGCAACATGAGACCACAGAAAAATCTTTAAAAACGGTGAGTGATTTCTACCTACACAAGACTTTCTTTAGCAGGCTATTTCTGTTTTGCCTTTCCTTCTCCTTTAAGTGCTATAAATTAGGTGCTGTGACTTTCAATAAATTGTATCTACACACAATTGATGAATAATCTAAAAGTTCATGGTTCTTATATGAATTAAATAAGGTGCTAGTGCTGTAGTTATAATTTTAAAGTGAGTTAATGGTATCAAACAATTAAAAATAAAGCGTCAGCAATTCATGAATAAAAGTTAGAAATTAGAAAATAGTATAGAGGTGGAGTTGTCCCGAAGAAACTAGCTGCGTTGTTCTAAGCCCTGGGACACCACACGTGGGAGAAAGGCAGAACACTGAGGACTGTGGTCTCGTTACTACGTTTAACTGTCTTGTAAGGAGAGCTAACTTTGCTATAAAGCCAACAAATCCTCAGTGCCTTAGAGATAAAAGAGAATAAAAGGAATGAATGCTGCGCTAATAGCGCTACAATTCCATTAAATTTCTCTAGATCCGAGATTCAATTAAAGTTTAAAAAGGTAAGATTTCAATAATGAGCTTTTTTTTTTTTTTTTTTTAAAATATAAACTTCTGAATAATTCATGACAGGCACCTGGGTTTCTTAGAATCCCTTTGCTGGACAAATTTTCTTGGTGTACTTCAAACAAACCATCAGCTGGTTGAAAGAAATACAAATTTGAAATACAAAAATGGTACATATTTATCGATAATTTAAAACCCTAAATTTAAGCAAAATTTGTGATTTTTTGGAAAATCTATGGGGAGTAGTGAAATTATCAGTTAGCATTGGCTGGTGTATGGCCAGAGTTAGATAGACAATGGCTTTGGGTAAATCTTTCAGCAGGGGTGTCAGGTAGCTGCTATCTGGTTAGCTTCCCATTGTTTTTTGATCAGAACTTGATCAGAGTTTATTAGAGCACAAGTCACATGACTGGGGGCTCCTGGGATACTGACAATATGTCTAGCCCCATGTCAGATTTCAAAGTGAAATATAAAAAAATCAGTTTGCTCTGTTGAAAAAATTTAAATGCAGAAGTCTGCTGGAGCAGCATTATTAACTGATACATTTTGAAAAATTCTGAAGGGAAATGTGAGTCCTTCAGGCAAGGAAGCTGTTGACAGGGACATGCAGGAGTGGGCAAAGAGTCAGGGACAGGCAAAATCAGGAGAAGAGTCAGGGACAGGCAAAAGCAGAAGAGTCAGGGAGTGGGATGGAGTGGGTAAAGAATCAGGGACAGGCCTTGGCACAAGAAACCGAACCAGACAGGACAGGAGGGGCAAGAGCTAAGGACAAGGCCATATTGTTGGGCTAGTGGAAAATGGGTTAAATAGGGTACCCCATAAGCCAAAAACTATATGTTATTAACACATTCCAATTTTACAAATCATTACAAACTTCAAGGGGCAGATTCACTAAGGGTCGAATTTCGAAGTTAAAAATACTTCGAAATTCGACCCTCGAATTGAAATCCTTCGACTTCGAATATCGAAGTCGAAGGATTTAGCGCTAAACGTTCGTTCGATCGATCGAAGGATTTTTCGTTCGATCGAACGATTAAATCCTTCGAATCGAACGATTCGAAGGATTTTAATCCAACGATCGAAGGAAAATCCTTCGATCAAAAAAAGTTTAGCAAGCCTATGGGGACCTTCCCCATAGGCTAACATTGACTTCGGTAGGTTTTATCTGCCGAAGTAGGGGGTCGAAGTTTTTTTTAAAGGGAAAGTACTTCGACTATCGAATGGTCGAATAGTCGAACGATTTTTCGTTCGATTTCGTTCGAACGAATTTAACCAATTCGATGGTCGAAGTACCCAAAAAATACTTCGAATTTTTTTCATTCGAATCCTTCACTCGAGCTTAGTGAATCGGCCCCTAAATACATTTAAATATAAGTTTATGCTATCTAAAACCATAGTCTATTTAACTCATAAGGTGATAGCACCATGAGCAATTTCATTCCTATTTTACATACGTATAAAAATCGCTTCTCAAATGTAGATATTTTACTTTTTCATCCTTTTCCCTACTCTCTATTCTATCATTCCAATTATTTACCCTTTCTAATGTGCCTTAGAATATGAATGTATGTAACGAGTAAAAGATTTTTGTTTCTTTAGCTGAGCCTGCTGAATGTTTACATATATATATATATATATATATATATATATATATATATATATATATATATATATATATATATGTTTTTTTCCCTAGTTGTGTCACTGTCTCTTCTCTGCAGCAGAGTCAATCAGAGAGGTGTTTATTTAGGTAACAAAAAAACAACTAACGTTTCGGCTCGCACTCATGCCTTTCGCAAAGTGAACATACAAACAATCACCAACCCAACCCACAGTTGCGGGAAAATGAAGGTAGTGACGTCACAGTGATGTGTGTGGGGAAAAAAACAACATAAAACAATAAAGCAAGAAACATTAAACAAATCAAAAAGCGGGGACTAAGTATTAATGTACATCTGCAGAAGAATCCAGACATGTATTTTTTTGTCACAGTAAAATTGTGTCAAAATAGCAAAAGACTTGGCAACAATGTATAACTATCATCAAGAAAAAAGACTCTAATCTTAATCCGTTACTGATTCAAATTCATACTATTATGCGCTTGGCATTTATGGCTTATATCAGCATTTAATGTCAGCCAACACAGAAGCGGTAATTTACATGCGTTATAGAAAAGCAAGTAGTCTGTAAAGGTTACCCACCTGCTGAAGAATATTATCTATTGGGAGTAATGGCGGCTCCGTGTCCCTCCGATAACCGAACTCCATATGGCCTGCGGCAATTTCAGTGTAACAGCGCTCAATGTGGCGCTTCGTCTCAAGTTGCCGTTGACTGTAGTAGCGATGTGTGTGGTAACTCACGTGTAGGCAGACCTCACTGGACATGCAGGGTTGTTATGAAACCCTCACTTAGCAACCATCATACGTGTGTTAGTACTGGTTCCAAGGAGTACAGCGAGGCAATAACTGTGCCCTGGGTTATTTGGGTGATTAAAAGAGGCTTAATAAAGTATATTGGTGGTCATATCCAATTACACTTGGTTACCCCGCCGCATCTAGACGTTGCAGCATACACTGTCCACATCTGTCCTGGTTGCAGTGTCATGCGATCGGTCGACTGTAGGTGGCGTTGTGCTCAGCATCATGGAGAGAAGGGTGTTGTCACGAAGTCTGTGCATAGCAACCCATCTCATTCGGGTATCTATAGATAAAGGCATAGAGTTTAGTGTATTCAATATGAATCATATGGACCACACACGACTGTACTCGGCCAGAGTTATGGGGTAAAAGAGAAGTGGTAGAAAGAGCAGGTGAAGGGAAATGTAGGGAAACCTGGCTACTATCAAGGCCCGTTGTACAATCAATCTCTAGTGTCCCAATAAGCATGTAAAGGATATGGAGGTGTTCAGTGGAGAAGGGTCTGCCACCTTGTACTCAGCAGGGTGGAGGGGTCCAGAACGCTCTACCAGTTAATACAACAAAACAATTATGGCAGAATACTTTGTATTCTATGGTCAATCAAATAACCTGTACACACTGAAGTAGTAGGCAAGGTCCACCACCCAGATGGAATCAAGCAGGGGCTCACAACACTCAGCCCTTCGAAAGTTTTGTGTGTCATTATATGGTGGTCTGCCGGTGGGTTCGAGTACACAATGTACCCAGATAGACTGGGCAAGTAAAGTGACACACATGTCCAGGACACTGACAGGATATGTAATCCTGCAAATGGATTTCTTGGTGTGCTAGGAGATGCAACACCTCATAGAATATCGGGGCCTGTTTAGCAAGGGGGCAGGGTTTTTTTTATTAGGGAGTGGGGAGGGGGGAATGGGAGATAGGATAGAGTATAGAACCCCAACTCCAAGCCATTCCACAGCGGTGCCGTCTGCCAAAAGTACTGCATATTGATTGTACTGAGGCAAAGAATACTTAAAAGAACAGAGCACAGAAATTTAGAAAAAAAGGAGCAAAAGAGATAAGTTCATTGAGTCCACGGGGACTCACTGTGTCTAAGTGAATCCATTTGAGCTCGGACTTTAGCAATAGTCTTTCAC
Source organism: Xenopus laevis (assembly GCF_017654675.1). Classification (NCBI taxonomy): domain Eukaryota; kingdom Metazoa; phylum Chordata; class Amphibia; order Anura; family Pipidae; genus Xenopus; species Xenopus laevis. The sequence goes on along the minus strand of NC_054383.1, from coordinate 67,605,075 downwards.
GATCACCTCAAGGGGGAGTGGGGACACAGTCAATAATCATACTTCTCAAGGACGCCAGTGTGTGTTTGAATTCCACAAAGTGTTGTGCCACCGGGGTGTCTCCACTTCCTTTTCCTAGTGCTGCCCTGATGGTTGATCTGTGGTTTGCCATCCTATCTCTGATAGGATGGCATCTAGTGATTGTTTTCCTCACATATATAAGTCCGCAGGGGCATTTTATGATGTAGATAATAAATATTGAAGTGCAGGTTAGTCTGTGTCTAATTGCAATCTGCTTCACTGAATGTGGGTGGGAGAACGTAGATCCTGTCAACAGTTGTCTACAAGTGGTACAGTCGGTCCATCTGTAGCACCCTGGCTTGGAGTTGGATAGCCATGTTGTGGGTGTAGGGGGCTGGTAGCAGTGTGTTGGATCTGTGTTCACTAGCTGGTCCCTCAGGTTTCTGCCTCTCTTATAGGCTATCCGTGGAGGTTGTTTGAAGGGGGGTGGGAGAGTACTGTCTTTTTGTACTATGGACCAATGATTGTGGATCACTTTCATGAATGATCTGGTAGCAGGAGAATATGTGGTTAAAAAAGTGAGTCTATCATCCTTAACTCTTGTAGAAGTGCTGTGGGTTGAGTCCAAAAGTTCAGCCTGTGTGTGGCTCGTGGCTCTCTGGTGGCTATCCAGAAGTTCATGTAGAGGATAGCCCCGTTGGAGAAAGCGATTCATGAGGTCATCCAGTTGGCTGTCAAGTCGTGTTGGATTTGTGATATTGCGTACGGTACAAATCATTTGGGAGTATCGAATGCTCCTGAGGAGGTGAGGTGGGTGACATGATGCATGATGTGGCAGGGTGTTTCTGTCAGTGGTTTTACGATAAATGGTGGTTGTAAGTTCGGCCCCTTGTTTCAGCAGTAGAATATCCAAAAATGGAATTTCATCAGAATCAATGTGTGCTGTGAACTTGATTGGAGTGGGCAAAGCATTCAGATTATCAATCATCATGGTGAATTGGTCCATCGGTCCCGTCCGTAGGACCAGTAAGTCATCAATGAAGTGCCAGATCTTATAGATTGAGGAACTATATTTTGGGAAGAATGTAGTGCTGCTTAAAGTGTGCCATGAAAAGATTGGCAAAGGCAGGTGCCAGGTTGGAGGCCATACTGGTCCCACTTAGTTGCAGATAGTAACAGAGCTCAAACTTGAAGTAATTATGTTTAAGACAAAGTTCCAATAGATCAATAAGAAATTCTGTCCTAGGGCGGGTGGGGTCTGGATGTTGTAAAACCGCCCGAATCCGTTCGATGCCCTCATCTGTGGGTATCACCGTGTATAGAGAAGTGACGTCCATGGTGGCTAGGAGAGTATGTGTTGGTATTGGTTGGCAGTCCCTCAATTTCACAAGTAGGTCACCGGTGTCTTTCAAATAGGTAGGAGTGGTTTGCACTAAAGGCTGTAGGAAGTAATCCACATATATCGCCAAGGGTTGCAAGATGGAATCTCGAGCACTGACGATCGGTCGTCCTGGAGGGTTGGAGAGTGTTTTGTGGATTTTAGGCAGGGTGTAGAGTATTGCTGTGACTGGGTAGTTAGTGACCTGGAAGGCATGTGTGGATTCAGAGATAATCCCTTGGGATAGAGCTGCATGCAGTATCAAGTCAATCTTTCTCTTAAACGTGGCTGTTGGGTCAGTGTCAAGTTTTGTGTACACGCTTGAATCTCTGAGTTGTCTAAGTATTTCGGACCTGTAGTCGGAATAGTTAAGGATGACTACCCCACCACCCTTGTCAGCTGGTCGAATGATGATCATGGGGTTATTTGCAAGAGATCTGATTGCTTCCTTTTCAGTACGTGTTATATTTGGCCATCCTGTGAAATCTCTAGGTTTCATAGATTTATCTGTAAGTAGACGGGTCAGAGCGGCTATGGGTTTTGGAGTGTTTTGAGGTTCAAAGTGACTTTTGGTTCGGAATGGAGTGTATTCCTGGGTGGTCTGTATCCTGAAGTGGTCTTTAAGCTTCATGTTCCTCTGAAATTTATGAATGTCTATCATAAGATCTAATTGTTTGATGTTGGTGGTAGGGTCAAAGGAGAGGCCCTTCAATAATACTCCTAATTCCGCTGGGCTAAGTTGATGGTTACTAAGGTTAAATACTACTTCCTCCGCTGGTAATGTGGAGTTGGCGGTCTTGTGTCTGATGCCACCCCGCCTTTTATGTGGACGTCCCTGGTTTTTGATCGGGTGCTGGTTCCTAAAAAAAGATTACTGGAATTTCCAGATGTATTGGTACTGGTGTTCGCGTTGAACGGGGAGGAGAACCCTCTTGGCTTACCTCTGCCCCTGGTATGGTGTCGGAGTCCGAGGGGGAGGATGTATAGGGGGGTGAATCAATCCTACTGAAGCCAACGCGTTGTCTATGGGTTTTGTTGAATCTTGGTCTGCTCTGTTCCCCACCCGAAAGCCAGTTGTACACACGTCTGTTCTGGTTATCAGAATGGACTATCTGTACTTTGATCTTCTTGAATTTATGTAATTCAGTGGAGTAGTGTATAAGTTGTTGTTCTAGTTTGTCCAACCACTTATTATCACGGTCAGATCTAAGTGTGGTAAGGTGCGCAGTCTCGAATGAAGCTATTTCTGTACGGGTGACTGACAGGTTTTTAGTTACTTCTTTGATAACCAGGAGAATAAGGTCAAGTGAACATTTATTTAGGATCAGACACCATCTCTTGCAAAACTATATACTGTATATATATATACAGTATATACAAGCCGGTAAACGCTCGCACTCTAATCCAGTCTTAGGTTACTGTGGGTGCTGGGTCAAAATTCAAGCATGTAGCACGTGCACGTCACTCCACTTTTTGGCGGGTTCTGGGGGATTTAAATCTGTATGTTTGTACACAACACTTTTATTCCTGAAGAGGGCTCAAGCTATGGAGCCGAAACGGTGAAAATAAATTTTGATATTTGGACTGTTTGGTGCGGTTTTTTCTTGAACTAACAGTATATATATATATATATTTTTTTTTTTTTTTTCTGATGCCGTATGAAGACAGTGTCTCACAGCTAAGACTACCTGTGAGAAAGACTCTTTGATTACCCCATGGCCTCTACCAAACTCAAGGTTAGCTTCCTGGTACTCACATCACTTTCTCTATCAAAGATAACTTCTCTCTATTAGCCTCTCCAGGCACAGTTACAGGCCAAACCATACCATAACATTTTGGAAACGGAAAGAGGGGCAAAATAAATTTGCAACCAAATGTATTTTGACCACACCCCTTTTTGCAGCCACACCCATAATTGCCATGCCCATTTTACAAAATTTGGCAGGTTATGAAAGTTTAAACACATTTCTGTAGTTTTTATGTATTATTACAGTTTTACTAATGAAGGTAAGTTGCCCTTTAAGCTGTGAGTCTAACTTCTCCTATCTATTCTGGGCTCTCTGCCAAGAGCCAATTAAGTTAGAAACATTGTATCTTTTTTGGCTGTTCAGTGCAGAGAAATTCAGACTTTCCAGTACAAAGGCAGGACTGCGGGTTGAGCTATCAAAAGCGGTACTGTCCTGCTCAAAATGGGACAGTTGGGAGGTATGGGCCAAACTTCCTCTCTCAAGCTAAGAATCAGCCAGTCTCTCTCTTTGTTTCAGGCTCCACAGGAGTGGATCTCTATCAGACTTCCTCTCACACCCTAGAAACAACCAGAACCCCCAGGTATAGAGCACCCCCTTTTTATTTCTACAGGCAGTTCCACTCTCAGCTGCCGCCTGCTTATTGAGAGGAAATTAACCCAATATCCACTAGGCATCCCCCTGCAGCCGTATCATACAACTTAAACAGGGCCGGAACTAGGGGTAGGCAGAAGAGGGCGCAATAGTGGAGGGGTGCCAGGCAGGTACCTCTTCTGCCGTTTTCCCCTAGCTCAGCCTCCGACCCATGTGTTTTTCTTCTCTGGCAGCGCCTCCTGTCTCCTTAGTGTGTGCCTGCGGCTGCGCTCTTCCGCCGCATCCGCACATGTCCTCTGGCTCGCCGGCAGCATCTATAATATACTTTGTGTGCGCGCGCACCTCCACGTATGCGCGTGCATGCGTGTGCTTGAGAAGTGGGAGAAATAGCCGGCCGGGTTGCCTAGGGCGCCCGGCAGGCTTGGCCCGCCACTGAACTTAAATGCCCACTTCCCTTTACACTTTTATTCCAGACAGATGTCTTTCCAAACACACTGTTACAATATAGTAACCAGGAGGAGCACTCCTAATCTAATTGTATCAGCTTGCCTGTGTGCAGCCAAAGCAACGTTTACAGGAACAAAGCACCACACTAAACAAAAACTGTAAAAAGTGATATATTTCAAACAAAATTTCCAATGTTTTGATCACCACAAACTGTGATTTTCCTTTCCTTGAGGAATAAATGCATCAAAGAAAACTATATATAGTTAAAAGCACATTATCTTATCTGGGCTCTAAAAATGGCACAAAAAAAACAGTATTTATTTAATCCCTGTATTTAAAGATCTAATCCAGAATGTTTCCTTTTGCAGGAGTAACCAATCACCACCTCTCCCCAGTTCAAGCAACAAATCTATCCCCATCAAACTAAAGGTTGTTAATCTGTGTTCCATAGGTAGAAAATGTATAGTTAATGGTAAATTTGATTTGCCTGTTCTGAAGGCAATCTTAAAGGGGTTGTTCACCTTTAAAATAACTTTTAGAATTACCTAAAGAGTGATATTCTGAGACAATTTACAATTCAGTTTCATTTTTATTTGTGTTTTTTGAGTTATTTAGCTCTTCAGTGTGCAATTTTCAAAGTATCTTAGCGACCATGTATTGATTTTAATAAAGAGACTGCAATATGGATAGGAGAGGGTCTGAATAGAAATATTAGTAATATATAGTAGCAATAACAATACTTTTGTAACCTTACAGAGCAATTGTTTTTTTTTTAGATGGGGTCAGCGACACCCATTTGAGAGCTGGAAAGAGAAGAATAAGGCAAATAATTCAAAAACTATAAAAAAGAAAAAATTAAGACCAATTAGAAATTTTCTTAGAATTAGTCATTCTATAACATACTTAAAGATAACGTGAAGGTAAATCATGTCTTTAAACATTGAAGTTCAGATCAAGTACAAGGTACTGTTTTTCATAGGGAGAAAGGAAATAATTATATTGGCAACTCTACAGACAGTTTAAAAGACAAAAAATTTCCAGGGTCAGACTTGGGGGATCAGGGCCCACTAGGGCTACCACCTCAGGGACAGTACCCAACACCGCAAATCTCCCCTCAATGCCCCCCGCGCATAACTTTAACCTCTGTCCTTAGCGTCTGGGGTTGCTAGGGTCCAAATTACCCTAGCAACCATGCATTAAATTAAATAAGAGTGGAGAGGGCCTGGATTGAAAAAGGAGAAATAAGAAGTAGCAATAGCAATAAATGTGAAGCCTCACAGAGCATTTCTTTTTTTAAATGGGTTACAGTATATGCTATGGGGCACATTTACTTAGCTCAAGTGAAGGATTAGAAGGAAAAAAACTTCGAATTTCGAAGGTTTTTTTCAGCTACTTCGACCATCGAATTGGCTACTTCGACTACGACTTGGAATCGAACTAAAAATCGTTCGACTATTCGATAGTCAAAGTATTGTCTCTTTAAAAAAAACTTCGACAACCTACTTCGCCACCTAAAACCTACCGAGCACCAATGTTAGCCTATGGGGAAGGTCCCCATAAGCTTTCTAAGTATTTTTGTATCGAAGGAAAATCGTTCGATCGATGAATTAAAATCCTTCGATTTTTCCTTCGAAAATGCAGTAAATCCTTCGACTTCGATAGTCGAAGGATTTTACTTAGACGGACGAATATCGAGGGTTAAACCCTCGATATTCGACCAATAGTAAATGTGCCCCTATGTCTCTGCATATAGTACATTCTGTACACTTTGTTTGTACTTGGATTCTCATTTGCAGAGAATCTTTCAGCCTTTACTGTATATTTTGAAATATAAATGTAAACTATCTAAATTATATCTAAACTAGCTACTTTGTGTTTTGGTCTATGATGAACTAGAACAGAGAACAATTGCACTCTCTTCACTAGATTAGCCAAGTTTCAGATTTAACAATTGGCTCTTAAAGTTACTAGGAGTGTCTTTTTGCCTCCCTGATAACTTGCGGGCTGCTACCACCTGAGTTGTATTTCTTAAATCACCTCACTGCCAAATACACTTTATAGCAGGGGTCTCCCACCTTTCTTACCCATGAGCCTCATTCAAATATAAAAAGTGTTTGGAAGCAACAAAAACATGAAAAAAGTCTCTGGAGTGCCAAATGACTGACCATTTGGTAGCCCCTATGTGAATTGGCAGCCTAGAGGAGGCTCTCTTTGGCAGTAACCCTGTTTCCATGCAATTAGAACTTACCTCCAAGCCTGAAATTCAAAAATAAGCACCTGCTTTGAGACCATTGGGAGCAACATCCAAGGGGTTGGTGAGCAACATGTTGCTCACGAGCCACTGGTTGGGGATCACTGCATTACAGGAAAGAATGGGTATACACAAACCCTCAATTAAGACAGCCATCAAAATGGGCAAATGAGATTTATAAAAATATTTGCTATCTACTGTATGAGACACAAATTACCAACCATTAGATTTATGGGGATAGATCTGATGCCTGAAACGAGAAAAGGTGGTGATTAGGTTCTGTTACTCCTGCAAAAGGAGATATTTGGGATTAGATCTTTATATACTGTAGCTTTACACAGGGATTAAATAAATGCTGTTCATTTGTGCCATTTCAGAACCTAGTTAATGTGCTTTTAAAAGAAAAGTCTGTGCCTCAAGTCACTAATATCTAATAAATAGCTGTATCTGATCGCTGAAATTATTTTTTAATTTTGTCCCATTTTTTCCTACACTGCCCTTTGTTAATATTTGCTACAACCACTCTGTACCACCATTTTGAGCAATTTGTGCATGTGTGAACATTCCAACTTCACACTAGACCGGAGCATGTCAAACTCTTGTGCACATTCATGCTATTGGTGTGTGCTTGATGAAGGGAGGGCTTTGCCAACAATGGAAGCATTACTTTCAATAGAGGTTAACTATTAACCAGGCTTTTCTTGTCCTTTAACTATTTGTTGTTTTGTATTATGTATTCATGAGCAGGTATTTTAATACTGTCTTTTGCACTAAAAAGTGTTTTTCTATCTGCTGTATTTTAAATTCTTTCTTTTTTCATACTACCATTCTGCCTCCATTTCCCAGAATGCTCATGGAGCTGGGGGGGCCTACACTGGGTGTGGCTTTACTCAGGAGTAGGGTTGCCACCTTATATAATTTTTTTTACCGGCTGCTGGGGGGCGGGGCCTCAAATGGGTGTGGCGTGACGTCAAAAGGGGCGGGCCACACAACGGAGACCCGCAGACGCTAGAAGAGGCTAAAGAATAGGTAAGTTACAGGGGATTGGGGGCAGGCCGAAGGCTCCTTATGATGGTATTACAAATTTACCGGCAGCTACATTGCCGGTAAATTTGTAATACCGGCCCTAGCCTTGGCAGGTATTTTACCGGCTAGGCCGGTAAGATACCGGCCGGGTGGCAACCCTACTCAGGAGTGAGTCTATTACTGTTTTTAGTGATCCCACTGTGTTGTATCTTGATAAAGGTGCCAGGAGAGGACTGAAGCATTAGTTCAATAAAGGAAAGATATGTTGGAAAAGTTCCCTTTGTCCCAGCATTCATTTATCTGTATAAAACAGTTTCTTAGACAATGCTGCAAAATATGTCTGCATTGTACAAATTAAGCATTGCAAAATAATTAATGTTTGAATGTGTGGTATTGTATGTATATGAATTCTAAAAGGAGAACTAAACGCCCCACAGCGAAAAGTCCCCACTAGCCCCCTCCGCTGGTCCCCCTCCCTGCACAGTGTTACCCCAGAATTGTATCCCCTCTAGAAATACTGATCAAACATGTAGAACAGTGCAGCGGAGCAAAGAGGCGCCATGTTCGTCATCCTCAGCTTCTTTGTTAAGATATTGCCAACATGTCCATACATGGCGCATGCATCCATTGGGGACATTTGGCTGTGGGGGGGGTAGTTCTCCTTTAATCTGTATTTATGATGCAAATTAAAATTTCAATTGCATTACATTTTTGTACAATAAATTACTGTCTTCCATCTTTGGTACACAGAACAACTGGGGGGTTATTTATCAAAATCCATATTTGGATTTATTATTAAAAACAAACAGGGAGAAAAATTTATAAAATCAAGGGAAATTTTACCAATTTTTTCTGAGGTTCTTCCCGAATCGTACGATTTTTCAGGCTTTTTCCTGAAAAGCCTGAATTTTTTCCAAAATGTCTGAAATAGTCAGGAGTTTCCGGCTTATTCCAGCGCAGACCACAGAAACTTCTAAATAGGATAGGGACCTCTCCCATAGACTTATATACAACCTCGGCAGGTCTGAGATGGCGGATTTTCGGATTCAGACTTTTTGCAGCCTCGGGGTATAATAAATCTAGAAAAATTTGAGGGTTTTTTTCCACTAAAAATTTGGTTTATAAAAAATCTAATATTTTCTAGTTTTTGGCATTCGGATTTTAATATATGAGGTCTACGAGAGGACTTTTGTAAACTTTAGTGCATAATCTTTTAGGCATGTGGTAATTTATTTAATTTTATTCTACCCATAATCAATTGGATCTGTGGTTTAGCACAATTGTTTTTAATTAAATATTTTCAAAATGTTGCATCTATATACATTTACCACACATCCAGAAAATGTTAAAACAAAGAAATCTATATTGAACTCACAAAAATGCACTTCCATATTAATAATAATTTCAAAAGTCCAAGAGACAGACTTATCAAAAATCAAGTTACTCAATAACATGAAAAAAATGTATTTTCTAAAAACACTGAATAGTCGAGATTTATTAAATAAAAATATTGTGAAAGTCAAGAGAAAATGCTCAGCAAGTAAAAGCAGTTAAGGCTGTATAGAAGTTTATGAGAATATTCTCTAACAACTTTATTTTCCCAGTTTACTAAACAACTTCATTGAAATTCAACTATTCCGTTCAAGTTTTTTCTTTAAAAGGCTAAGGGAAAAAACAAAAAAAGTTGTTGCATTAACTTTTTTTACTCAAATTGGCCTCTCTGTGTAAGTTAAGTCTTGTTTAGGTACACTAATTTCATCTAATGTATATTCACTCATATTATACATAAAAATACTCTTTTGAACTTAGAAAAGATGAGACTCTGTAGGTAATAGCTGCCTATAACAAGTGTATAATAACAAAGCCTCACCTTTAGCCTCTTTCCTATAAAGGGTTTTAGCAGACTTTCTTAAGATGGCTGTCACGCTCGGTCTCAGAAAAACCCAGAACAACCCCCAATGTCCCTGTCTAAGCTCACGCTTCTGCCTTTAACAGACGCCTTTCACTTCAGGAGGAGCCATCCGATAATCGAATGCTGCCAGGTCTTATCCGTGAGAGGACTAGAGGTAGGAGTTCTGAGCAGGCAAAAGAAGGCCAAAAAATGCAAGCAACGTTTCACCTTTTTTTCTTAAACACTACCTTATCTAAGAAAAAACTGTATATATATATATATACAGTATATATATATATATATATAACCAAATAGTCGTGTTCACTACACCAGTGAGCATCATATTGTTAATATTGCTCCACTCATTTTCAATGAATGGTAACATAAACTGGGAAAATAAATAACATTATAGAATATTCCCATTGACTTCCATACAACCTCGCCAGTTTTTCTTGCCAATTTTTTTCTGGTGACTTTTTGCTTTTTTCTTTTTGCTTTTTTTAATAAATCCCAGCTACTTGAGGTTTCAGAAAATACTCATGTATTTTTTAAGCTTCCATGTTAATTCGCCGTGATTTTCTAGAGGAAAGATATCCCAGCTCAATTTTTTTAAAAATAACCCCCCTCTATATAAGGTAGGGAAACAACAAACTTAAGTTTCAGTTAAACCTTCATTCTTCAGAAACTGAACATTTTGCCTAAAGTTGGCCACAGATGCACCAATAATATCTTACAAAACATACGATATTCAGTGTGTGTATGGCGGGAAATTGGTCAGAAGATAAATAGACACATTAGCCCTCTGGTTCTGAGGGAACTGTTCCCAGCATCTCCCATTGTCAGGGGTCTAATGAGCTGTGTTATTAAACTAGGGAATGCTATTGTATGCCAGAGACACACATAACAAAACATCCAGTTATTTTGGTGTAAAAGTTTGTGAATCCAACATATTACTGACTTTTAAATATGCTTTTATTACAAAAAGTAAATGCTGCAGCCTGACAATAAAAGAGAACAGAATCAATTATGTTTCATTTCCCAGGAACATCTGAGTACTTGGGTGTTTTCTGAACAAAGATTTTTAGTGAAGCAGTATTCAGTTGTAAGAAATTAAATCAAATGAGAAAAAATGGCTGTGCAAAAATGCGGGTACCCTTATAATTTTGCTAATTTGAATGCATGTAACCATACGGATTACTGGCAACACCAAATTGGTTGGATTAGCGTGTTAAAGGACCAGTAACATCAAATTTTTTTAGAAAAAAAATTGTTAGTAAACAACGAAAAAAAATAAAACACAAAGACAATTAAACTTTGAAATCGCTAAGTCTTTATTAAGAAATAACTTACTGAAACTCCGCTTGCGCTCCTTTGTGCCTTTTCTGAAGAGGAACGCTGTTTCAGTTTCAACTGTAAGGAATGTAATCAGGAAATGGAAGGCCAAAGGCACAGTTACTGTAAAACCCAGGTCTGACAGGCCAAGAAACAGGCCTGTCAGGATTTAAGGGGCGGCATACTGCCCAACCACATCCACATTTGTAAATTGTATCTCCTGTACATCCCTAGTGCTTTGTGGGTGTGTTTGGGCAGCATGCTGCCCCCTAAAATCCTGCCGCTATAGGCCCGGCCTTGGTGGCCTTTCCGCAAATCCAGGCCTATTTCTTGGCCTGCCAGACCTGGGTTTTACAGTAACTGTGCCTTTGGCCTTCCATTTCCTGATTACATTCCTTACAGTTGAAACTGAAACTCCGCTCCTCCTCAGAAAAGGCGACAGGGTGACGATCCATTGCGCGGTGCTCGATGGTTCCCCGCATCACCTTGTCTGAAGAGGAGCTCAAGCGGAGTTTTGGTAAGTAATTTCTTAATACAGACTTAGCGATTTCAAAGTTTAATTTGTCTTTGTGGGGTTTTTTTTCGTTGTTACTGGTCCTTTAACGAGCTAATCCAACCAATTGGTGTTGCCAGTAATCAGTATGGAGCAGTTACATGCATTCAAATTAGCAAAATTACAAAGGTACCCACATTTTTGCACAGCCATTTTTTCACATTTGATTTAATTTCACACAACTGAATACTGCTTCACTAAAAGTCTTTGTTCAGAAAACACCCCAGTACTCAGGTGTTCCTGGGAAATGAAAGACATACCACTGTTATCTTTTTTGTTGAAAGTGGAGTAAATTATTATGCAGGCTGAGAGGGGTTCCCAAACTTTTTCATATGACTGTAAATCCAATAAGATTGTTTCGCTTCTTAGTTTGGATCAAGTACAAGGTACTGTTTTATTATTAAAGGGAAAAAGGAAACCAATACCTGTACAGTCCTCCAGCACTCATTTTTTTAAATTTTTACAGCAAACTGTAAAGTATATTTTTCCTTTCATTAGATTTTTGCCAGTAATGTAATGTAAGGATGGGGATTTGGAAATTGTGCTATCCTTTCACTTTATAAGAACTGACTTTTTATATGTCATGCTTTACAAAATACATTCCCCTTATTATCTGGAAGCTTTTTTTTCTCACACTTTTCCTTACCCAAAGCACTGTTCAGACATTTATATAACTGGCGTACAAATCAGCTTATATATTCCAGTCAGCACTTTGAAGATAAATAGACACATTAGCCCTCTGGTTCTGAGGGAACTGTTTCCAGCATCTCCCATTGTCAGGGGTCTAATGAGCTGTGTTATTAAATGACTAGGGAATGCTACTGTATGCCAGAGACACACACAACAAAATATCCAGTTATTTTGGTGTAAAAGTTTGTGTATCCAACATATTACTGACCTTTAAATATGCTTTTATTACAAAAAGTAAGTGCTGCAGCCTGACAATAAAAGAAAACAGAATCAATTATGTTTTCTGTGGAAGCTGCTGCTGATGGGAATGAAGGATTGAGTAATAATGATGCATCTAACCATAATAGACACAACCTATTTAATTCCTTTTGCTGTTTTATTCTGTTTTTTTATCTCTTAGAACTGAGGTTTATGCTGTCATTCAACACTTTGTTGAGCATCTTACAGAGCATGGAAATTGCTATGTAAAAGTACAGAGCAGAGTAATGTTTTTTCTTCTGTCCTGCATTATTTATTTCATTATGGAGATAGTCGTGTTCAAAGATTTTATTGGTGGAATGTTGGGTTCCATTGGGGTACAGGTAAAGGCTGGACGGAGGTTTAAAAATATTGTATATTTAATCCTAATTGTTGTGGAAACAATCTTATTGGGTATATTTAATGTTTAAATGATTTTTAGCAAACTTAAGGTATGAAGTTCCAAATAACAGAATGATCCATTATACAGAAACCTTAGGTGCAGAGCTGGATAACAGGTCCCGTACCTGTAATAATAATAATAACAAGCAGTAAGAAATGATGCTGTAAACAGTGTTCTGTCCTCCCTACGTATTACCCTGGGGTCGTGTGTAGTTTGACATACAGCTAAACCTCCCCACACTCCAATAAAGAGACTGTGAACTGAAGTCTATAGATTTTACTGGATGGCAAAGGGGCATAGGTGAAATTGTAACAAATAACAGAAAATAGGATAAATAGATTGCAATGAACAGTGCAATATATAGTGAATAAAGTACCCCTCTTGTAAAATATAAGGATATTATAAGTTACCGAGGAGTTTCATGACCATATAAAAACACGAGGCCGAAGGCCGAGTGTTTTTATACAGGTCATGGAACTCCGAGGTAACTTCTAATATCCTCATATTTTACAACTGGGGGTACTTTATTTATTATAATACACAAATTTTAGTAAGTCATGTGACAGAAATGACATCACTACTCACCGTTTATAACTGATGACATCACTACTCACCGTTTATAAGGATATAATTTACAGGATATTCATGGCTTTTGTGTATTATAAACATATACGCATATAAATGCAACATCAAAATGTTAGCTGGCATGAAATGTCTATGCAGCAATGTCTCTGGGGGTGCTGGCAGCTGTGGAGGTGATTTGGTGCAACTATTTGCTTACCAACGATGTTACCATGAGGAGAGATGAAACTGTGCATGCTTCTTCCACAGCATGGTCTGTATATAGAGTCTTAGCTCCCACAAGGCACTGCTCTTGGTCACATGGTGGGAGTATGGTAGCCTGATTAGTCCAAGATTAGTCCAAATGCAGTTCTGCCATAAGCCATGTGGAGGTGCGGCACAAATACAGGAAGTGGCCTTGCACAATTACAAGTGTCCAGCAGAGGGAGTTTGTCAAAAGGAGCAATGAAATAGAATAGCATGATGACAGCTTATGCTGGGACATGACAAACAGTTTGAAAAGCAGTGGTCATCATCTGGGCTCAATCTGGAACACGGGCTGATCATGACCTAATATTATTTAACTGTTGAAAAAAAAATTCAGTCATTTGTTATTGAACAATTTCTTGTGTGTCTAGCTGCAACCAGGTAGAGGGGCTTCAAAATATTAGGACAGAGTGAATTTCACAATGCATGGATCCCACCAGCAGCCTCTGTGACGATCTGCCAATAAGTTTATCATCTGCCCTGTCAATGTATAGAGGGATACAGTGGCAAAGTGACCAAGTTTAAAGTCCATAAATCTAACTGCAGATACAGAAAATATGGAAAGCAGACACTCGGATATCTTTCAAATTGCACTCACCTTGTACTTTAAACTGCAACCAATGTGTGATGAGAACACTATACCGCTTAGAAATATTTTTCTATGAATAGGCTTTGGGATTTACCTGGCTTTTAAAAGGCAATTTGACACAAAATGTCAATTTCCACTGCCAAACATCAGATGATATAGGGCAGTTGCATATGGATGAAGTCTGTGGTCTGCGTGTAGAATTAGAATTAAGACTGTGCCAAATGACAATTGTTCATTATTGGTACTTTACCAGCTTTTTACACTGCACTTTACTAGCTTTTTCCAAGAGAAGGTTACCTATATAAGTGTCATCAATATTAATAATGTCAGCAGGACAATGTTGGGCATTCAAGGGTTCAATCATTTCATTATTACACTAAATTTCTGGCTGGGGAAAACATTATAAACCTGCTCACACAGGTGTATTGGCAACAAAAAAGCTCACTTGTTACAGCATTTACAATCTAAAACATTTCAAAAGACATACAAAAAAGGGCAGTGGTATGTGAATCCTAGTTAGTCACCAATATCTATGTACCTGGGTACAGAGAGAATCTATGATTCCCCTACACATGTTACAAATGGACAGACATATAAAATAACAATCAATAAATAAACGATGTACTATGTATTTGTTATGTCCATCCCCTTGATGTCAGCAATAATTCCAAATCATCATCATATACTGCATAGCTGAGTGTGACATTTGACCAGTTATTAAACATATATATGAACAGGGATCCTCATCTGCAACCAACCAGTCCCAATAGGCTTCTTCACAGGGGACCTCCCCTTTTAGTTTCATTCCATTGTAATACATGGGGAAGCTCCCACTGTACAGACCATGTATAGATACCAGGTTACTGCAGTGAGTCATCAATGTACCTTATAGAGGTGATTGATACATTCTTTTAATATACGGGGAAAACATTATCCCTGCTTATGCTCCTTATTACCATACAACTGGGGTTATATTATAAAATTAAGCATTATTGTCAAAATTTTAAAATATGGCTTTTTTTCAAAGCCAGGTTTCTTTGACTTGATGGTTTTTGTATTTTCTATTCTAATGGTGCTGTGCTTTATTAGCACAAATTTCTGTGGCTTAAAGGAGAAGGAAAGCTCCAAGACATTTTATTGCCAATAGAATAGCCACAATAGTGCAAGCTAGAACGCTATATTTATTCTGCAGAATGCTTTACCATACCTGAGTAAACAGCTCTAGACACTGTCTCTGTTTGTTTAGGATAGAAGCTGCCATATAAGCTTGGTGTGACATCACTTCATGCCTGAGTCTCTCCCTGCTCACTAACAGCTCTGAGCTCAGATTACAGCAGGGATGGGAGGAGGGAGGGGGAGAGGAGCAAACTGAGCATGCTCAAGGCCGTGCCCTGGAGGTTTAAGATGAAAACAGGAAGTCTGATACAGAAGCCCATGAGTACACAATAAAAGCAAAGAAATGTGGTGTTTTTTTTGACAGAGGGCTCAGAGCAGCATTTCTTTGAGGGTTTACTGGTGTATTTATATAGACCTTTCTGATAAAGCTTACTTAATTTTAGCCTTTCCTTCTCCTTTAAATATAATTACAGGGAACTTCCATAGCATAAAGTGTGATTTTTACCCTGGTATAGTTTCAGATGTATCTAAAACAGCAAAACACTATTAACCCCAAAATTTTTCCTATGTGCCATTGAGGTCTTCCCCATAGTTTGGAAACCTTTGCCATTGGGTGTGACAGAGCAATTGGCAGAGGTGGAGTTTGCTAATGACCATTGTAGGGCCAGGGCAGAATGGTTGGGTGCTGGGCCTTGGACTCAAACACATCTTGGCCTGGAACTGGGATGCCACTTCCTACTACATTCTGCCTGTAAGTAGGTCAATCTTAATTGAGGAGTCTAACTTTGAAAAACAAAAAGGTAAACCTTGTTGTGTACAACTATCTTTTTTAAAGTTTTTATTTGCACCACAGTACAATGCATAAACAGCAAAACAAACATGTTGTTACAATTATGATTATGATTTCACACAGTAAAACTGGGTGTGGTCTACACACTTTTATCGACCTTCCCTGATCACAAAAAGCATATTGTGTATATAATTTCCAATATATCGAGACTGAGTACTTTATATACAAAAAATGAGGGGGTTGTGGGAGCACTCAAAAGGTTAGTTGAAGTATATTTAAGTATAATGGAAGTGCTGCTTTTCAATGCACATTCCCTGGTCCCCTGTCTCATACGTAATTCAGTATAAATGCAAGTGCATGTGTTTCCAAAACAGGGGTTTTTAGTTACAAAGTTATAATCATAAAGTTGAAAAGCCACCATACCACATCAAGGTAAACCCGATATGGTGGTCCCTAACTTGTACTTTATACGGCAAGAAACATTAGTGTAATTAAAAATTGCCTCCCCCCACAATCATCCCACCCTCTCCTATTATCTAACTCAGTTCACTGGCTTTCACGATGATAAGCAATTTTAAAATTCGTGTACAACTTTCTTTCACAGTAATGAACAGCTTATACACTTATAGCCCCCCCCCCTTTATTGCACTTAGGCTAGTGCGTTAATCCTGTTTTTTGCAATTTATATCCTGCCTAATTGTATCTTTATTGTTTTTCTTTTTCTTTGCTTTTTTTAAGAAAAATAATTTACACGGTATGGCAATAGTATACAGTATTTGCAAACCATACAAAACATTACTAGAAAAAATTAATTGCCCTGTACTGTGAAATATCATAGCCTCTAAGTATAAGAGCCATTAAATTAACTTAAGTGAGTATTTATGTAAGGATATAAAATTCAGTTTTTTTCTATCTTTAAATTACATAGGATTATAAATGAAGTGTTTAAATATTAAGAAAGCATAATTTCTGCATTAGATGAATGGGTTTCAGAATGCTCTAATCTGTGAAGTGCGACAGTTTTGGAGGAGAGTCTCAGGTCATAAAGACTCAATAAAAAACATAATGACTTAGAAATTGAGAAAATTATTATTAGTGATTGAATAAAGAATGTAAAGTTCAAATCTCTGTTGGGAGCCAATTACATAAAGATAAATGATGAAACTACAAAACATACTATTAAACCAGTATAACCCTTTCCGTTAATCAAATAATAAATGTATATGTTATAGTGAGCTATATAACGGCGTGTGATAATGTACTCTATTTGAATTAAAGGAGCAGTATACCCCCTTATTCAACATGTTCAGTGAATAGGGCTTGTGCTTAACATACTTTTCACCTATTATTTTAATCATAAAAATATAAAAAAAGTATATAGCCCCATTCCTTCACCCTTAGTTATGAATGTTTTGTTAGCAGGAGTCCATTATTCAGGGGCATTATCTGTGCACTGGTAATCTGTATAGGAAACTTGCACCCCAGTATTCTTCAACTCTCCATCCTGCTATTAAGAATGACACCTGTGCAGATTGATAGCCATAAAAATGCAGAGGAGTATGCAGTACCACTTACAGTACGTGTTCAAATGCAGAAATTATGATTATGGCTACATCTCTTCATCTCACCCATAAGATAAAGCTCTTAGGATCAAAATGTGATTTGGATACTTTCTATTTCTTTATTTTTGGAACACTAGGCTATGCTGGGTTGCAAAGGTGTAACATGGACAATAAAGATATAACTATTAACATAAAACATTTTTTCACTTGTTGGTGTTACTAGTCTTTTGTGTCCATTATATATGAACATTCTATACAGTATATGTAGGCAGAACTATATATTTACTCTTGCCTCATTAGTAAAGTGTTAGCAAGAAACAAAACTATATAGTCTCAATTTTCGGTTAGTTTGCAACATTTACCTTGCAAATATGGGAGTTCATCTGATAGCATTTGTTGTCCAGATTTTATTTTAAAAAGATTTTTATAAACACTACATGGCATTCCTTAAAAAGATGCCCAATTACTGATGCAGGAATATGTTTCTGTGTAAATCCAGACTACCAAGGTATCATCAGTTAGTTTGTTCTTATGAATAACTGGTGAATTAAATTAGTGTGCATTTAGGTTTGACAATATTACAAATATGCTATCTACTACAACTCTGGACAGAAGTGCAAGAGCACTAAGGGGCACAAAACAGTGGCATAACTACCA
The DNA here is from genome assembly GCF_017654675.1 of Xenopus laevis. Taxonomy (NCBI): domain Eukaryota; kingdom Metazoa; phylum Chordata; class Amphibia; order Anura; family Pipidae; genus Xenopus; species Xenopus laevis. The sequence continues at coordinate 67,586,986 of NC_054383.1, read as the reverse complement.
TTCAGCAGATCCCATTGGGGGACTTAAGAAATCCTACCCCCTTCTTCTGATAACTGCACTTCTTTTATACTTTTTTTTTTATATATCCTATATTCTGCTTCCAAAATTGCCTCCTGCTTAGTGGGTGATTCATTGTGCTTCTGTTCGAAATTAGCCCCACAGCACTGTAAAATACATTCCGCTCTGATTACATGATCTAAAAAAGGGGACAGGTGTACACAGAAGGTGTCGGACTGGCCCACCGGGATACCAGGAAAACTCCCGGTGGGCCCATTTAGCCTATTTCATGGTCATTCCCTATTTCTTTATGGGAAAAAATGTGTAACAATGGAAGAATAGAGTATATTACCGTGTATATACCCGAGTATAAGCCGAGTTTTTCAGCATCCAAAATGTGCTGAAAAAGTCTACCTCGGCTTATACTCAGGTCAGCGGTACCCGACCCGAGTAGCTGAGATTGCAGTCATTTTTAATCATTCCTATACCAACAGTACACTTAGGGAGAGACTGCAATATCCCACAATGCCCTCTGTTGGTTATATGGAAGAATAACAGTGCGCCCTCTGTTGGTTATATGAAAGAATGACAGGGACTGCAATATCACACAGCGCCATCTGTTGGTTATATGAAAGAATAACAGTGACTGCAATATCACACAGCGCCATCTGTTGGTTGTATGAAAGAATAACAGTGCGCCCTCTGTTGGTTATATGAAAGATTAACAGTGATTGCAATATCACACAGCGTCATCTGTTGGTTGTATGAAAGAATAACAGTGCGCCCTCTGTTGGTTATATTAAAGAATAACAGTGACTGCAATATCACATAGCACCCTCTGTTGGTTATATGAAAGAATAACAGTGTGCCCTCTGTTGGTTATATGAAAGAATAACAGTGACTGCAATATCACACAGCACCCTCTGTTGGTTATATGAAAGAATAACAGTGACTGCAATATCACACAGCGCCCTCTGTTGGTTATACGAAAGATTAACAGTGATGGCAATATCAAACAGCACCCTCTGCACATGGTAGTGGGACAGTGGAACAATGCACACAGTAATCCGTTTGGCAATTCTCTGTCACCATCAACTTTGCAAAGAAGTCCGGTTGATCGCTGGGGGGGTCGCTTTGGCAGAATGTGCACTGCTGGGAGACAGGGCTGTAGTTGTGTCTAGGCTTATACTAGAGTCAATAAGTTTTCCCAGTTTTCCTAGGTAAAATTAGGTACCTCGGCTTATACTCGGTTCGGCTTATACTCGAGTATATACGGTAAGTAGATATAAAAGACTAGGCAAATAAAGAGGTTAAGTGAGGGGAGGAGGAATAATAGTTTGTAACGTGGGCCCACGGTCTAAGCTTTCCTGTTGCGCCCACAGTCTAAGGTTTTCTGGTGGGCCCCTGGCATCCCAGTCCGACACTGTACACAGAGCAAGCAGGATTAGCATTGGAGCATTGCATATGGCCTCTATCACAGAGAGCTTGGAAAACATTTGATCAAGTATTGTTGCTTTAAGAATACAGCAATGCATTTAGCCTTAATAATATATTAAAGTATCCAAGGGATTGCAGTAGCAAAAGATTAGCAACATTTGAGTAATGGATTTATGAGCAAAACGGACTGCATCCCATTGAAAAGAACATGTAAACCTTTTGTGCCAATCTCATATGACCCACAGTATTTAAGTTCTTCACCAATCGTTTGCATCCTCTTAAACCTCACAAAATTAAATTAATATTATAGCCCAATATTTAGGTTTTTCACCTTTTTTTGTCTTCCTTTTTCTGTAAACCTGTTTCTGATATTACCTCACTTTCAAGGATATTTTAATTCATTTTTTTTTCTTTTCCTTCCGCTGCTACATTTGTACCTATAATACCAATGTGACTCTAAATTAAATTGAGTGCACTGTACTCTATCTATAAGATTCACCCCAATATGTTGCTCTAGGTGAGACCTTAATTAGCAGAGGGAAAGCCCTTGCAAACGGTGTGGAGGCTGGGTGTAGTATAACTGTAACTCGGTTCAGTATACAATAATTGGGTGCCAGTGGTTCTAATAATTTAATCAGAGAATATATTTATTGAACAAGATAATCCACAAAGGGTGTACATGAAGAGCAAGCAGGATCATACAGCAACAGTGGATAGGCATATACTCATAGCACCTTTGGTCAGTATCAATCCCTGCAGGGAAGTGAACATGTACAGCAGCTAGGATGTACCCCAGCTTTCGCCCTTTTCCCTAAGTGGAACCTGAGGAGAATCTCTACATCCCTAGGTTGGACACTTAGTCCTTACTTCTAGGCAATTAGTACCCGGGATTCTAATCGCACTCACAATCCTCAGAGAAGCCTCAAAATGCTCAGCTATATAACCTGACACTCCTAGAGTGACCTTTTAAGGTGAGTAGCCTATCCTGACTAGACCTGACCTGTCAACGTTCTACTTTACCTGGCCTACCTGCACAGGCCAGGGCTTGAACAAAATGGACCCTGAGCACATAGCTCCCCAGGGCTTTATACTTTAGAAAAGTGCCATCAACTGGGCACTAGGTAAACTACAGGTATTGCTTTAAGCAGGTTAAGGAAATAGGTCCCCCTCCTAACTGTCAAGCCTGGGTTAATAAGTCCAGATGGGAGGAGACAAGGAGTGATCAATAGTCCCAGATTTAGCCGGAAGCGAGGTACCAAGGAATAAGCAGAAGAATCGTCAGGGACAGGCCGAGGTCGAGGCGGGCAGAATTCGAGCGTAACCGGAAACAAGCTGGGTCGGGGGCAGGCAGATAGCAAGCGAAGTCCAAAAACAGGCAGGGGTCAAGCAGGAAGAAGTCAATCAGAAGTCCGAGGAAACAAGCCGAAGGTCAAAGCCGAAATCAGAAATCAAGTCACATCCAGGAGCTAGGATTATAACCAAGCAAGGATCCTTTCCCAGAGCGTCTTTTTAAAGTAATGTTTTGGTGCCAAACGTGAGGACGCTAGCGTCATTACGCCGCACGCCGTTGCGTCAGCGGACGTTTCGTCGCCCGCGTCCACCCCGGCGCGCGACAGTTTTCGACGCGCCTGCGTCCGCGTCCATGTTGACGCTCGTGCACGAATGAGCCTTACATTGCCCCCCCCTGAGGGGTGGCCTCTGGACACCTCTGGATGGTTTCTCAGGATGTTTCTTGTGGAAAGCATTGATGAGCCTCGGAGCATGGATGTTTCCTACCGGTTCCCAAGAATTTTCTTCAACCGAAAACCCCTTCCACTTGACCAGATACTGCAATTTCCCCCAACGAAGCCGAGAATCCAAAATTTGTTCTACTTCAAATTCGATCCCTTCTTGACAAACAACAGGAGGAGCAGGAACAGGATGCTGGCAGGAGAAAGGACTAGAATGAAATTTCTTCAATAAGGAGGCATGGAAAACTGGATGGATCTTCATGGATCCTGGAAGTTCTAGTTCAAAAGTGACTGGATTAATACATCTTTTAATTGGAAAAGGCCCAACAAATCTAGGGGCAAACTTCTTTGACGGATGAGGAAGGCGAAGATTGGTAGAGGCTAACCATACCTTGTCTCCTACTTGGAAGTTTGGATCTGCTCCCCGTCTTCGATCTGAAAAAACTTTAAATTGGAGTTGAGCCTTGCGGATCATGTGTTGAAGCACCTCCACATTCTCCCTCAGAAATGTAAGTCTATCCTGGACCGAAGGAAGAGATACTTCTGGAAAAAGGCCAGGAAACATGGTAGGATGAAATGCAAAATTAGAAAAGAAGGGCGTCTGTTTCGTAGATGAATGAATGGTGTTGTTGTAAGAAAATTCAGCCAGAGGAAGAATTGACACCCAATTGTCCTGCAAATAAGAAGAAAAAGACCGAATGTATTGTTCCAAAGTTTGATTAGTTCTCTCTGTTTGTCCGTTAGTCTGAGGATGGTATGCAGAGGATTTCATTAACACTATTCCCAGAGCTTTACAGAGAGCAGACCAGAATTTGGATGTAAATTGTGTGCCTCTATCCGAGATGATTTCCCGAGGCAATCCATGAAGCCGTACAATCTCCTTGACGAAAACATCCGCAGTCTCAGAAGCCGAAGGGAGATGAGAGAGAGGAACGAAATGAGCCATCTTTGTGAGACGATCCACCACCACAAAAATAGTATTATGTTTATTGGAAAGAGGAAGTTCCACAATAAAATCCATGGAAATTGAACTCCAAGGTGCCTCTGGAGGTGGTAGAGGTTTCAAAAGACCCATTGGTTTGAGGTGAGAAATCTTAGACCGGGCACAATTTTCACATGAACGAACGTAAGAAATGCAGTCTTTCACCACTGATGGCCACCAAAAAAACCGTCTCACCAAATCTAACGTCTTCCTTATTCCAGAGTGACCTGCTAAAGGATGATCGTGCATAAAACTCAATGCTTCAGCCCGAAGTGAAGGAGGAACCACGATTCGTTGATTAAACAAGAGGACACCATCCTTTACATGTAACCACTTAGAATCAGGGTAATCTTCAACAGACTGCTGGGTGTCCTCCACCTTTTTGAGAAAAGAAGCTTGAAGAAGCAGAAAGTTTCCTGAATGAAGAATGGTAGCTGGAGGAGTTGTTGATTCTACTTCAGAAAATTGCCGGGAAAGCGCGTCAGCCTTCACATTCTTAGAACTGGGTTTATACGTAATGTGAAACTGGAACCTTGAGAAAAACAGGGCCCAACGAGCTTGGCGAGGATTTAAGCGTTTGGCTGACCTTAAATACTCAAGATTCTTGTGATCCGTAAAAATTAAAATTGGATGTAGCGCACCTTCCAATAAGTGTCTCCACTCCTCTAGAGCATACTTAATGGCCAATAACTCTCGATCACCCACACCATAATTTCTTTCAGTGGGACTGAGCTTCTTAGAAAAAAAAGCAACTGGGTGAACACTGTCCTTAATTCCAGACCTTTGAGAAATAATTGCCCCAACTGCATCTTCGGAGGCGTCAACTTCAAGTAAAAAAGGCTTAGAGGGTTCAGGATGAATGAGAATTGGAGCGGAGATAAAAAGTGTCTTCAATTTCTCAAAAGCTTCTTGTGACTCCGAAGACCAAAAAAATTTTCTCTTGAGGCTGGTTAAGTCTGTGATTGGTTTGATTATGGCAGAAAAATTTTTAATGAACCTTCTATAAAAATTAGCGAAGCCCACGAATCTTTGCACCCCCTTACGATCCTTGGGAGGCGGCCACTTAAGAATTGCATCCACCTTTTTTACATCCATACAGACCCCAGAAGCAGACACAACGAAACCCAGGAATTCAATGGATGACTTTTCAAACTCACACTTAGAGGCTTTCGCATAAAGCTTATGTTTCCTTAAAGGAAAACTATACCCCCAAAATGAACACTTAAGCAACAGATAGTTCATATCATATTAAGTGGCATATTAAAGAATCTTACCAAACTGGAATATATATTTAAGTAAATATTGCCCTTTTACATCTCTTGCCTTGAGCCACCATTTCGTGATGGTCTCTGTGCTGCCTCAGAGATCACCTGACCAGAAATACTACAACTCTAACTGTTACAGGAAGAAGTGTTGAAGCAAAAGACACAACTCTGTCTGTTAATTGGCTCATGTGACCTAACATGTATGGTTTGTTTGGTTTGTTTGTGAGTACAGTGAATCCTACGATCCCAGGGGGCGGCCCTTATTTTTTAAAATGGCAATTTTCTATTTATGATTACCCAATGGCACATACTACTAGAAAAGTATATTTTTATGAAAATGGTTTATTTACATGAAGCAGGGTTTTACATATGAGCTGTTTTATGCAATATCTTTTTATAGAGACCTACATTGTTTGGGGGGTATAGTTTTCCTTTAAGCGTAACAGGACCTCTTTAACGTGTACGCGATGCTGTTCCAAGGAAGAAGAGAAAATTAAAATATCGTCCAAGTAAACGACAACAAATTGATCAAGGAGATCGCGGAAAATATCGTTTACAAAATGTTGGAACGTAGCAGGGGCATTGCAGAGACCAAATGGCATCACCGTATATTCGAAATGCCCATAACGTGAACGAAAAGCTGTCTTCCACTCATCTCCCTTGCGAATTCGAGTCAAATTGTAGGCCCCTCTCAAATCCAACTTTGAAAAAAATCTTAGCTTGACTCAATCTTTGGAAAAGTTCTGAAATAAGTGGTAAGGGGTATCGATTTTTGACTGTGATCTTGTTAAGATCTCTGAAGTCAATGCAGGGTCTTAAGGAATGGTCCTTTTTCTCCACAAAGAATATTCCTGCACCAGCGGGAGATGTAGAAGCTCGGATAAACCCCTTCTCCAAATTCTCGTCAATATATTTCTTCAAAGTTTGAAGTTCAGGCTCAGAAAGCGGATAGATTCTGCCAAACGGGATAGGAGCACCAGGGAGAAGATCTATAGGACAATCATAATCCCTATGAGGAGGAAGAGAATCAGCTCCCTTTTCATCGAAGACATCAAAAAACTCGTGATACACAGGAGGGACTGCTTGAATCTCACCTTTGTCCAGAAGAATGAATTCTTTCAAGGGAATATTTGATTGACAGTTTTGAAGACAAAAAGAAGAGTTAAATATTAGAGAACCGGTGTACCAGTCAATCGAAGGATTATGAAGTTTCAACCAAGGTAGACCTAGGATCACAGGAAACAACAAGGAATCCATCACATCAAACTTTATTTCTTCATAATGTTTAACATGGGAAGCAACAAAAAGTGGAGTCTCGTGAAGAATTGAGCCCGAAGACATCAAGGAACCATCCGCCAGCTTAATACCGAGTGGCTGGGGCTTGGGAAGTAACGGAAGATTATGCAGTGTAGCAAAAGTCTTGTTCATAAAGCACCCACAAGCCCCAGAGTCCACAATGGCGTCAACCTCAATCTTTCTTGACCCCATCTGTAACGAAAGACGAATAGTCACAAAAGAGTTCGTTGGAATTGAAGAATTATAAACTGAAGACGATTTAGCGGATGTACTACCCTTAGGACGAGTTGGGCAGCCTCGGAGGAAGTGACCGGATTGGCCACAATACAAGCACAGATTTAAACGTCTGCGACGAAGTCTCTCCTCAGCTGTCAAAGCTCCCCGGGCCACACCAATCTGCATAGGTTCAGACTCTGAAGAGATAGCAGAGGGGGCTGGTTGGTGGATGGGAGGCGGAGCTACCGGGATGACCCATGAAGGAGATGGTGAAAAATTAACTGGCACCTTCTCCAGCTGCCTCTCTCGCAGTCTTCGGTCAATTTGAACCGCCAGCCGAAACAACTCTTCCAAGGTATCTGGAATACCTACTCGAGCCAACTCATCTCTAAGACCGTCAGACAGCCCAATGCGGAATTGTCTCTTTAGAGCCCTGTCATTCCATTCCGTGTCTGGGGCCCAACTCCGAAATTCGGCAATATAATCCTCCACCGGTCTCTGTTTCTGGCGAAGGGCCCCCAAGGCAATTTCTGCTGTGTCAATGCGGTGAGGATCCTCATAGATTGCACCCAAAGCCTGAATGAAAGTTTCAGTAGTAGCAAGGATAGGACTGTCCTGTTCCATCAAGCGGTGGGCCCACGCTTGGGGTTGTCCTTGTAGAAGGGTAATCATTGTTCCCACCCGAGCGTGCTGAGTAGCATACGTATTAGGCTTTAGCGTAAACAGGAGTTTGCACCCATTAATGAAAGTCCTGTAGGTGCTTCTATCCCCCGAAAACTTGTCGGGTAACGCCACTTTGGGTTCAGAGGAAGATCCAGAACCGGCCCCAGAATCCTCAGGAGACAAGAAGGAAGGACCCAAAGCAGAACGGGAATGAGTCACTGGTTCTTGCAGAGCCTGTAGCTGATCTTGCATAACTTGATAGCCGCCTTGTAACTCGTGGACAGTTTGAGCAAGACCTGCGATCTGCTGGGAAATAGTTTTCAGCACCGACCTCTCCTCCTTGGACTCCATCTTGGCTTGGTTATACTGTCAAGCCTGGGTTAATAAGTCCAGATGGGAGGAGACAAGGAGTGAGCAATAGTCCCAGATTTAGCCGGAAGCGAGGTACCAAGGAATAAGCAGAAGAATCGTCAGGGACAGGCCGAGGTCGAGGCGGGCAGAATTCGAACGTAACCGGAAACAAGCTGGGTCGGGGGCAGGCAGATAGCAAGCGAAGTCCAAAAACAGGGGGGTCAAGCAGGAAGAAGTCAATCAGAAGTCCGAGGAAACAAGCCGAAGGTCAAAGCCGAAATCAGAAATCAAGTCACATCCAGGAGCTAGGATTATAACCAAGCAAGGATCCTTTCCCAGAGCGTCTTTTTAAAGTAATGTTTTGGCGCCAAACGTGAGGACGCTAGCGTCATTACGCCGCACGCCGTTGCGTCAGCGGACGTTTCGTCGCCCGCGTCCACCCCGGCGCGCGACAGTTTTCGACGCGCCTGCGTCCGCGTCCATGTTGACGCTCGTGCACGAATGAGCCTTACACTAACTGTATTTTAGGACCCAGTTAGGTGTCTATAACACTAGGAGACTTCCTGCTAAATAATTTTGGGAGACTAATTTACCAGTCCCCTACACCAACATATAATGCATATACTTGTGGCAAACACTGATATATAAAACTGTAACACTGCCCTTTGGGAGACTGGCTACAAGGCCAACCTAACAGACCATGTGTGCCTATTCACAAATCAATGACTGAGGTTACTTTAAATCAAATGTCTCTTAAATTAACTTTTAATTTGATGTAGAGAGGGATATTCTGAAACAATTTGCAATTGGTTTTATTTTTTTTATTATTTGTGGCTTGAGTTATTTAGCAGCTCTCCAGTGTTGAAGGTTCAGTTACCTGGTTGCTAGTGTCCAAATAACTCTAGCAACCATGCCCTGATTTGAATGAGAGACTGGAATATGAATAGTAGAGGGACTAAATAGTAAGATGAGTAATTAAAAGTACCAATAACAATAAATGAAAACTTGAAAGCTTGATAAAGTCAAAAGAAAATGACCAATAATCCAAAACTATAATAAAAGATAAAAATGAAGGCCAAATTAAAAGTTGCTTAGAATTAGCCATTCTATAACATACTAAAAGTTGACTTAAAGGTGAACCACCCCTTTAATCTCCCTTAATTCATATAATAAGTGGAGTTAGATTTGAAAAACATAATTCTGGTGTTGCATTACTAAAATTGGTGTTGCATTTCAAGTTACACTAGACTTCTATGATGCACTGTAAGGGATACAGTACCTCACTTTAGTCTATTGTGGTTAGCAAACACAATTGATTTTAAGTGAGGTACTGCCATGCTGGTTGTGAATTCCCTTCAAATGGTCTTAAATTGACAGAATTTCTGACAAATTAGGTAATTTTTTGCCTATCAAGGGTACTAAACATACACACTTGGCTGGGTTTATTTACCCTAAGTGAAACAACCATGGGAAGGCCTAGTTTTAAAATTCTTGTGTAATGTTAGAGGTTTTTTCTACTTTGAATAAAACTCAAATTGAATGGTTGCATATTTTTTAAACAGATCCAAATATTAAAAATTATATTAAATAAAAATAACTCAATTCAACTCAACTCAATTCAACTCAATTCAACTTAAATTTTCACTATCATTTTCAAAAGGGCAAAAAATCAAAAACATACGTGAACTCAACAGCTTTTAGATGCCAAATGCATAACTTGAATTTAGGAGTTTTAGTGCAAAAAATTTTTTAATTCAAATGTTGATAAATCACCCCCTTATATTCATACAATTCTACTTGATGATCCAACAATAGCAACTACTATCTACGTGACCGTACTTTAATACTGTAATAAGATAATCAAGATCATAATGAGCCAGTGATAAAGGCAGCTCAAACATGCATTCTGAGAGTAGAACTGATTAAATGAGAAACTAATAAGAAATAAAATAAGAGAAAATATATATGTTGCCTACATAATACTCTCGTGACCCTTGAGCAATCCCTAAGACTACACAATCCTTTTCTAATTAATTTTATCAGACAGGATATAAAAACCTACTAAATATCTATTCTCTAAAAACCATATGCTACCAAGAGCAGTTCTACTATGGGCATGGTAACTAATGTTGATTCTTTATAGCAGTGTCCCTGAGGCACAAAGAGAGACAAAATGATCCTATCTATCTATTGTCTTATATATAAGAATCCAAAAAGGAGATGACATATTTCATAAAAACAGGATTGCAGCTGCCTTTTTTTTACCAATGTCTTAGTAACCTCACCTTTAGACATAGAGTCTTCTCACACATAGTATTTCCCAGGTTTCCAAGACATTCAGTTCACATGACAGCCTAAAAATCCTTGAAGCCTGGTGGATTCAAGGAGACATATAGGATAAATGAAAAAACCCTAATTTTGTAGGCAATTATAAGTAATATATGGTGTTTCTTTTACACGGTGCTAAAAATTAATATTATCTTTAAAAATAGCCCCTTTATTGGAACTCCCTATAGATGTTCTCTGGTCACTGTCTCTGTTCAAATGAGGGGTTGGCGTGTCCTAATGGTCCCTGTCAGAAGCAGAGTAGGAAGGGAACAGCCAATCACAGCCCTGCAGTCACACAAGCACAGACAGGCTTCAGTTCCCTATCAGGTCCTGGTAGCTGCTCATTGGTTCCTGTCCTACAGTGCAGTGAGCTGAGATATTCAATAAATCAGCCTGAAACACTACTTTTATAAGCCAAATTCTTCTATATCTAAAGGAGTATAACGCACAGGCAAGGCTGTCTTTGCTGGGGATGACTTTTGCAACATTGTTTAAAAAGTAAAAACCAGGAGTTCAGCAAATGCTGCTTTAAATATCAATTGTTTTTACAATTTTTTTTTTTTGCTTATAACTTTTTAACTTGCTTTTAACTTTAAAAGCACTGACATTTTTAAATAAATGTTTATTGAAAAGTTGCTTAAAATTATGTTTTCTTTTGTTTCTTTCTTTTTTATTTTGGGGTTGACGTGCCCTTTAAATGTTAATACAAAACTCTATCCAAAGTACCAATTGAATCTATGGTAATAATTACATTCTTTATATCTCAATGCTTACCATGTAGGCTTTGTCAGGCCCGGATTTGCGGCAAGGCCACATAGGCCTGGGCCTAGGGCGGCAAAAAATAGGGGCTGCATGCCGCCCAGCCGCATTATGGGGACGTGTGCGTCCCCATTCAATTACACCAGCTGCGCCGGCATTTTTTCGCCAGCGCGCTGGGAAAGGGATGTGTAGGCGGGCGGCTAGGACCGCGCGGCCGCCTGGTTGGACCGCACGGCCTAGGGGCGGCCCACAAAGAAATCCCGCGCTGGGCTTTGTGCTGAAAATAGAAAGAACTGAACAATAAACTTTGCCTTTATATACTTAAACACTTTAATACATAGTTATCTAAAAGCCTTTCACTGTTTATACAAGAGAACAATATTTAAAGAAGTAAAAATCTAAAAAACATCTTTATTAAGACATGAAGAGAGGCATAACCCATTTTGTGCATGATAGGGAACCCATAGGAAAGTGGCATAGGCTAGTGGGCACAAGTGGACTTTCAGGTCTGTGAGGTGAAAATCCATTTTATATTCATATGGAGGAGCTTAGGTATCAAATCTCCCTCTCTCATAACTCCCATTATCCTATCCACACTAAATTATGGCTCAGTTACTTCCAATGGCAATATTCACACATTGTAAATGCATTATACAGTGAATGGAATTAAGTACTGGCATCCAAATGCATTAAGTACAGTGAGAGGCAATAGGAACTTCTTCAGTCTCAAATACATTATATGCAGCAAGAAGTAATGGGCCCTGAAGCTCCACAAACCTCATTACCCTTCTAAAAACCATGTTAGCAGAAGGCTGGAGTAGGTTTCAGCATCGCACATATCAAAATTTGCTCAACTGCACTGCTCGGTATGCATCAATGTGTCACCTATTGGTAGATATAAGAATAGCAATTAGCAGGCAGGAACATAGGAGGAAAAGCTGTATGATAAGACATAGAGATAAGAATTAAATGGCTGAGGCAGTAGCTGCCTGACTGAACCTGGATGATGATGTACTAGCTGTTTCTGAAAGCACAGGATCCTGCATAATTAATTGAGATGGGTTCCCACACACCATTTCTAAAACTCATAAAATAAAACATGAATTAGTTTGAAAACAGCATTTTAAATTGTAGAATTAATTATTTGCACACAGTGATATATTAAAAAGTACACCAATAAATAATAGCAGTATCCCTATAGTGCGAGCACAATGCTATATTTCAGGGCTTTAGTAGCTTTCTCACAGAAACATGAGTAATTGCACTGAACATGGCAAAAAAATAAAGATGTTTCATCTTGGTTCTGGGAACATCAGAGTCTTTAAGAAGCTTAAGACATCAGAAATACTTCAAATCTATAAACTCCCACCTGATTAATTACAAAAGAACAAACTGAAATTTGCATTTAACTTGTTAGTGAAGAGAAAAGGAATTAACTTCTGAAGTAAATACAATATGCTACACTCTGAAAACTAATATTGTCATAAGTTGCTTTTAGCAGATCGTCACATTAAAATTCATGAATGATAAATTAATCTCATGAAGCATTTATGATGTTAGGGAAGACAACTGTCAGAGGACAGGTGTTTGTATATACTGCAGGTTTATGGATGAGCTGAGCTACTGAACACTATCTATAATAATAATCCTCTCCTGTCACTGCACTAAGCGTAACCAGTAGCTTTCTCGGGGGAACATGAAGTTACATGCTTTCCTTCTTTATAAAAGCCAAATAAATTTGTGGACGATTACTTCTGAATTTGATTACATTAGTAATGCAGTACTTCTCCAGATCTGTCATGTACTAAACTTCAAATAGTCACCTTTACTCTGAATAGACTCAGTGATTAGTTTAATTACATATTTGTCATCAACAAAATCCATTTTATATTTTTGCTTATTTCATACAAAAAAAACATAGGGGAGTTTTCGCCTCAGAAGGCTTTACCACAATTCACGCAACTTTGTCAGGCGCAAATTCGCGACCACTACGCCAATTCACTAAAATGCAAAGTTGTGTCTCTGCAGCTGAACGCAAATTTGTGTAAATTCATCAGCGCAAACATTACATATAGAACTTTCTCTAATGTTTATTTCTGCCTAGCGAAACTTCGTTAATACACTTACACTAAGGTTAATTTGAACTGGGCGAATTTTCACTAGCGACTGCCACTTTGCCCTTTAGTGAATTTGCCCCATAGGATGAAGTCGGCTAAAAGGTGCCAAAAAATCTTTCAGTGAAAGCATTGAAAGCCTTCTAAAACCATGATATTACCGCACCTGGGTTTGCTTAAAACCAAAGATGTGGGCAGAGACATGACAATTACTCCTTTATGTCCCCATAACTGCTAGTTTATTAGCATGGATATAGTCTTATGATTCAGAGCCAAAAATCCAAACTTGCAGGTAGTCGGTTTCAACCTTGGAAGATCTCATTATTGTACATCTCATTTGTATATATTATGTAATTTCTTGAATGGTAATACATATGGGACCTTTGACAGCTGGTGATGGCAATTGTACACTAAGGGGCACATTTACTAAGGGTCGAATATCGAAGTGCAAAAAACTTCGAAATTCGACCATCGAATAGGGTAGTTCAACATTCGAAGTCGAAGGATTTTTTAAAATCGTACGATCATACGATGAAATCTTTCTAATCGAACGATTTGAACGATTTAATCGTACGATTGTACGATATTACCAAAAATTTCCTTGATTTCTCAAAACTTGCCCAAACACTCAAGATAGGTTATAGGAGGTCCCCCAAAGGCTAAACAGCAAATCAGCAGGTTTAACATGGTGAAGTGTCGAAGTCGAACTTTTTTAAAGAGACAGTTTTTCACTTCGAATCGAAGTCGAATTTGGCCTATTCGATGGTCGAAGTGTCTAAAAATTACTTGCAAAATCGAAGTTTTTGAAATTCGAAAATTCACTTCGACCCTTAGTAAATGTGCTCCCTAAGGTCTTTCTCCCATTTACCCAAGTAGGAATATGTGTGTAAGCTCAGATCTATTGAGTTCAGTAAAGAATTCTATATCGACATAAGTGCATTTTTTGTGTAACCTGTTAAACAAAGTGCTGAGATTGGGCCTGTATCAGGTAGTTTCCCTCATGGGAAAAGTGATAAAGCAAAGTGTCTCATTCTAGATCTTAGTTATCTTTAAATATATGGGAGAAACAGTCTGTTCAGTTGAAATAAGTTAAAGGGGTTGTTTATCTTTGAGTAAAGTTTTAGGGGCAAATTCCCTAACCGGCGAAAATTCCCAGGGACGGCTTTGCAGCCATCGCAACACTTCACCAGGCATAAATTCACTAGGACAACGCCAATTCACTAAAATGCGAATTTGCGACCAGGGCGCCAGACGCTTGCGAATTCTCGCTACCATTCCTTCAGCAATCAAAGCGAAGATGCGCCAGCATTGCCTAATTTGCATATGGCAGGAAATGATGGTTACATGGACGTATATGTTGCAGCAAATACATTACAATACACAAGTCCAGGAAACCTTAATAAAGAAAATAGAGTTGTTATAATGCCCTACACTATACACCCAGTGTATAATTTATGTTCTATATGTTAAAAAATGGAAGGGGAACCCGGTTACCCAAAAAAAAAAATTATGGACCCTTGCAGGCTATCACTCTGAAAAAAGGAAGAGACGCCAGCATTTTTTGGGACTTGAGGAAATTGAGGTACTCCTATGCATTCCATTGCATTTCGCCTGGTCTGAGCTGGCGAAGGCAAGTCTGGCGAATGAGGTAGTATTCAGTAAAATCCGCATCTTACTGAATTTGCGGAGTTACGTCCATTCACCAGAGCGAAAATTTGCCTGGCATTAGAGTGCGAAGCAACACAAGCGTCTATCTCCTTCACTAGCGAAGTGACGCCTGTGCCCGTTAGGAAATCTGCGAAGTTCCGAAATGAGGTCACACTGGCGAATTTTTGCCAGCGTTAGTCACTTCGCCCTTTAGGGAATCTGCCCCACAGTATGATGTAGGGAGCGATATTCTGAGACAATTTGCAATTGGTTTTCTATTTTTACTATTTGTGGTTTTAGCTTTTTATTCAGCAGCTCTGTCAGCAATCTGGTTCCTAGTTTCAAATTACCCTAGCAACCATGTATTGATTTGAATGAGAATATGAAATATTAATAAGGGGTGTTGGAACAGAAAGATGAGTAATAAAAAAGTAGCAATAATAATAAATGTGTAGCTTTACAGAGCATTTGGTTTTAGATGGGGTCAATGACCCCCTTTTGAAAGCGAGAAAGAGTCAGGAGCAGAAGGCAAATAATTGATAAACTATAAAAAACAAATACCAATTGAAGTTAACCTGAAGGTGAACCACCCCTTTAAGTAACAGTTGTAAAGGAATGGTGGTGTGGTCTAAAGCTGTGGGAAAGTCTAGGGTTCCCGAGATTGAAATCAGGGTTGTGAGGTGTGTTCTGTCAGGATCTCTGTTAGTAAAAAAAAAATACTAAATCTCCTTGTACAATCAATGAGATTACGGAGCAATAAACTCTAACAAAATATAGGATCCAAATAGGATCCCAGTATAAATGTAACAGCTCCAATGGCATTAAGTAAAAAAAAGAAACAAAGAATTCAAGGCTAGGTGCAAATCAGCACCTAGCAATGCTAGGTGTTGGAGGCAGCATTACAGGAACAGTAACACCAAAAAATTAATATGCTTTAAAGTAATGAAAATATCATGTAGTATAGCCCTGCACTGTTAAAACTGATTTGTTTGCTTCAGAAACACTATTATAGTTCATATAAATAAGCTGCTTGTAGAATCTTGACCCACACACACAGAAGGTTTTGGTTATCGCTTTTATTCAACAGCCTGCAAAACTGCCTAGCTGGCTCCACATGGAAAGTGTCATAACCATAGAATCCTAGAATACTCTCGGATTCTCCCTGCACTGCTGTAGAGGATGCCCTCTAGTGTCAGCAGTGCTGCATAGCAATAAACATATAAACATGTCCTTAGAAGGGCTGTTACTAAACACTACACTGCTGAATAGCAATGGTGGTAATTGAAAAGGGGCTATATGGCACAGGATAAATAGTTGAAAAAAGATAACATTATGTTCTACAGAGCTTATCTGCTGTGTAACTTGATCCTTTTCTCCTTTGAATGGCTGCCCCCATGGCTACACAGCAACATATTTATATAAACAATAGTAGTGTTTCTGAAACATACACAGCAGTTTTACCAGTGCAAGGCAACACTGCATTATATTTTCATTGCTTTAAAACCATTTCATTTTTTGATGTTACTGGTCCTTTAATAGAATATTGCTTTCAAATATGTAGTTTCCTAGGTCCCTTATAACCTCCTGAAATTTGAGTCCACTAAGATAAAGCTAGTATTAGATGTGGTTAAAAAAGCTGAATCAATACTATTCATTTTTCATAACCTAGCAGAATCCTTTTCAGCCATCATAATGATGTTATTCTGATACTGAATTTCTCAAAGGAGCCAGCAGTTATAAGGCGTTTCTATAAACACAATGATTTTGTATTGTTATATGTAACAAATTCCTTCTTTTACTTTCCATTTCAGAATCCCAAAAAAGGAACTTATAAAGAGTAAACTGTAGCATTAATTTAATAACAAATTACCCCTACACATTTGTATGTAATCAAAAATGCACTGTGTACTATGCTTTTTGTCATTCATTTTAAACATTAATGTGATATTTCAAGTAATGTTTACGGCAACCTACAACTTTGTTTTAATTCAGGAAATTATTTAGAATTGGCTGTTAAAAATAAAGATGTGACCTGGTACAGGAATTATATAATCTTGTCTTCTGCAGGTTTAAAAAGTGGGACCAGGACTAACCTATTGCATTTACAAATTGTAATCTATATAATTTAACTGTTAGCATAAATGTTTTAGGAGTTTTTGCATTTAAAAGACTTTTGTCGTTAAACAATTTTTTAGGCCTCCTTTAGCTACTAAAAAGGAAAAACATAAAATATTATCATTACAATTACCCCAATGTAGTGCTTCTAGAGTATCCAGAACAATAAATAAGCATTCACCCAAAATTTCACCCGATTGCTCATACGGCTGCCCCAAATTCCACTTTTTTAGGCCAAATAGGAAAGGCAGTGTAGGAAAATAGAATTCAAGTGCTGTAGATGCTACTACATGGTTTCTTTCTTTTTGTACTAAATATAAATATTCCACCAGAGTATCTAAAGTTTCTTTCTTTAATGTTCAAATGTGTTTTATAGTCCTTATATCAATGAAAGATATCTTATTTATTTTAACCCATTTCTACATAATTTATTGTGCTTTGAATGCATATAGTATTAAAGTTATGATATACAACTTAGATTACAATATGTACATTTGTACTTACCTGACAATAATGAATACTGTATGCTCAAACCACTGTATATAACTTTATAATAAAGGGATACATTTAAGAACGCAGTTACTAAAAAGCAATGATCAGTCTATTGAAAGTTAAAGAGTTAAAGCAAATAATTGATTGATTACTGTGGGTTCTTTCACTTTTGTAATTTGCACAGGGTTAGGAAATGGAACCTCTGTGGTTTAGAACAGGCTATTTAAATATCTTAGTTGTTTCCATATAAGATTTTTTTTATGGAATCGCTTTTATTTTGTAAGGACTAGTATTCACTTTTAAATTGTTTGCCAATTCTACATGGATTGAATTAAAGTATTATAAATATACTTGGTTCAATGATTGCTGCAAGATTTTCAGAATTAAAGACAACACATTTATATTCCATAACTCTGAAGAGTGTCTGTATTTTATTTATTACTTTTATCCTGCCATTAATCTTCCAGACATTTTCCTGCAAATTATGATTGGATGGGCCTCAAGAAACAAGTGAAGACTTTGATAAATGCTTTTTCTGTTTTAGGCATATTAGCAGCCTGTTCACTTCAGTTGCTTCTCATCCCATATCAAAAGTAAAAAATAGATCAGACAGGTGCTGTCCTTAAAGGAAAAGGTTAATCATTGCTCTTATTTTCTAACTTGTAGCTAGTTGAATGTTACTGTAATTAATTGCTGACTGCTATTGGCAACTGCACTTGCGCACTTTAGCACCTACGGTATGTTTGTAGATCAGTCACCTTGAGCTGTTTTGTTAGACCCCGATATCCTTATTATCTTAAACAGTTATAGGACGCCACAGATATGGGTGTTTCACAGCCAGAAGCCAGCCTACAGGTTGCAGTTGACCTGCAAGGGATCTGGGAATCATGATAGATAGTTGATATGCTGGCAAGGTTGGCTAATTCATGATACTCTGTAAACAGATGGATGGGTGCATAAACTGATGAAATGCCAGATCATTTCTAGGCCTATCTGCCTAGAATGTGACTAAATGATTAATTGTCTTGGTTCTGTATTTTATCATCCTAGATCTGTACCTGCCTGACACGAAGGGGGTTATTTATCAAAGTCTGAATGCCAAAAACTTTAGTTTTTTTTACTAAAAAATCAGAATTTTCAGTGGAGATTTATCATACCCCGAGGATGGAAAGGTCCAAATCTGAAAATCCGGCATCTCAGACCTGCCGAGGTTGTATATAAGTCAATGGGAGAGATCCCTATTCTATTTGAAAATTTCTGTGGTCTGCGCTGAAATGAGCCAGAAAATCCGACTATTTTCAGGCAAAAATCAGAAAAATCCTGTTTTTAAGGAAAAAACTCAGAAAAATTGTACGATTGGG
Organism: Xenopus laevis; assembly: GCF_017654675.1. Taxonomy (NCBI): domain Eukaryota; kingdom Metazoa; phylum Chordata; class Amphibia; order Anura; family Pipidae; genus Xenopus; species Xenopus laevis. The sequence goes on along the minus strand of NC_054383.1, from coordinate 67,568,233 downwards.
ATTTTCGCTTGATTTTATTGAGGTTGTCCCAGATCCGATTAATTTGTGATTTTTTTTATTAATAAATAAGGTCACATCATGGATTCTAGTTTGGTCAGTTTTTTTTAATTTAAAATTCGGAATTTGATAAATAAGGCCCTAAATATTAAAAAAAACCAGTAAGAATGCCCTTCAGTTGGAATTATATTTAATAAATAGTTAAGAGTACCTAAAACATCTGCAGATTTTTAACACTTGTCCCCACTGCATAGGCCATGTTTCAAACCACAAACACATAACCCTTGTACCTTTCCCTGACTTCATCTTGTACCTGACTTCATCTTGTACCTGCCTTCATCTTGTACCTGCCTTGCCTGTTCCTGCTTCCTGTCCTGTCCTGTTCTGCCTTGAACCCTGTCTTATAGCTTCCCTTGTCTCTGTCTCACTCTCCAGTGCTATCTGCTCCTCTTGCTATTCTGCTCCAGTCTCCCTCTGCTATCTTGCTATCCAGTCTCCCTCTGCTCCAGTCTCCCTCAGCTCGCCTGCTATTCAGTCCTCTCCTGCTCTCCTGCTATTCAGTCCTCTCCTGCTCTCCTGCTATTCAGTCCTCTCCTGCTATCCAGTCCTCCCCTGCTATCTTGCTATCCAGTCTCCTTCTGCTCCAGTGTCCTCCCACTGTCCTGTCCTCTCACTGTCCTGTCCCTCAAATCTACGCCCGCACCGTCCAGTCTCATCCTTTTGGTCTGTCCCCGATCTACACCCTCATTGTCCTGTCCAGGCAGGTCCTGACCTTCGCCCGCTCTGTCCTGCTTCACTCTGCACCTGTTCCAGTTCGACTACGCCCTTGTCTCCCTGTTCCTGCCTTTCCCTTTGTGTTCTGTGGACACAGCCAGTCCCTGCCTAAAGGACTCACCTTCTCCCTTCAGTCTCCATCACCCCCTACCTAATCCTTGACAAACTTGCCCCTTTACTTCGATAAATTTTTATTGTTTATAGCAAAATGTGTACAGACCGTTGTTTTCGTCAAACATCTCAAGCATACATATGCCAACATTTGGTGGCAAATGAAATTACATGCAGGGATAAGTACTTGATCAAAACAGTTAGTCTATAGTAACTAGTACTTAAACTACCCAATCGATCAATTTTGAAATATTACCATGTTAACAACAACCTTTCAATAGACAGTTGAATGTACAATAGTATTCTTATAGTCTTAGTAATAAAGGAACAGAGAAAGTAAATAAAATAGTATCTGTAACGCTTTTTTGGCCTATCCCGCCAATTAGGGGTTAAGAGTGTCCAGCTAGTGTATGAGCATGGGTTACACTGTGAAACTACACTCAGGGCGGAGCCTTCGCTAAATGGAAGCTTCCCCTTTAAGATGGTGTAAAACTACAACCCACAGGCTAATTAGTGTAAAAGATAGAATAATGGACGCCAGGAGGTTCTTTAGATAGTGAAAACAAGTGAGATGGTTTATTAGCACAACAATATGCAAGCAATTGACCACAGGTTTACTCACGCAGGAGTTGTAGTAGGAGTTAGCATATCACAGAGGAGAAAGGATAGCATTGATGATGATGCAGCATGTACAGATGTCACTCCTCAAGTCAAACAGTAGGAAGAATATCTCACTCCCAAAGACCAGCGACCAAAGTGAAACAGGATCGATCAAGTAGGGGTCAGGCAGTGCTCTGCTAAACTGAATTCCCTATCACTGAGTTCCTTACACTAAAGGCACCTTAAAAGCCTTTGGGAGGCTACTCCCTGCTATTCTCCTTGTTGGAGCACAGAACTGCTCATGCTACCTTAATCTGGCTATCTCTCTCTCCTAGAGAGACTATTACAGATCTGCCCTAATGATAGCTAATCCTCATTCACGGGATTGCCTGGTTCCCGACTTCAGCACCAAAGGTACAGGTCCCTTTGGGGTAAATGGCTTTACTGGGGCCTTGGTGATCCCAGGCTCAATGGGAAACACCTAGCAGCACAGACACCAGGAGCCAAAGAGGAAGAGGCCACTCCCTACACAGCACTATATAGCAGTGTAGCAGGGGAGTGTCATTACACTCTTTGTCCAATAGGTGTGGTTGTTACACTTTACCAGTTAGAAGGGCTAGGCCCAATAACAAAGGAAAAAGAGAACTTAAGCAAAGGTAGGGGATTAACTCTATAGGAGCCTAATAGATCCTATAGGTCCCTACATACACCCGGGGGAAAAATCCATTTTGTCCCGACAATGGTGAAATGATATAGACACAATAGTAACAAAGTGAATATACAAGTGCAAACCAACAATACCATTGAACATCACTCTTCTGGCATCCCCTCCTGAGGAATACCTGGTAACAATGGGTACTGTGGAGAAAAGAACAGTAAAGAGCAAAAGTGCAATACTGTATTGAGTAAGTTTCAGTGCAAATAACATCAGTTGCATAACTTTATTACATTTTCATGAGAACCCCTAAGGACGATACGTGAACCATCCATAGTGTATCAGGAGGTCCAGGCACAGGTTTGGCTGAAAAGAAAAATTAGCATAGATTTCTTTTCACATATGAACACTCATTTTTCAGTGCAGTTGAGTTACATGACCCCACCATAACCAAAATCTTTATTCCATATCACACCCCCCCCCTACCCAAGTGTACAAAGTCACTGAGAGCCACTTGGGGAGTAGTAAGGCAAAGAATAAAGGTGCTACTCAGCGAGTAGTTAGAGGTAGAAGAGTTTTGGTGGGGGCTCAGCAGTCTTTGTCTCATGAACCCAACTATTTACAAGTTCCAGACAATGTTCAGAAGTCCAGAAACTGAAAAATGGTGAACAAAACAAATTGAAGAAGGCCCAAAACTTGGGGCATCGATCTAGAAGAAACTTCTTTGAAGAAGGCCCCAATAAACGGGCATCAATCTAGACGAATAGAAGACAAAGACAACCCTCAAGGAAATCTCAACAAACTGGAGTCCAGAGAGAGCTGTGCAAACATAGAGGGGGTCATACACCCGGAGGAATTACAGTCACACCTCCTCTAAGGAAGGCTTTTCAATCCCTCTCCCAAGGCATGATCTGGCCCGTGTGTCCTCATAGGAAAGGTAGTAGTTGGGGTGTGGCTTGTCAACGCGGCCCCCATTGGATATAAGCTCACTAAGCCCAAAATGCTTCTCTTCCTGGAACTTTCTGCAGCTTTTTACATAGTGCTTCAGGATGGTACGCCCGTACCACCACTCGTGAACCACGTTGCTGAGGAAGTTCAGGTCACGCTCCCTCTTGGTAGCGTCACTGTGGAAGAGGCCTCCAGAACCAATTCCCTCCTTCCTGAGGAGCTCCCCGTAGATCCATTCATCAAGGTGCTTTTCCATCTCATCATACACCCATTCGGGGGCATACGGCATGTAATAACCCCACTGGTCATACACCTTAATATTGATGATCCTCTGGATCCTTGAGACGGTGCGCTGCTTCTTAGGGTCAGCACGCCCAGGGGAGACCCAAAAGGAATTGTCGACTTCAGGGCTCTTAGGAGGCAGTGGCTCATAACAGAAAAACCTTGTATCATTCGATGAAGATGGAGTTGGCAGAGGTCCAAAATCCATCTCAGCCCAGTCTGGCTCTGGAGATGCTATAGAGAGAAAGCTGCTCTCCGCAGAGGAACTGGGTTGGGAGACATTAGCATTCCCCTTAGTGGAAGCTGTGCTCCTTGGAAGCGTGGAGGAAGCGCGGCCGCGGCCCCTACCACGTGTGGCTGGTATTGCACCTTTAACGGGAGGATCCAGGGAAATGCCCCCCATAGCAACAGAGGCTTGTTCTTCACCCACAGCCGTGGGACTAGAACAGCGTAGCATTGGTGATGGACAGGCAGGGGGTGCAGGCTCATTGCCAGTCACAGCTGCGACATCAGGCACCCTGGGGACAATCTCTTCTGGTGCGGGAGGTGCTGGGGACATGATCATTGGCCCTGGGGACTCCTCTACAACAGCTAGGGGCCCCATCCAGCAACCAAACCCACACACATGGCACGAAGAGCTAATTCTTCGGAAAGCTCTATCCCCTTCAGCGCCGCAGTGCCCACAATACGCCACAATCACCTTACATTCGGCAGTTATGTATTTTTCCCCAAAAGTGCCGTTCCACACATACCTCTTATTGCTTGTTTCAGGTAGTGGGTCTTTCAGGGTAAAGTTGTTGGAAGCAGAACCGGCTTCCGGATCAGGCCAGCCGTCCCATCCATGATCCGCCATATTCAAATCAGCCGCTTGCCACGTGGCTAAAGATGGTTGGCAAATGGTGTACCCGCAGCCGCAGGGTAATGGACAAAACTGGTGTGGACTCCGCACAGGATCCGGCCACAGCCGTGGACCGGTAAAGGTGCGGCACTGAGGACCTTGACAAGTTGGTATAACCGTCTGGGTATCCGCGTGAGGAGCGGAAATAGCTAAGTAACTATCCGCTGGTAGAGTGGAGTATAAGTACCTTACAATACTCTCCGTAGCAGTCGCTAGGTTTGTAGGGCAGGCCAAGGCGGGAGCTGTGCTAGTACACGTCCTTCCTCGTGAAAACACTCTACAAAATGGCGGCGGTGACGTATTGTCATAGACCGCCTCCTTGCCCAAGCGCGCCAAACAGTATCTGCGCGGGACAAGATGGCGCCTGCGAAATCTCGCGAGGGCGACAATGGCGCCAGCAAAGACTCACAGTGCAAAACAAAAACGCCAGCGAATATGCGCCTGGCGGGACTTTAGTGGCGCAGGCGAATAGGGGAACGGGAAGAACCACCAAGCCCGAACCCACGGCCTTACTATGCGCACACCAAAAATAGCAAGTGCGTGCAGGACTGCCTTTTGCCTAACGGGTCCGGCAGCCTGTCAGCAAATTTTAAAGATACAGTGCACAAATTCACAAAAATTGTAAAAACACAAAATATAGCCTGGATTGGGGGCGGGCCCCACGTTGGGCGCCAAAATGTAACGCTTTTTTGGCCTATCCCGCCAATTAGGGGTTAAGAGTGTCCAGCTAGTGTATGAGCATGGGTTACACTGTGAAACTACACTCAGGGCGGAGCCTTCGCTAAATGGAAGCTTCCCCTTTAAGATGGTGTAAAACTACAACCCACAGGCTAATTAGTGTAAAAGATAGAATAATGGACGCCAGGAGGTTCTTTAGATAGTGAAAACAAGTGAGATGGTTTATTAGCACAACAATATGCAAGCAATTGACGGGATTGCCTGGTTCCCGACTTCAGCACCAAAGGTACAGGTCCCTTTGGGGTAAATGGCTTTACTGGGGCCTTGGTGATCCCAGGCTCAATGGGAAACACCTAGCAGCACAGACACCAGGAGCCAAAGAGGAAGAGGCCACTCCCTACACAGCACTATATAGCAGTGTAGCAGGGGAGTGTCATTACACTCTTTGTCCAATAGGTGTGGTTGTTACACTTTACCAGTTAGAAGGGCTAGGCCCAATAACAAAGGAAAAAGAGAACTTAAGCAAAGGTAGGGGATTAACTCTATAGGAGCCTAATAGATCCTATAGGTCCCTACATATCTCTTCTACACTGACTAATACTCCAGGTTATTAACAAATTTGGATGAGTGTCAAGTAAAATACTGGTCATTTTTTCTTGGGACATAATACAGTCAATTCTGGATTTTACGGGATCAAATGGGATGCGTTTTTGTTTCCAGGCATGCACTAGGGTCTTTTTAGCAGCAGTCATGATAAATGTAAACAGTCTGAATTGAGCATAATTCAGTCCTTCAGGTTTTATGCCTAATAAGGCTATTAAGGGGTCTCTGGGCAGAGAAAATTCAAATACAGAGTAGGCCATGCTGAAAACTCTGATCCAAAATCTTCGAGCCATGGGATATAACCTAAACCTTTCACCCAGTGGGATAGAATACTTATCTATAAGCTGAAGGGGAAAAGGGTGACTTGCCCTTTTAAATGAACAGGCATTGATTGTCTATTGTCCAAGCTAGACAACTATCAGTGGTTTAACTACCAGGGGCACATATGTATATGCAGGCTGTGTATTCCATATGTGTTTGGTTTTTAAGGAGTGAGGTCACAAACTTAGGCACAGGGGGTGCCAGAGGAGAGAAAACGTCCATCCAAGAAGGGGGTGGACTGCACACTACACACCTCCTGCACCAGGGCCTGGGAGGTCCTAATTACATTACTGATAATTATGTTCAAATAATCCCTGGTGTGATCAGTGCTACACTCCTTTTTAATTCATTCATTAAGTTTTCAAATACTTTTGCATTTTTAAAGTTTTACCTGCAACTGTCACCAGAGTGTTTTTCAGTAGTACACCCTCTACTAAAAAGCAACTCTTGGGTGGCCTATACACCCTTTACAAAATGACTGTATAGTACCTGAGACAGACATGAAAATTGCATTTATATTTGTAAAGCAAACAGCAGAGATAATGGATCCAGCATTGCTTAAATAAGCAACTGTTGCAACAGATTACATTCTGTTGCACATAGGGTTGCCACATCACCCCTTTAAAACCGAACACACATGGGGGTAAATTTATCAAAGAGTGAAATTCCGCAGCTCTCAATTCATTTCTATGGGATTTTGAAAGGCGTATTTATCAATGGGTGAAAGTGAAAGTTCACCCTTTGATAAACACGCCTATAAAAATCCCATAGAAATGAATGGAGAGTGGCGGAATTTCACTCTAGTGGTGGAACTTCACTATTAAAGGAGAAGGAAAGGTTAAAATTAAGTAAGCCTTATCAGAAGGGTCCATCTAAATATACCAGTAAACCCCCAAAGTAGTGCTGCTCTGAGTTCTCTGTCAATATAAACACTTCATTTCTTTCCTTTTATTGTGTACTCATGGGCTTCTGTAACAGACTTCCTGCTTTCAGCTTAAACCTCCTTGCCCTGGGCAAGAGCATGCTCAGTTTGCTCCTCTCTACTGTAATCTGAGCCCAGAGCAGGGAGAGACTCAGGCAGGAAGTGATGTCACACCATGTTAATACTGCAGCTCCTATCCTAAACAAACAGAGTTTCTAGAGCTTTTTTCTCAGGTATGGTAAAACATTCTACAGAATAAATATAGCATTCTAGCTTGCACTATTGCAGCTAATCTATTGGCAATAAAATGCCTCCGTAGCTTTCCTTCTCCTTTAACTTCACTCTTTGATAAATATACACCATGGAGTCCACAGCCTGCATATCTATTTAATTCATTTAGATGCATGCTGCAGACTGAACTGATTTATGTGCAGCCATGCATCATGCATCTAAATTAATTGCTAATTAGTTAATTAGCCATGCAGGCTGTGGACTCCATATATGTTCAGTTTTAAAGGGGTGAGGTGGCAACCCTAGTTGCACATAAATTCAAATAGGGTTTTTTTATTAGTGATAAAATTTACGAAAGGTGCATGGGTAGATCAAGATAAAGGGCATTACAATGTTTGTATGAATATATAGAGGGAGCCATTAAAGGGTGATTGTGCCATTTTTTGTATTTGTCTAATGGAAATATTAAGAGGTGATGGTGCATTTTTGTTCTTTGTTTCTATTTTATACTTTCCCTCATTTTTACATGAGGTCACTAAGCAGGTCTTATGTACAAAAAGTGCATAAACACTATCTGAACTACCCAGGGGCGATCCTGGCCCCTCCACCACCTGAGGCAGCAGCAGTTGCTGCCCCCTTGTGCACTTACCTTTTTTGGCCTGAGGGGGTCCAGGGAGGCAGCAGAGAGGGCCAGAACACTAGCACAGAGAGCCTAACTGCGCTCTCTGCGCTAGAAGAGCTGAATTTCCAGTTTGAAAACCGGAAATTCGGCTCTTAAAGTACCAGGAGCCGCCCCTTGTACATAGTGGGGTGCTGCCGCCTGAGGCGACAGCCTCAACTCGCCTCATTGGCGAAGCGCCCATGGAACTTCCATATATACATAAATGTATTTTTTTTTTACAGACATACTTGATTCCACAGATTTTCAACTGTTTCACAGGCGTATAACTTTACATTCTAATTCAGAATAAATTCAGGGCAAGCCTCTAGCAGAAATGATTTCTGAATAATATATATGTTAGCCATTTGCAATGAATTTTAATCTACCCCATTAGTTGACTTGTGAATGATCCGAATGTCTAGGCAAAGAGATGCTTTGAATATTAAGAGATAAAAGGTTATAAGGGATATCTCATTGAGAACACTGTTATCCCAACTAATTGGATTCCTAATCACCTGGAGGTTATGATCTCTGTGTAGGTGTGTAGAATAAAAATCATTGCCCAATTAATGGAACATCAACTTCTGAACCTTTGAGCTTTGGAATTCACTAGCATCCAAAATACTGACACTGGAAAGTTGCCAGGGACTCCAACCAGAAGAGAACAAAATGCATATAACCAAAATTGTGCTTTTGATTAGTAAACAAAATTCTAAATTATTCCTCACCTACTACTTTCAATGTACATTGAAAAGAATATCTGTCATTATTGGCAAACTTTATTTTGTAATAAGAAAATGCAAAACCTTTTCTTGGCACTTAATCGTTATTTTAAGATGTGCATCTGACAGCTACAGAAAGGCTGGCAAAATCAGTTTCTTTCAAACAACAGCATGAAGATTTCTTCCTGTGGCAATGAAGAAAGTATTGCACTGTGTGAAAATGTGCTTTATAAAATGACAGTAACCATCTTTCACAGGCTTAAAACTTAGTACATGTATGTGATCCCTTATTTGTAAACCCTTATCCAGAAAGTATGTGAAGGCTCTCAGATAGACTCAATTTTAATCAAGTACAAATTAAAAAACAAAATTTCCTTTTTCTATCTAATAATAAGACAGTACCATGTACTTAATCAAAACTAAGATAAAATTAGTCCTTATTGAAGGCAAATCAATCCTTTTGGGTTTAATGTTTAAATGATTTTCTAGTAGACACAGGGGCTTATTTACCAAAACTCAATTTAATCAAATTTTTTTATTAAAACAAACTTGACCAAGCTCCCTTCCTCGAATTGAACTCATTTATCTTGAAAATATCAGAGCGACAAAACGTCACAACAAAATCGAGCATCAATTCATATTGTATGATTGACACACCGAAAACTAAATTTTATCAAATTTCCACAGCAAAAACTCAACTTTTTCCCGATTACCGGACGAAAACCCCAATTTTTACAGATTATCCAGTGCAGATTACAATGTCAAGAAACAACTTCAGGGACATCTGTCATTGATGTCATGTTTTTTTCCCCCTAAAAACCTCTACCAGAAAAAAATCGAGGTTTAATAAATACTATAAAGTATGAAGACTCAAACTACAGAAAGACCCCCTATCAGACAACCCCAGGTCCAATTCCTGTACTTTGGAAATCAGCATCACTATTTTGGCTACGCAGTTTATCCTTTCAATAGGTACAAAGCATGTACTAACGTATTGTATAATAATTATTTTCTCATTGCACACATATTGCTTTCAGCTGATTTCATAACTACTATATCATAATACCATCAAGTCTATATGATGTTGTGTTCAGATCAGGTGACTGACTTGGCCATTCTACAATATTCCACTTCTTTGCTTTAATAAACTCCTGGGTTGCAGCTTTTTTTGCAGCTTAAGGATGGCTTGTTTCACCTGCACGGACCACATGTTGTCTGTTCACAGTAAAATCTTCCACATACAAGCACCCCCCCCCCATCAAATCAACTCCAGGGCTTATATCTGCTTAGCAAAGAGAAATCAGATGGCACTCACCAAGCAAAATGTGCTGAATTTTTATGATTTATTCAGATCTTTGCACAGTGCAGAGATCTGAATAAATCATAACAATTCAGCACATTTTGCTTGGTGAGTGCCATCTGATTTCTCTTTGTTATTGCTACATGTATGGAACTAAAGAGCAGCAAAGTTCCCAGATAGAGCACCACAGTATTTAACCCATGGAGGTAGGATTCTATTGAAGTTTGATTGCTTATATCTGCTTAATTGATAATGACATAATGAGAAAATTGCCCACACCTGCCCATGAAATAGCCTTTGAGTCAATTGTCCAATTTCTTTTGAGCCCCTGAAGTGAAGTGATTGTGTTAAAAAAGGCTTTAGTTCCTCACATTGTTATGCAATCTTTTTGTTCAACCCACTGCTTTAAAGCTGAAAGTCTGCAGTTCAACTGCATCTGAGTTGTTTCATTTAAAATTCATTGTGGTAATGTACAGAAATAAAATTAGAAAAAAGTTGTCTCTGTCCAAATATTTATGGACCTAACTGTATATTTGGGAGTAAACTATAAAACCTAAGTAGAATAAAACGTGTTTCTGAATGTGCATCAAGAAAATGCAGCATGTTTGTTTCTTGCTTTTTCTTTTCGTTTGAATTACTTTGATCTCCTGCATGTTTAAAAACTGACAAAACCCATTAAAAAGTGTTAAAAAAGCAAATGTTGCATGACAAGATCAGTTAAAATTTGACCCACAAAATCTAATCAAAATCTCTCTTGGAGTTTAGCCCTAAAAATAAGAGTCTCTAGATGTAAGATACAGCTACAAGATAATGAAATTCTGATGATCCCAAATTAGCAAAGCTAATAATAGGGACTGAATTGGTAGATTTTCTAGACCAGAACGACTAGTACTGCCTATATACTGCAGAAGTAATATTAAAGGTATACTCTCATGGGAAAACGCATCAGTTAATAGTGCTCCTCCAGCAGACTTCTGCACTGACTGGGGGCAGCTGGGAAACTGACAATATGTCTAACCCCATGTCAGATTTAAAAATTAAATATAAAAAAGTCTGTTTGCTCTTTTAAAAAATGGATTTCAGTGCAGAATCCTGCTGGAGCAGCACTATTAACTGATGCATTTTGAAAAAAAAACATGTTTTCCCAAGGCTTAAATCAGAGCTCTATGCCCAGCTGCAAGATCCACATTAAATGTACAGTAATTGTGTTCTGTAAAAAATATCTACGGAGCACAAAGACTACAAGTAGGTGCTTTATGGCTGCTCCTATTGCTTGATGATCAATAGGATCAATCATGGCCCAGGGAGTGGGTTTGCGCCAAACCATCACACAGAATGACAAAAGAGAAAATCACCTTAAAACTAACATTTAGAGCCGAATTCCGAATTCATCTGAAAATTACTCTGACCAAATCCGCACAGGCTTTTCCCCTTATTTTTCAATACAAAATTTCCTGTGCGGGAAAAAACTCGAAAAATTCTGATAGTACGAATTTTTCGTATTTTCCGCACGATTTTTGCCTGAAAACCATGAAATCTTTGGATTTTTGCATGAAACCCAGCGTAGATTGGTAGATTGGCACGTCTGAGATGCAGGATTTTCCGATTCAGACTTTTTCTATCCTCTGTGTATAATAAATCCTGAAAATTTTTTTTTTGATTTTATATTAAAAAAACACAATTTATTGGGGTATTTGGCATCTGGACTTTAATAAATAACCCCATAGTATATTATAGATGGCACTATGCTAAGTTCTTTTATTGTGCCATTTAAAAATGTTTTTTTAATTATTTGAATTCCCTCTCAAAAAACAAAATTTGGAGATGCGCATAACTTTTGTCTCCTGGTTTGTGTGTTTAGTGACCCCCCAACCTAAAAGACAGTGGTGATTTAATCAACAAATTAAACGTGTTGAAGTGGAAAACCAATTATTTGTGGGTAATATGTGATGTGAGCTCTTTCTACACTTGTATCCCTCAAGAATTTGGTACCAGTGTTATAGTAGGGATTTTGAGGGAACAAAGTGGGTTGTCAGAGGCACATCAGAAATTTGTTACAAAAAGTATTTTATACATTTTGCATAGGAATGACTTTATATTTGATAATGATTTTTTCTTCATACCACAGGGACAAAATGGGAAGTAAATTTGCCCTTTGCTAATTTATTTATGGCCAAGCAGGAATACCAATTTATTTGGGGTTCCTGATTCAGTGGGAATATGCGCTATATAGATGATGGAAAGACATTTTTAAGAAGTTTTTGGTTTTATTAATAACAATTAATTTAACCTAACATTTACTTATAAATAATGGGTGTAGAACCAAATATATATCTTACTGTATGTGTGGAAGGAGAAAGTGTACTAACAAAATTGTTTTGAAAAACCTCCCTATAGAACTGGTTATCTACATGCATGGATCGGAAATGATGTATCAGCAACATATAATTGGGTCAATATGTTACGGCTAAGCGTAACTGCTGTAGAGATGAGGACTTTGAAAGAGAAGTGGGTATTATTACTGGTAGGTTCTTAGAGAAGGGCTATGACTCAAGGACTAGGGATGTCGCGAACTGTTCCCCGGCGAACTAATTGCGCGAACATCGGCTGTTCGCGTCCGCCGAATGTTCGCGAACGTCGCGCGACGTTCGCCAATTTGGGTTCGCCTTAGCTGGCGCTTATTTTTAACCTCCCACCCCAGACCAGCAGATACATGGCAGCCAATCAGGAAGCTCTCCCTCCTGGACCACCCCCCACACCCCCTGGACCACTCCCCTTCCATATATAAACTGAAGCCCTGCAGCGTTTTTTCATTCTGCCTGTGTGTGCTTGGAAGAGCTAGTGTAGGGAGAGAGCTGTTGAGTGATTTGAGGGACAGTTGATAGTAACTTTGCTGGCTAGTAATCTACTTGATACTGCTCTGTATTGTAGGGACAGAACTCTGCAGGGATTTGAGGGACATTTTAGGTTAGGTAGCTTTGCTGGCTAGTAATCTACCTTCTACTGCAGTGCTCTGTATGTAGCTGCTGTGGGCAGCTGTCCTGCTTCTGATCTCATCTGCTGACTGCTGCCTGTAACCCAATAGTCCTTGTAAGGACTGCTTTTATTTTCTTTTTTGTTTTTTTACTTTGCTACTATAAGAGCCCAGTGCTATTAGTCTAGCTGTGTTGGGGAGTGGGACTGGTGTGCTGCTCCTAGTAGTTCAGCACCAACCAGAGTAATTTTTTTTTTTTAATATATATAAAAAAAATTTTTATTTTACTTATCTTACTGTTCTTTAACGTGTCCAGTGCTGTTTGCTGTTCTTCATATTAGTGCACCAATAGTAGTGCACTTGCAGGCATTGTTTGCCCAGTGTGTTCTTCAAACAACTGCCAGCTAGCTGTGTGAGCTTGTTCACATTCTGTCTAAATATCAATAATAATACCGTCTCCAGAAACACCACCTGAGTGACGTTTTTCAAGCAGCAATAATATATTCCGTATCCACTGCTGTAGTGTATACGTTGACCTTGCAGATATTGTTTGCCCAGTGTGTTCTTCAAACAACTGCCAGCTAGCTGTGTGAGCTTGTTCACATTCTGTCTAAATATCAATAATAATACCGTCGCCAGAAACACCAGCTGAGTGACGTTTTTCAAGCAGCAATAATATATTCCGTATCCACTGCTGTAGTGTATACGTTGACCTTGCAGACATTGTTTGCCCAGTGTGTTCTTCAAACAACTGCCACCTAGCTGTGTGAGCTTGTTCACATTCTGTCTAAATATCAATAATAATACCGTCTCCAGAAACACCACCTGAGTGACGTTTTTCAAGCAGCAATAATATATTCCGTATCCACTGCTGTAGTGTATACGTTGACCTTGCAGACATTGTTTGCCCAGTGTGTTCTTCAAACAACTGCCAGCTAGCTGTGTGAGCTTGTTCACATTCTGTCTAAATATCAATAATAATACCGTCTCCAGAAACACCACCTGAGTGACGTTTTTCAAGCAGCAATAATATATTCCGTATCCACTGCTGTAGTGTATACGTTGACCTTGCAGACATTGTTTGCCCAGTGTGTTCTTCAAACAACTGCCAGCTAGCTGTGTGAGCTTGTTCACATTCTGTCTAAATATCAATAATAATACCGTCTCCAGAAACACCACCTGAGTGACGTTTTTCAAGCAGCAATAATATATTCCGTATCCACTGCTGTAGTGTATACGTTGACCTTGCAGACATTGTTTGCCCCGTGTGTTCTTCAAACAACTGCCAGCTAGCTGTGTGAGCTTGTTCACATTCTGTCTAAATATCAATAATAATACCGTCTCCAGAAACACCACCTGAGTGACGTTTTTCAAGCAGCAATAATATATTCCGTATCCACTGCTGTAGTGTATACGTTGACCTTGCAGACATTGTTTGCCCAGTGTGTTCTTCAAACAACTGCCACCTAGCTGTGTGAGCTTGTTCACATTCTGTCTAAATATCAATAATAATACCGTCTCCAGAAACACCACCTGAGTGACGTTTTTCAAGCAGCAATAATATATTCCGTATCCACTGCTGTAGTGTATACGTTGACCTTGCAGACATTGTTTGCCCAGTGTGTTCTTCAAACAACTGCCAGCTAGCTGTGTGAGCTTGTTCACATTCTGTCTAAATATCAATAATAATACCGTCTCCAGAAACACCACCTGAGTGACGTTTTTCAAGCAGCAATAATATATTCCGTATCCACTGCTGTAGTGTATACGTTGACCTTGCAGACATTGTTTGCCCAGTGTGTTCTTCAAACAACTGCCGCCTAGCTGTGTGAGCTTGTTCACATTCTGTCTAAATATCAATAATAATACCGTCTCCAGAAACACCACCTGAGTTGTTGCTGTTTTAAAAAAAATGCCAGGCAAAGGCAGGCCGCCACGCAGAGGCACTAGGGGCCGTGCTGCTATGCTATCCTGTGGCCCTAGGAAATTGCCCAGTTTTACAAAGGCAATTACCCTGAACTCCCAAAATGCTGAAGAGGTAGTTGACTGGCTTACACAGCACACCCCATCCTCTACCGTTTCTAACTTTGCCACAACATCCTCATCCTCCTCTGCTATGGGCACCCCACGTAACACTTCCTCCACCACCGGCGCCCCTTCTTCACTGGAGTCAGAGGAGTTATTTACACATGAGTTTCTTGAACTGAGTGATGCGCAACCATTATTGGCAGAAGAAGATGAAGGAGATGAGGACGTTACACCAGATATAATTCTGGCAGACAACACAACAGAGATGGACATAATGAGTGATAAGGAGGTCCCCGCTGCTGCTTCCTTCTGTGAGCTGTTCGAAGAAATTGATGCATCTGAGGAGAATGATGATGAGGAGATGTTTTGTGGGTGCCCAGTAGAAGAGAGCAAGAGGAGGATAGTTCAGATGGAGAGATGGAGAGTCAGAGAGGCAGGAGGAGAATAAGACTTAGAAGAAGCAGGGAGGACAGCTCGCAGGGAACAGTAGGGCAACAACATGTATCGGCACCTGTGGTCAGCCGGCCAACGCACCCGCCATTGCCGCCAACTTCTACTTTTACCGCCAGATTGCCAGCTTCAAAAAGCTCAGCAGTGTGGGATTTTTTTAATGTGTGTGCCTCTGACAAAAGCGTTGTAATTTGCAATGAGTGCAGTCAGAAACTGAGTCTTGGGAAGCCCAACACCCACATAGGTACAACTTCTATGCGAAGGCACATGAACGGCAAGCACAAAGCACTATGGGAGCAACACCTCAAAGGCAGCAGACAAACTAAAAGCCACCCTCCTTCTGGTCCAGCATCTTACTGCTTTACCTCTGCTGTCCTTGACCCGTCTGAACCACCCTCCACTCCGCCTTCCACCTTGACCATCAGTTCCCAGTCATCTGCCCCCAGCCAAGTTTCTGTGAGGGCCATGTTTGAGCGTAAGAAGCTAATGTCTGCGAGTCACCCCCTTGCCCGGCGTCTGACAGCTGGCTTGTCTGCACTCTTAGCCCGCCAGCTTTTACCATACCAGCTGGTGGACTCTGAGGCCTTCCACAAATTTGTAGCAATTGGGACACCGCAGTGGAAGGTACCCAGCCGCAATTTTTTCTCCAAGAAGGGAATACCACACCTGTACCACCATGTGCAGAGCCAAGTCACCGCATCTCTGTCACTTAGTGTTGGGGCAAAGGTCCATATGACTACCGACGCATGGTCCTCCAAGCATGGTCAGGGCAGGTATGTCACCTACACTGCCCACTGGGTGAACTTGCTTATGGCTGGGAAGCAGGGAATGCGTGGCTCAACAACAACAGTGGAGTTGGTGTCACCGCCACGGATTGCACGCGGTTCTGCCACCACCTCTACTCCTCCTTCGCTCTCTACCTCGTCTTCTTCCTCTGCTTCCTCCTCCTCTGCTGCTGGGTCCTCCTCCTCCACATCTGTGCACCCCCAGCTCCCCCTAGGCTATTCGACGTGCCAGGTACGCCGTTGTCATGCTGTCTTGGGGATGACGTGCCTGGAAAGCAGAAACCATACCGGATCTGTACTCCTGTCATCTCTGCAGTCACAGGCCGATCGGTGGCTGACCCCACACCAACTGAAGATCGGAAAAGTGGTGTGTGACAACGGAAGCAATCTGTTGGCAGCACTGAGACTGGGCAATTTAACATGGCACATGTTCTGAATTTAATAGTCCAATGTTTTGTCTCGAAGTACCCAGGATTCCAGGACATTCTCAGGCAGTCCAGGAAGGTGTCGGCCCATTTCAGACGTTCCTACACAGCCATGGCACGCCTTGCTGACATTCAGCAGCGGTACAACATGCCAGTCAGGCGTTTAATTTGCGACAGCCAGACTCGCTGGAATTCAACGCTCCTCATGTTGGAACGTCTGCTGCAACAACAAAGAGCCGTCAATGAATACCTGTTTGAACTGGGTGGTAGGACTGGATCTGCAGAGCTGGGGATTTTTTTTCCCCGTTACTGGGTGCTTATGCGCGATGCCTGCAGGCTCATGCGCCCTTTTGAAGAGGTTACAAACATGGTCAGTCGCACCGAAGGCACCATCAGCGACCTAATACCCTTTGCTTTCTTCCTGGAGCGTGCCGTGCGACGAGTGACAGATGAGGCTGTAGACCAGCGTGACGAGGAGCAGGAAGCGCACGATTTCTGGTCGGAATCACCAGAACGAGCCCAGGCACCTGCTGCAACGCAGGGAGAGGTGTCAGAAGTGGAGTCAGAGGAGGAAGGTGGCTTTGTGGAGGAGGAGGACCAACAGGAGCAGGCTTCCCAGGGGGCTTGTGGTGACCTTTTGGGGACCCCTGGTCTTGTACGTGGCTGGGGGGAGGAGACCGTGGATGACGTAGTCCTTGATAACGAGGAAGCGGAGATGGATACCTCTGCATCCAACCTTGTGAGAATGGGGTCTTTCATGCCGTCATGCCTGTTGAAGGACCCCCGTATCAAGAGGCTTAAGGAGAAGGACCTGTACTGGGTCGCAACGCTACTAGACCCTCGGTACAAGCATAAAGTGGCAGAAATGTTACCAACGTACCACAAGTCCGAAAGGATGCGGCATTTACAAACCAGCCTGCAAAACATGTTGTACAATGCTTTTAAGGGTGATGTCACTTCAGGAACTCATCAACATTCCAGGGGCAGAGGTGCCAGTAATCCTGCCACGAGCGCACCTGCAAGGACAATGCACTTTGGCCACTCTGTAACGTCAGACATGCAAATGTTTTTCAGTCCAAGGCAGCGCCAGAATCCTTCGGGATCCACCCTCAAAGAACGCCTCGACCGGCAGGTAGCGGACTACCTGGCATTAACTGCAGATATCGACACTCTGAGGAGCGATGAACCCCTGGACTACTGGGTGCGCAGGCTTGATCTGTGGCCAGAGCTGTCACAATTTGCCATGAACCTCTTGTCTTGCCCCGCCTCAAGTGTCCTCTCAGAAAGGACCTTCAGTGCAGCAGGAGGGATTGTAACTGAGAAGAGAACTCGCCTAGGTCACAAAAGTGTGGATTACCTGACCTTTATTAAAATGAACGAGGCATGGATCTCAGAGGGTTACTGCACGCCGGAAGACTTGTTCTGACTCCCCATGCAGCTGTCCTTCTCTGCACGCCGCATGACTCCACACACAGCTGTCCTTTAGCATCCTCCTCCCTCCGCCACCGTTACAAACTAGGGTGCAAACCCTACTGGTTTCATTTCAATCAAAACTTTTTGGACAGGTAAATCCTGAGTTTTTCTGGCCTCTGTGCTTCAGTGGCTGCGACAAAAAAAATTCATATTTTCAGCATTTATATGGCATATTTTTTCTGGCCTCTGTGCTTCAGTGGCTGCGACAAAAAAAATTCATATTTTTAGCATTCATATGGCATATTTTTTCTGGCCTCTGTGCTTCAGTGGCTGCGACAAAAAAAATTCATATTTTCAGCATTTATATGGCATATTTTTTCTGGCCTCTGTGCTTCAGTGGCTGCGACAAAAAAAATTCATATTTTCAGCATTTATATGGCATATTTTTTCTGGCCTCTGTGTTTCAGTGGCTGCGACAAAAAAAACAATTTTTCAGGGTTCTACACATGCCTAATTTTTCAGGGTTCTGCAACAGTGGCAAAATCGCATCTTTTATGGTCACCGCAGGTGATCAATAAAGTAGACCAAAACTGGGCCCACACTGCAGAATCAGTGTTTTTTGGTTCACTTCACTGTACATTGAATTACCTCTGCCTGACCGTGCACGTGCGCACAAGCACGGTGACTGCTAAACACACCACTACAGAAATATTGCCACCAACAGGACAAACATCCTGGAGGTGACAAGCAACTAGTAGTAATTAAAAACTATTATTTGCTCACTTGACGGTATCATTCATGAAAGCTCTTTGCGTTTTTTTGCGTTGCAGTAAGCGCCGCGTTTTGTCTTTGCGTGTGAACAGGCTGTAACCTTTACACGACTTGATTGGCATGTAGACGCCGGACGTTTTAAAGCAGTTTATTACACAAGTTTAGAAATGTAGTGTGATTTCTGCCCTTTACAGCACAAAACGCAGCGCTGTGTCAACAATGTATTTTTCAGATACATTTTTGCCCTTGATCCCCCTCTGGCATGCCACTGTCCAGGTCGTTGCACCCTTTAAACAACTTTAAAATCATTTTTCTGGCCAGAAATGTCTTTTCTAGCTTTTAAAATTCGCCTTCCCATTGAAGTCTATGGGGTTCGCGACGTTCGCGAACCGTTCGCATTTTTGACGCAAGTTCGCGAATATGTTCGCGAACATTTTTTCCGACGTTCGCTACATCCCTATCAAGGACTTTAACCGTGACAAGTAACAAGGTGAGTTCTTTGTACAGAACCACATTATTAGCCAAAAATTAAAGAAGGCAGAGGGCCCCTATATTTCTTTTCTAAGTACAATGAGGCAACAGGGAATATCAATATTTTTTAAAATTTTCATCTGTTTGCAGATGAGATATTAGACGCTTGTCTGTCTGCTAAACCTTCTGTTGTTTGTAAAAATAAAATGAAAACCTTAAAAAACACGTTAGCACCATCAAATATTCCAAAAGAGAACGAGATATGGGGGCTGGTGGGCTGTGTGGTATGTAAAAGTGCCATGCTCCCAGTGTTAGGCATGGCCAAAACATTTATGAATGGTAAAACCATATATGTGATCTATTTGTTAATTTGTCTATGTGGCAAATTATATTTTGGCATACAAAAAGGACAGTGGAAAAGTGTATAGCAGAGCATGATGGAAATATCAAAAAGGGCCTGAAGACACATGGTGTGCCTTTACATTTTACGGAATGCCATGAGAAGAGTCAGGATGGAATGAAATACTTTAAACACATACCACATTAGAAAACAGGAGAAGTATTGGATATTTAGATTAAACCCTTTCATGCCAGCCAATAAAGATCTGGGCCTTGCAGCTTTTAGTTAACCTCTTTTTTTAATTAAAAAAAAACCTTGGGTGGTTTTATAAATTGTTTTACTGCTTTTGAACTTTTATATAACCATTGTATTATGTATTATTATATATTTATTTATTCTTCTACACCTATAATGCAGTATGTTTGGTTTGTGAATGAGCCCCATTAAGTGGCCGTTTAAGGTACTAGAATATCGGTGTTGGTCGCTTCAAGGTAGTGCCTGCTAATAAAGTTGTTTGGTGCTCCTTGATAACATCATCTCTAGGTTACAATTGGGCCTTCAACACACATGGTAGCCACATGTACACCTGTTCCTAAGGAAATGGAGGTGAATTTCCTACTAAATGCATTGGTGTAGTTACTACGATGTGATTGGGGTATGATTGAGCAGATGTGTGGCTCCCATCTTTACGTTTACTACCCATCCTATGTCTGTGAGTAACCAAGGGGCACTGGTTTTATATTAAGTCAATAAATGCAATCTGCACTATATATATGCTTTCTCTTGTTTATTTGGTATTATACACAAAATTGACACAAGTGAGAGAAGAGAGACTACTTAACGTAGATGTGTACTGCTTGATTGTATATATGTATGTACCCAGGCGTACTGCATGGGTACATACATTGATTGTATATATGTATGCACCCATGCAGTGTGCCTGGGTACATATATGCTGCTTGATTGTATATATGTATGTACTACCCAGAGCCGGGCCAAGGTAGTTTGGCACCCTAGGCAAGGGTTCCAATCAGCGCCCCCCCATATTAGCATATGTACCAGCTGCCCCCCATCTGTACAAGCAGCCCCCCCATCTGTACCAGCTGCCCCCCATCTGTACCAACAGCCCCCATCTGTACCTGTGCCAGCAGCCCCCCATCTCTACCAGCAGCCCCCCCATCTCTACCTGTGCCAGCAGCCCCCCCATCTGTACCAGCAGCCCCCCATCTGTACCTGTGCCAGCATCCCCCCCATCTGTACCAGCAGCCCCCCATCTGTACCTGTGCCAGCAGCCCCCCATCTGTACCTGTGCCAGCAGTCCCCCATCTGTACCTGTGCCAGCAGCCCCCCCATCTGTACCAGCAGCCCCCATATGTACCTGTGCCAGCAGCCCCCCATCTGTACCAGCAGCCCCCCCATCTGTACCAGCAGCCCCCATCTGTACCTGTGCCAGCAGCCACCCCATCTGTACCAGCAGCCCCCCATCTGTACCGGTGCCAGCAGCCGCCCATCGGTACCAGCAGCCCCCCATCTGTACCAGCTGCCCCCATCTGTACCAACAGCCCCCGTCATCTGTACCAGCTGCCCCCCATCTGTACCAGCAGCCCCCCCATCTGTACCTGTACCAGCAGCCCAGCAAGCGACTTCAAGAAACTACAGCAGCCACTGGGGCCCCAGCCAGCAGTACAAACAGTCTTCAGCGCTGAGTTACTGCTCCCTCTCGGCGCGCACAGTTTGCAGGTCCTCTCTGTCCTGGACCCAACCAAACCGATTCTTCCTTGAGTGACGTCAGTAACGTCTTGCGCCGCAGCCCAATGCGCATCACAGAGGAAGGCACCATCAAGTCACGCTACCAGGGTGGGGGAGCGCTGTGAATCCCTGCGGTATAATACTACGATTAAACAAACCCCAGAGGGGGTTGGGGCCCTTGGGGGCATGTGTTTTTTTTTTATAAATATGCTTTTATACTAAAAGCCAGCCATGAGAATTACATTTTAATAAAGACAAAAAAAAATCCCCCCTGAGAAGTGCGCGCCCCCAGTTACTGCGCCCTAGGCGGTTGCCTACCCTGCCTACCCCTAGTTCCTGCCCTGGTACTACCCAAGCACACTGCACGCAACTAATATTTTAAATGAGAACTAAAGTTTAACTAAAGAAGCAGGCTAGAAATGGTGTGCTGCTGTCAGTTTCTGAGTTAGGGACTGACTCAAAATATACAGTACACATATAAATGTCACAGTGTAAGGCTGATTAGTAATTAATACATATAATTATTTCATGGCAGCCCCAAAACCAGTGCAACTAGCACAAGAATGTAATAATCAGCCCTGTAGCATTAGCTTATATTATAGGCCAACCTCATTTTCTGCTTGATGATTTGCGATAGCCCCTAAGCTTAGCTTCACAACAGCTGCTCAGAGCCCACTGAGCATGTGAGTGTCGCAGACACTTTCCAAGAGGGTGACCCCCTGTGACAAGTTTAAAGACCTGGATCATTGCTGCTTTCGAGAAGCTGAAAATTTAGACTAGTGCAATAAGTTCAATATATAAAATATGGCATTTTTAGCAATATTAATTTTTAGGGTTTAGTTCTCCTTTACCATTTTTCTCTTTTCTATCAGATTGTTTTGTTTCTGTAGTAAATATCTCATCAAAAGTAAACTGTCCCCTCTATTGGGGATGTTTTGGGATGCTGAACCTTTGAGTTTCTAGGTGAATTAAACTTGGGTTCAAACATTGAGGTGGAGAGGGAAAGATCCTGGGAATAAAATCCTTAGAATGTTTACTTTGTGAACTATGTAGGGATGCACCGAATCCACTATTTTGGATTCGGCCGAACCCCCGAATCCATCATGAAAGATTCGGCAGAATAACGAACCAAATCCTAATTTGCATATGCAAATTAGTTGTCACGGCCGGCACCCGATGCCAGAACAAATGCCAAGCACCCTGGTCTCGTCTCGGCTTCACCAGTAGTGTGACCACCGTTGGGCTTCGGGAGGAGCCCTCAGCTTACTTGGGTGCCACCTGGACTTAACGAGGGGTGCAAGGCGAGCTGTTCTGGCTGGCAAAGGGGCACGGCTGTTTAGCAGAGTCTTTAGGCCGAAGGTCACGGTACAAAAGGTCAAGGCAAGCGGATGGTCAGGCAGGCTGGATCGAGGCAGGCGGATAACAGAATCGTCAGGAAGGCAAAGGGTCAAAACCAGGTGATCAATCAGATGGGTTGAGGCAGAATCGGAGTCAAATAACAGGCAGAGGTCAAACCGGAACGTCAAACAGGAGGATTAAGCAGAGTCAAGGTCGGTTTCAGGCAAGGGTCAGGTTCCAGAGATCAGAATAGTCAAACAGGCAGGCAAAGGGTCAAAACAGATAATCAGGAACAGATTCACACAGAATAGCAACAGCTAAAGCACCAGGAACAAATCCTATCACGGGCAATGCTAACTATGGGAATGCCCCTTTAATACTTTTGAATTTGGCGCCTCTCGCGCTGACGTCATTACGTCAGCGCGCATGTGCCTTTAAATCAGAAGTGCGCATGCGCGCGCGCACAGGAGCCGGCACAGGAAGAACGGAGCGGCGCGACGGGCGTCCCCGTCGAGGGGGCGGCAGGCGTCCCTGCCGTCCCCCCACTAGACCACCAGGAGAAGGTATTTTTATTACATTACCCCCCTCTCTAGGGGGGGCCACTGGACCCCCAGGTTTACCAGGAAACTTGGAGTGGAATTGCTTCCTGAGGTGGTCAGCCTTGATGTCTTCAACTGAGACCCAAGAGTTCTCCTCAGGACCAAAGCCCTTCCACCTAGTAAGGTATTGTAGCTTACCTCGCACAAGGCAGGAGTCGAGGAACTCCTGGATCTCATATTCAGGCTGACCTTCAACCAACACTGGGGGAGGAACAGACAAGTGACGAACATTAGTGGCAGGCTTTAAGAGAGCGAAACATGGAAGGAGTTAGAAATTTTAAAATTAGCGGGTAATTGAAGACGTACAGAGGATGGATTGATTATAGCAATGATGGGGTATGGACCAATGAACCTGGGACAGAATTTGGGAGAGGGGACCTTCAGCTTGATGTTCTTTGTAGACAACCATACCAAGTCCCCCACCTTGTACTTGGGTGCTTCCCTACGGAATTTATCAGCAGCTTTTTTCTGAGCTAGGGAAGCTGCGGACAAAGAGTTGTGTACCCGAGACCAAATTTCAGAAAATTTAACGACAGAGGAATTGGCAGAAGGTACAGGGGAATTAGAGCCAGAAAAAGAAAATGCTTTAGGATGTAACCCGTAGACAATAAAGAAGGGAGACTCTCCAGAGGAGGAATGGGTAGCATTATTGTATGCAAATTCTGCCCAGGGTAACAGTTCGGACCATGTAGACTGATTATCAGACACATAGCATCTAAGGTATTGTTCAAGGGACTGGTTTACCCTTTCAGTTTGACCATTCGTTTGGGGGTGATATGCAGTGGAAAAGGATAACTCAATCCCTACTAAAGAACAGAAAGCACGCCAAAACTTCGAGACGAACTGGACCCCCCTGTCAGAAACAATATTCTCAGGAAAACCATGTAACTTAAAAATGTGAGTAATGAATAGATCAGCCAAGGTTTTAGCAGAAGGGAGGTGTGGAAGGGGAATAAAATGGCCCATCTTACTGAACGTATCCACCACCACCCAAATCACAGTCTTCCCTTGGGAAGGGGGCAAATCTACAATGAAGTCCATCGAAAGATGGGACCAAGGTTTCTCAGGAATTGGCAATGGATTTAACAGACCTTGAGATAACTGACGAGAAGATTTAGATCTTTGACAGACTGGACAGGAGTTGACAAAAATTTTTGTGTCCCGTTTGAAAGAAGGCCACCAAACATGACGGGACAGTAGAGAAACAGTCTTAGTAACTCCTGAGTGCCCCGCCATTTTAGAATCATGAACCTCCTTCAAAACTTGCTCCCTAAGCTCCTCAGGAACAAACCATCTCCCAGGGGGAGTATCGGTAGGAGCAGATGTTTGTAAGGGAAGTAATAGGGAGGAAAGATCGGATTCTAAAGTGGCTAAAATTAATTCTTTGGGGATGATGGGAGTACACTCACTAGAGTCGGAGGGGAAAGATTCAAAACTCCTAGAGAGTGCATCCGCCTTGGTATTTTTGGAACCAGGCCTGAAAGTTAAAACAAAATTAAACCTTGAGAAGAATAAGGCCCACCTGGCTTGCCTAGAATTTAGGCGATTAGCGGATTCAATATAAAGTAAATTCTTATGATCAGTATAGACCGTCACCACATGTTTTGCACCCTCTAGGAGATGCCGCCATTCCTCA
Source organism: Xenopus laevis (assembly GCF_017654675.1). Taxonomy (NCBI): domain Eukaryota; kingdom Metazoa; phylum Chordata; class Amphibia; order Anura; family Pipidae; genus Xenopus; species Xenopus laevis. The sequence continues at coordinate 67,543,551 of NC_054383.1, read as the reverse complement.
AAGGCCAATTTGACAGCCAACAATTCCCTGTTCCCTATTTCGGGAAAAACTTCTTAGAGAAAAAGGCACAGGGATGCAATTTGTTGGAAATCGGATGCCTTTGGGAAAGGACTGCCCCCGCTCCCACCTCAGAAGCATCAACCTCTACAATGAAAGGAAGAGCGGGATCAGGGTGTTGAAGAATAGGGGCAGAACAGAACTCTCTTTTGAGGGTTTCAAAGGCGTGTAAGGCTTCAGGAGGCCAAATACTGGGATCAGCGCCCTTCTTGGTTAAACTTGTGATGGGGGCTACAATAAGAGAAAAATTCTTAATAAATTAACGATAGTAATTGGCAAAACCAAGAAATCTTTGAACAGCACGTAACGAAAGGGGTTGGGCCCAATCCAGGACAGCTCTCACCTTGCCTGGATCCATTTCTAGACCCTTGTTGGAAATAATAAACCCCAAAAACTGAACAGAAGAAACCTCAAAGGTACATTTCTCTAGTTTTGCATAAAGATTATTCTCCCTTAGCCTACGTAAGACTTCGCAAACATGATTACGATGTTCGTTTAGATTGGAAGAAAAAATAAGAATATCGTCAAGGTAGACCACTACGAATACCCCCAGCAGATCTCGAAAGATGTCATTGACAAATTCTTGAAAAACTGCGGGGGCGTTACAGAGCCCAAAGGGCATTACTAAGTATTCGTAGTGGCCATCCCTGGTGTTAAATGCTGTTTTCCACTCATCCCCCTCTCTAATACGAATGAGATTGTAAGCACCTCTAAGATCAAGCTTGGTATAGACTTGGGCACCTTTAACCTGGTCAAATAGCTCAGAAATTAGAGGAAGGGGGTAGCGGTTCTTAATGGTGATTTTATTTAAACCCCTGTAATCTATACAAGGGCGAAGACCACCGTCTTTCTTACCCACAAAGAAAAACCCAGCACCGGCAGGAGAATTAGAGGGTCGGATGAAACCTCTCTCAAGGTTTTCTTCAATATAGTCCCTCATTGCTTGGGCTTCAGGTAAAGAAAGAGGATACGTACGACCACGAGGAGGAGTGGAACCTGGAACTAGGTCAATGGGACAATCATACTGTCTATGTGGGGGTAAGGTTTCAGCAGCCCTTTTGGAAAAAACATCGGCATATGCCGAATAGGCTGCAGGTAAACCCTCAATTGAGGTAGTTGCTATTGTTGGAGGAATACATACGCCCCCACAATCTGAACCCCACTGAGAAATCTCCCCCATAACCCAATCAATATGAGGATTATGAACCTGGAGCCAGGGTAACCCCAAGATAAGAGGAGAAGAGGCACCTTCAATAAGAAAAAGGGCTATCTCCTCACTGTGAAAATCGTTAATACACAATGATAAGAAGGCAGTTTTTTTGTTAATTACACCTGACCCTAGGGGTCTTTTATCCACCGCTAAAATTCTCATGGGGGTACACAGAGGGACCAGAGGAATACCATGTTTGGCTGCGAAAGCAGTATCCAAAAAATTACCCTCCGCCCCAGAGTCCACAAAAGCGGACAAATTAACAGAACCCGTAGGCCAAGACAATTTAACTGGTAATAAAATCTTGGAGGCAGATTGGGGAGAGGAAACGCCTGCACCCAAATGGAGCTCCCCTTCTCCATTTAGGCTTGGGCGTTTCCCGGCCTCTTAGTACACTGATTAAGGAAATGACCCTTTTCCCCACAGTAAATACATAAACCTAGGGAACGCCTGCGTGCCTTTTCCTCAGGAGATAAGTGGGATAGGCCTAACTGCATAGGCTCATCCTGAGGTAAAGACACAGAAGGGTTAGATACCTTAATACCAGAATAAGAAGAAGAAGTCCCCCTTTCACCCCTTCTCTCTCTCTGTCTCCTATCTATCTGGATGGCGAAAGACATGAGGTCATCCAGATTGGAAGATAGGGGGAAATTTACCAGACTGTCTTTGACAGGATCTGACAGCCCTATACGGAACTGACTACGTAGAGCCATATCGTTCCACCCGGTCTCTACTGCCCACCGGCGGAACTCAGTGCAGTACACCTCCGCATCCCGTTTCCCCTGGCGCAACTTACGAATCGCGGTATCGGCCGAAGAGGCACGATCCGGGTCATCGTAAAGTATGGCCATGGTCTCAAAGAAAGTATCTAAGGAGAAACGGGCTGGATCAGACGCGGGCAGTCTAAGAGCCCAAATTTGGGGATCACCCTGTAATAGAGTCATGACGAACCTTACTTTCTCCTCACCTGTTGGAAAGGAGTGAGGGAAGAAACCAAGGTATAATTTACATGCCGCTTTAAAGACAAAAAATTTTGCTCTATCCCCACTGAACTTATCAGGGAATGCAATTTTGGGTTCCTGGGGTCTAGCAGAATCACCCCAAACAGCAGAAGAACCCTCAGGGGAAGAGACAACTGGTCTGATTGGCTGCTGCGAAGTTTCAAGCTTGCGGGTCAGATTGTGAAACCCCTGAAGCAAATAGTTTTGCTTCTGCTCATGGTCCTCCATGCGCTGTAGCAGGGCAGTAAGGAGCACTTCAGTGGTAGTTGGAGGAGGTGAAACGGAAGCAGCAGCAGAAGCACCGTCTAGACTTTCGTCCTCCATGGCCCGTGATAATGTCACGGCCGGCACACGATACCAGAACAAATGCCAAGCACCCTGGTCTCGGCTCGGCTTCACCAGTAGTGTGACCACCGTTGGGCTTCGGGAGGAGCCCTCAGCTTACTTGGGTGCCACCTGGACTTAACGAGGGGTGCAAGGCGAGATGTTCTGGCTGGCAAAGGGGCACGGCTGTTTAGCAGAGTCTTTAGGCCGAAGGTCACGGTACAAAAGGTCAAGGCAAGCGGATGGTCAGACAGGCTGGATCGAGGCAGGCGGATAACAGAATCGTCAGGAAGGCAAAGGCTCAAAACCAGGTGATCAATCAGATGGGTTGAGGCAGAATCGGAGTCAAATAACAGGCAGAGGTCAAACCGGAATGTCAAACAGGAGGATTAAGCAGAGTCAAGGTCGGTTTCAGGCAAGGGTCAGGTTCCAGAGATCAGAATAGTCAAACAGGCAGGCAAAGGGTCAAAACAGATAATCAGGAACAGATTCACACAGAATAGCAACAGCTAAAGCACCAGGAACAAATCCTATCACGGGCAATGCTAACTATGGGAATGCCCCTTTAATACTTTTGAATTTGGCGCCTCTCGCGCTGACGTCATTACGTCAGCGCGCATGCGCCTTTAAATCAGAAGTGCACATGCGCGCGCGCGCGCGCGCACACACAGGAGCCGGCACAGGAAGAACGGAGCGGCGCGACGGGCGTCCCCGTCGAGGGGGCGGCAGGCGTCCCTGCCGTACCCCCACTAGACCACCAGGAGAAGGTATTTTTATTACATTAGTGTTCAGAAGGGGAAAAACAATTTTACTTCTTTGTTTTGCGACAAAAAGTCACGTGATTTACCTCCCCGCCCCTAATTGGCATATGCAATTAGGATTTGGATTCGGCCGGACAGAAGGATTCGGGCAAATCCTGCTGAAAAAGGCCGGATCCTGGCCGAATCCCGAACCGAATCCTGGATTCGGTGCATCCCTAGAACTATGTTTACTTATGAGAATCTAGTTCTGGGTAAATCATTATGCTCTTGCCTTAAACAGTGTAATGTAATGTAATTACATTGTACAGTACTCAAAAATGAGAAGGGCAGGTATAGTACTGTTTAGGTATACAAAACCAGATGAAATATGTTTAAATAGGAACTTGGGATATTGAAAATAATCTACTGTTATTAATATGTAATACATCTACTTCCCAAACAGTCCTTATGTGAGTTCCTCAACAGTTGCTCCAGCTACAAAGAGCTCTTGTGCATTAAAACAGTTTGGATAAGTGTTTATAGCAGTGACTATTCCACTATGCACCGCCACTAATGATCGAAGGACAAAAACAGGGACGTGGTTGTACACTTTTAAATTTAAGTTAAGATTCTTAAGTGGGCCACTGGTGTTTCTTCTACCATTTTTTGTGTTTTCTGAGAAATTAGCATTTTTACGCTGGCAATAATAGCCTCAAATGAAACTAGCAACCCTAGGCTCAACTGTATAACAGACAGTTAGAGTTGCTAAGCTACTATATTCCTGCTATTAGTAATATAAAACTGCTAATATCTCAGCAACAACTAAACATAGAATCCTCTTTATTTTAGATCCCCTTTAAGTTGACATAAAAATATAACACTAAATAAACTGTATTCATATAGTATTCATTTGCTGCTAAAAAATATATTTCCATGGTGTTTCATTTAGACTTTTGGGTTCACAATGGGATCTATTATCTGGAAATCTATTATCCAGAAAATTTTAAAATATAACACTGTGATTTTGGCACAAATTCCTAATTAAACAAATAATTCCTAACTTTTTTTTTACAGATTTGCTTCTTATTACCTTGTACTTGATGATAACTAAGGTAGAATAAATCAACATTGATGGTAAAATAACCTTATTGAGCTACAAATTACAGAAAAAAACTATATCTGGAAAACCTCAAGTCCTATGCACTCTAGCTAATCGATCCCATGCAAGTATTCCGTCCATTTCTTATAGAAGTGTGACACCTGTAGGTTCTCTCCATAGACATGGAACAATAAAATGCCCACATACCACATATTTATCTTTTTTTATCTATTTTTTTCTGCTGGCTTTGAATGCAGTTGTCCTGTTTTGGTCCTTTCATTCTGATTTATACTTACATTAATGAACTAGAAGGGCCACTGGACTCAATTCCACAATATCTTTCATCCTCATTCTCAGCTCTCGTAGTGCTTTTCAGCATCAGTTATTGTCACACAGCTCATAAGACCCAGTCCTTAACAGTGTTCTTATTCTGTCACGGCAGATGAACTGCCTTTAAGCAACCCATCAATCCTTATTTGAAGCAGTAAAATTCAAAGCCTGTGCAGGTCAGTTCAAAACCACGCGGGATCACTACAATAAAGACATACCTTTCAACTTTGTGCTTTCAACATGGTTAAGTAAGCCGAAGCTCTGACAGACTTCAGGGACTTAAATGCACAGTTTGGCAATCCTTACTATTCTTTCTGTTGGTAAGTCTGTGTAAGGCAAGGTCATGGGGAGTTCTAAGGATGCAGGAGCTCTGAATTAATGGATTATTAGAAAAATAACTAAAAGTTTACTTTAAAATTGAATTACTGAAAAGGGTTATTAAATTCACATTATGGGCAGCATATAATTAGACATTTATGCCAACATTACAATAATAACATGTATAGTATATCACAGCTATATAACTGGCATTACATTACCAGCCTATTTTTAATAAAAGGATAATGATATTCTAAGAATTTATCCCTTGTGTCCGTGCATCATACAGCACTGTAGCACATGGTAGCCTTTATTCAGCATTGGACTGGGCCAGAAGGGCACTAGGAAAAAACCCAGTGGGCCCATTGCCCCAGGCTTGCTGCCAGCCTGGGACTGGTGTGGGGGAATTTGTTTGCTGCAACTGCAAATTTTTACTGCCAACAAAACAAGAGTAGGTATGCAGTGTGGCAGAATGTTTGGCAGAGGGCTCACTACCGGGGTAGGGGGCCTCTGTGGATGGGGTGGTGGCCTCCAATGGTCCAAAAAAAAAAACACAGTGCAACACTGCCTGAAATTACTGCCCAACAACTGCAACAGCATGTTTAAATAAAACATAAAAAATGAAACAATATTTCAGAAGTTGACCTTCTAACTGAGGCCCAGATATGTATTGTCAAAGGGTATATCCTAATACAAACTAGGTTGGCATCGAAAGCGCTGGTTCTTTTTTTGCTGATGATAGTAAATGATCAAAATGATAAGTTCCATGCAGGATGCAAGTGATATGCTAAATTGTAGTGTGTTTGGGTATATCCTTCATTGAGGAGGTCCTGGGGATTTTTGTGGAAAAGAAGCAAAGGAAGTACTGTGGTGCCTAAAAAAACCATTACCTTGAGGGATGACAACATAATTTTACCTCTTAAAGGGTCCCTGGTAAGGCCTCACCTTGAGCATGCAGTCCAATTGTGGGCTCAAGTCCTGATGAAGTATATCACTGCAGAGTTGTAACTCTCCCTATTTTATCGGTAGTTACCAGATTTTATGCTGTGTCCCCTGGTCTCCTATCACTTGCAATCCTCTGATTACGATTTTGCACAATTACAGGCACAAATCAGATGTGCGCATGAGCAGACTACTTTAATAACATCAGCGGAGAGGTTTCTGTGGCTTCAGGAGAGGTGTTGCGCATGCACGTGATGTCACTTCTGCAGGTTTCTCCAGACAGTATAACTCAAAAGTTGACAGCTCGGTTACTGAAATGGCGAAAGTGCAGATATGTGCAATTAAATTGGTAAAAAAGATGAAGCATTTAAACTATGACTGAAGACTGTCATGGTTGAGGTTGTTTTCTCTGGAGGACATAAATATGCAGCACAAGAATATTATAGGACATTATATACAGATAGCGGGGTATCTTTTTTCCCACACAAACATCAACTCATCAGAGACCACCCCTTTAGACTAGAGCAACTGAACTTTCATTTCAAGCAGTGTAGATTGTTTTTCACTTTGAGGGCAGTGAGGTTGTGGAATTCCCTGCCAGAGGATTTTGTGATGGCTGATATATACAAATACAATACTGGATCTTACCCAGTGGAATGGTCAGGGAGGAGAACCTATAGCCTAACACCCTATCCACTGTGGTCCCTTCACTGTAGGCAATCTTACAGCCTGGGAAGCTACTCCCTGCTACACCTCCTTGATGGAGCACAAAGCTGCTCTTTATATCTTCCCTCACTTACTATCCTAGGGAGTCTATAACAATTATATTCCTGCCACTGACTAGACTCATTCACGGGGTCCCTGCTCCCCGACTTAAACACTAGAGGTTCAGGTCCCTCTAGGGCAACCTCACCTTTTCCTTAACACATAATACACATGAAATAGATTTTTTGGACCTTAAATTGAGAGGAAATACCTATTCAGGAAAGATCGAATCTGAAATTTTCTAAAAACCCACAGCGGGTAACACCATACTCAAGGCAAATAGCTGCCACCCAAAACATACATTGCGTAGCATATCCTACAGTCAATTTGTCAGGTATGTCACAAGAGTAATGGGTAGCACCTTCCATTGATTGAGATATAAGAACAAATTAGTGGTGTGCAGGGTCACATTGTATATAGATAGGACAAGAGAAAAGGTTGCACCTTCCCACTGTGTCAATCTGAGATCCCATCATGATATTAAACTTAACTTTTACTTCTCATTTAAAATAATAAAACAAAAAATAATGGATAAATGAGAAATTAGGAGAGAAAAGCTGTTCTGACTCAGGGTTATCATCATAAACGGTATATAGAAAAGTGAGATTATAGCTGGATTGATAATCACAGTTAATATAATCTCAACTAAAGCAATTTACAGTTGAATCGTGCAGTAAGGAGAGGTCAGTGGTATGTGTGCTCGAATTACAGCACGCTGATTCTGTATGCATTAATCACTTGATATATTTAATTCAGAACCATGGATACCACCAGCACAGCTACCTTAGCATGCTTTGTATTTCAGCACCGCTGGTTCAACCCACTCATTTCACTTATAATACTTGTAATAAAGCTCCGTGGATATGACCCTTCCAGTGCCCCAATTATAAACAGAGTTATCCACCGCAGACTCAGCCCGTACTGTCCTTGAAATGTGCTAGTGATATCTAGTATACTAGATTACATCCGCACAGCTCCCTTTGAGTGTGCATATCACTACGTGCTATTAATGGAGAGTTAACTAGAACTAGGCAGAGGAGGAATAAACCTTTCGGTATAGCGCAAGTCAAAAGATTCCTCCCGCACCAACCCTTCTCCTTTTGAGATCATCCCGCAAGAACAGAACGAGAGTTTAAAGGAGAAGGAAATTCCCTGGGCGCAAAAACCCTCCCCCTCCCCTGTGTTGCCCCCCTCCCTTCTCCCCCCTGGCCTACCTGTCCCGTTCGGGCAAATGCCCCTAACTTGTTACTCACCCCTCTGCGCAGGTCCAGTCCACGGAGTTCACAGGCGCCATCTTCTCCCAAGCGGTCTTCTTCCTGCTTTGACCGGCGTTTTTGGCGCATGCGCAGTAGGAGCATTTCACCGGTACGGATCTACTGCGCATGCGCCAAAAGTCACGATTTCACTTTTGGCGCATGCGCAGTAGATCCGTACCGGTGAAATGCTTCTACTGCGCTTGCGCCAAAAAAATTTATTTAAAGCAAAAACAAAAATGAATATGAATGTGCAATTGTCATTAAACTCATTTTCTGTAACAGGATAAGTTACACAAGTAAAAATTCAAGAAAAATATTAAAAAAAAAATGTAGGTTTACAGTCACACAAACTATATGCATTGTGATTGCTACATGAATGCTTTCTAAAAATCTGCAAAGCAAACTAGTGTAATGGCTGGTCCATTTTTCTTTTTTGCATTATGTTTGGTAGCACTGACTCCTGCTGGAAAGAACTGGTGTTGGCAGTAAAAGAGGAATGTTTGCAACACCAAGGGGCAGATTTATCAAGGGTCGAATTTCGAGGGTTAAAAAAACCCTCGAATTCGACTCTCGAAGTAAAATCCTTTTAGCGCAAAAGGTTCGATCAAACAATCGAATAAAATTCGTTCGATCGACTGATATAATCCTTCGAATCAAACTATTTTAAGCAATTGATCTAATGATTTTTATTCGATCAAAAAAAAAAAAAAAAAAAAAAACTTAGAAAAGTGCTCTGGAAGGTCCCCATAGGCTAACATTGCACTTCAGTAGCTTTAATGTGGCGAAGTCAAAGTTCTTTTTAAAGAGACAGTACTTTGATTATCGAATGGTCGAATAGTCGAATGATTTTTACTTCGAATCGTTCGAATCATTCGATTCGATCGGATTTGACCAATTCGATGGTCGAAGTACCCAAAAAAATACTTCAAAATTCGAATATTTTTGCATACGAACTATTCATTCGAGCTTAGTAAATCTGCCCCCTAGTATTGAAATATGAGGAATTCCTTTGTTTTTCAGAGTGCTGACAATTAAAAATGGGCATAGTTCAAGTACAAATTTAGAAAAATTATTTAAGATGGAAAAATTGCTATATAGATTGATATCATAAATTTCTATTTCACAAAAAAAATTACCAAACTGGAAACAGTAATTAGCTCACACCACTATACCACTGGTTATTATTGGGATTTAGATTCTAGGTAGGGACCCAAGGGACTTAGATTATTATGGGTACCAAACCCCATTAGTACCACGGTGGAATTGAGTGGGGTTCCAAGGCATTAGCTGACAAAATGATTGATTGATTTTCATTTCCTGGTCCTCTCTATGTCAATATATTCTGGGAATGTTACCCTCCCTCTCCCTAATTGAAGAGGTGACACTATCCAGTAAATTAATCATGCTAAGTGTAGCTCTATGAGGCTTAGTAAGTAACAAGTTCTTAATTTTATCCACCAAAAAAAAGCCCAATAGGTAAGGAACAACCTTGATGTGGACCAACAATAGAGAACTCATAGTTAGTCTTCTCCCTGTCAATACTCTCTGTACAGTTCCTGCATGGATATATACAGTATGAATCAGCACTCATCCCTTTGTATAGCCCTGACTGTAGGAAGTTGAATACCTTACAAACCCACTCAACTGGTGAAGAATATCTGGAGATCACATTGGAAGTAACATTGTCTGAATTACTTTACTTTGCCACTCCACGTCATAAGAGCAAGAGGAAAAGGATCTGGGTGAACAAACGGGCTTTGAACTAACAGACCTAGATATATACATCTCCATCCATGTATATATTATAGGATCTATTATCCAGAATGTTTGGAACCTGGTGTTTTCTGGAAAAGGGATCTTTCAGTAATTTGGATTTCCATGCCTTAAGTCTGCTAAAAAATCATTTAAACACTAAATAAATCCAATAGGATTGTTTTGCCACCAATATAGATTCATGCAGCTTATTATGGATCAGGCACAAGTTAGTTTAATTTTTATAGAGAAAAGGGTAATCACTTTTAAAAATTAGAATTATTTTTGCTACACTAAGGGGCAGATTTATCAAGGGTTGAATTTCGAAGTAATGGGAGTTTTTTTTGAACTCCCATAACTTCGAAATTCGAAGAAAAAAAGACCAACCGAAATTTATTTTAAAAAAATCAGTTTTTTTCTGCAGGTAAATAGGCTGTATTTGAATTGTTCGAATCGTTTTACCGCATTCAATCGAATTCAAATCAAAGGATTTGCCCCCCAAAAAACCTTAGATTTTTCAAAGTCCACCAAATAGGTTCTAGAAGGTCCCCCATAGGCTAAAACTGCAATTCGGCAGGTTTTTGGATTGCGAATGGTCGAAGTTTTAAAGAGACAGTACGAGATACATTTCAATATTCGAATAGTCAAATTTTTTTCAAATTCAAATCAGATTTTGGCTATTCGATAGTCGATAGTACATAAAAATAGCTCAAAATTATTATTTTTTTTTTTACTTAGAATTTTCAGTTTGACCATTGATAAATCTGCCCCTTGATGTGTGCAATCTTTACACTATAATTCCCTTAAAGGGCACCTATTGGTCAACAATATTATCCCAACCAAAGGTGCGGGCTAATAAGAGTTGTTTTTTGTTTTGTTTTTTTAAAAAAAAAAGAAGAAAAAATTGCCCCCCGCCAGCACTTGTATCGGGTGTGAGCTTCAGAGCAAGTGGCCATGTTGTACATAGCACATAATGCGCTTCTGACGTCACGCGCATAATGAGCAAGTTGCGGTATTCGCTCATTATACACATGCGTGTGTCCCAACATGGACACTCATACCGGGAACTCCCTTCCAGTGCGGATGGCCTAGCGCTGGTGGGTGGCAATTTAAAAAAAAATACTACAGTTAACCCCCAAAGTGCAGGCTCTATAAGTCCGTACCTTTGGTTGGGGATATAGTTTTACCTTCAAAAAACAGGCAAATCAATGGGTTCCAATGTGGTCCCCTTTATTCATGGGTTTGTTTGAACGTGAATTTATTTACCCTTTTTAAAAACGCAGGTTTACCCATGGGTCAGGCAGATTTGGGCAGACTTATGCACACAGTTTGCGGTCAGTGGCGGGTTCAGGTTGAACTCTTCCTTCTGCTCAACCTGTCTGTGACCTCCCTGTGCCAGCTTCTTCTTCTGGAAGCATCTATTTATAGGCGCGCCCCTGCCCCGCCACCTTTCCTGGTAAGATTCTTTAATAAATCGCTTATTAAGATCTGTTATCTGTTGGTTAAGTATACATTCTGAAGGTACAGTTTTCCTTTATATTAATAGGTCATTCTAGGGTTCAGTTCAGGGGAGTTAGGGGAAAATGGGCAGGGGGCTGGCCAATGACATCGGGGGGCGGTGGAGCTGATGACATGGCGATCAGTGATTGGCTGGTCATCATTAACTTAAAAGTCCTGTCTGGATTACCTTAATTGGAAAATTAAATCCGTACAGGTGGCATCCCTATTCCCTTCTAAATTGTTTAATACAAGACAAACAGACATGAAATATTAATATAATATTTTTATTAAACAAACAAAAAAATAAATAAAGATTGCTTATAGAATGACATTTTGGCTCTCTATAAAAAGTATCAACCATGTGGGGGGGGGGGGGGGGAGAGAGAGAGAGAGAGAGAGAGAGAGAGAGAGAGAGAGAGAGAGAGAGAGAGAGAGAGAGAGAGAGAGAGAGAGAGATGATTGCTTAAGTATAAATATGAGGTTTGGAGTATATAGAAGACTTAGCATTTTCTAAGCCATTTCTACAGCTTTAAGACTACTCATTTTATACAAACAAAAATATTAAAACAGCAAATATGCAAAAAGTTATATTAAACTAAATAGAAAACCCTTCATTATTAAAGAACAAGTAACACCAGGAAATGAAATCCTTTAAAAAGGATTTATTTAAAATCAACTTAGTTTGCATTTTCTAGAAAGGAAGATATTTTTAAAAAAAATTGTTTTTCCTGATGAAGTTTCATTAATCACAACAGACAAGTTAGGCCTTTGACTAAAGAATAGAGTGATTACGAAAACACTGAATAGAAGCAAGTAGTACTGTACTCCTTAAAGGGATTTTTTGTGTTACTGGTCCTTTAATATGTACTGATCACTAAATAGCATTTTTGAAAAAGGATATGATGTAGAGATCTTTTATAGCCGATTAAAGCTTGGCTCTGCAATTTCTAAGAGATGCTTCATTTATAACAATATTTCTATCCATTAAAATTTTAGTACAGGTATGGGAACTGCTCGGGACCTGGGGTTTTCCAGATAAGGGATCTTTCAGTAATCTTCATGCCTTAAGTCTAAAGTCTAAGTCTTAATTTGGATTATTTGAATAAAACAGAGTCTATGGAAGATGGTCTTTCCATTATTCTGAGCTTTCTGGATAACAGATCCCATACCTGTACAGAACAGTCTAAAGAGCTGTTCTGTTGAAATAGGTATATAGTACACAATGATTTGGAAACAAATGTCTTAACAGGGTGCAAAGTGTCCCCTTTAATATTTAACACTCCGCAAACTAGAATCTAAGGCTTTCGCACAAATGTTCCAGAGAGTCGGCACCATAGATTCTAATAATCATCTTAGCTTTATACACAGTGCTTATTAACACAACTATGTGCATTTAACATCTTAGTATAAAGAGAATTAGTTCACAGGGTATCCATAATAACTCTTAATTAAGAATGTAAAATGTTGTGTGTGTTTAAGGTTGGAAGCAATATAAATACTAAAAGAAAAGAAAAAAATTTAAAATAAACCATTAAATGTTTTTACACATTCAGACTCAGATATTAGGCATTTACCTGTCTGTGTGGATCAGGCAGATTCACTGAGAAAAGTGTGCAGATGCAGAATGAAGAATGTTGGGAAATACATACTAAACACATTCAATGGGGAGTAGCATTCTCCCAACATAGTGCTCAATTTATTAACAAAACAAAAGCATTTCTACCGCAAACATTTGGGGCCGATTCACTATGGGTTGAATATCGAGGGTTAATTAACCCTCGATATTCGACTAGGAATTAAAATCCTTCGACTTCGAATATCGAAGTCGAAGGATTTAGCGCAGATAGTTCGATCGAACAATCGAAGGATAATTCCTTCGATCGAACGACAAAATCCTTCGAATCGAACGTTTCGAAGGATTTTAATTCAACGATCGAAGGAATATCCTTCGATCAAAAAAAGTTAGCCAAGCCTATGGGGACCTTCCCCATAGGCTAACATTGGCTTCGGTAGCTTTTCGATGGCGAACTAGGGGGTCGAAGGTTTTTTTTAACCCTTTAAGTGCCAGCAGAATTTCACATTTTGGTTACGCGAAATGCCAGCCGTTTTTGAAACATTTTGTGAGGGGAAACCTATAGTTTACCTAGGAAAACTATACATTGTTTTTTTCGGTAGAAACTGAGCTTTCTAAATCTGCCTGAGTTTTCATGTATTTCCACCTGTGCAAAAAAATTTATAGTGCTAAATACCAAAAAAAAATGAAAAATTACCATTTTTCATCGTATATCAATTTATACCAGAAAAATATTTCATTTTACGGATGAAAATCCAACTGATTTGGAAAGCCTTATGTCTCTCGAACGTGCCAATACCAGATATGTATAGTTTTAGGGAGATTTAGGACTTCTGTACCTCAAAAACTCCCGGCAGTATATTGCCGAATTTTGAAAGCACTAAGGCAGAAAACGGCATGCTTTAGATTCCAAGGCAAAAACTCCTGAAACCGTAGGTTTACCCCAGAAAACCATACATTTTTGAAAAGTACACATTCTGCCGATTACAAAATGGGTAACTATGTCTCTCTACTCCCAACTACCAAACATAAAAGCTTGTCTGAACATAGCGGTTTTTCAAAAAAAAATTCAAAATTCTGAAAAATCATTTCAAAGGTTTTATTTGCTGCTCCGCATATCCCAAACTATATTAGGTACCAAGAAAAAGCACCTGAAATATGATTGCCAGGGGTCCACTGAACAGTTTGATACCCATTATGCATAGGATACCAAAGTATCTGGCATTTAGAGACACCAATATGAAGTTAGCACATCCAAATTGATCAGGACTTTACTTCAGCTACTGAGAAATCAACACATTGACTGCATTTTTTGTGGGGTAAAAACACAGAAATATATGTTTACCCCCCAAACCCATATATTTTTGGAAAGTACACATTCTACCGAATCTAAAATGGGTACCCATGCCTTTCTGCTCCAAACTACTGAGTCGCAAGGCTTTCCCACAATTGTCGGTTTTGGTGAAATATCTGAAAATTGCCTCAAACCTTCAACTTCCCAGCACCATATCACCCATGTATCATTATGCACTAAGAAAAAGCACCCTAAATATGATTGCCATGGTTCCTCTGAACATTTTGGTGGCCATTGTTCATAGGTTTACCAAAGTATCTGGCATTTAGAGGCCCCAAAATGAAGTTAGCGCATACAAACAGTCCCGTCGGTAACTTCAGCTAATGAAAAATCAACACATTGACTGCATTTTTGTGGGGTAAAAACACAGAAATATATGTTTACCCCAAAACCCATATATTTTTTGGAAAGTACACATTCTACCGAATCTAAAATGGGTACCCATGCCTTTCTGCTCCAAACTACTGAGTCGCAAGGCTTTCCCACAATTGTCGGTTTTGGTGAAATATCTGAAAATTGCCTCAAAGCTTCAACTTCTCAGTACCATATCACCCATGTATCGTTACGCACCAAGAAAAAGCACCCTAAATATGATTGCCAGGGTTCCTCCAAACAGTTTGGTGGCCATTGTTCATAGGTTTACCAAAGTATCTGGCATTTAGAGGCCCCAAAATGAAGTTAGCGCATACAAACAGTCCCGTGGGTAACTTCAGCTAATGAAAAATCAACACATTGACTGCATTTTTGTGGGGTAAAAACACAGAAATATATGTTTACCCCCCAAACCCATATCTTTTTGGAAAGTACACATTCTACCGAATCTAAAATGGGTACCCATGCCTTTCTGCTCCAAACTACTGAGTCGCAAGGCTTTCCCACAATTGTCGGTTTTGGTGAAATATCTGAAAATTACCTCAAAGCTTCAACTTCTCAGCACCATATCACCCATGTATCGTTACGCACCAAGAAAAAGCACCCTAAATATGATTGCCAGGGTTCCTCCAAACAGTTTGGTGGCCATTGTTCATAGGTTTACCAAAGTATCTGGCATTTAGAGGCCTCAAAATGAAGTTAGCGCAGACAAATAGTCCTGTAGGTAACTTCATCTAATGAGAAATCAACACATTGACTGCATTTTTGTGGGGTAAAAACAAAGAAATATATGTTTACCCCCCAAACCCATATATTTTTGGAAAGTACACATTCTACTGAATCTAAAATGGGTACCCATGCCTTTCTGCTCCAAACTACTGAGTTGCAAGGCTTTCCCAAAGTTGTCGGTTTTGGTGAAATATCTGAAAATTGCCTCAAAGCTTCAACTTCCCAGCACTATATCACCCATGTATCATTACGTACTAAGAAAAAGCACCCTAAATATGATTGCCAGGGTTCATAAGTTTACCAAAGTATCTGGCATTTAGAGGCCCCAAAATGAAGTTAGCGCATACAAACAGTTCCGTGGGTAACTTCAGCTAATGAAAAATCAACACATTGACTGCATTTTTGTGGGGTAAAAACACAGAAATATATGTTTGCCCCCCAAAACCCATATAGTTTTGGAAAGTACACATTCTACCGAATCTAAAATGGGTACCCATGCCTTTCTGCTCCAAACTACTGAGTCGCAAGGCTTTCCCACAATTGTCGGTTTTGGTGAAATATCTGAAAATTGCCTCAAAGCTTCAACTTCTCAGCACCATATCACCCATGTATCGTTATGCACCAAGAAAAAGCACCCTAAATATGATTGCCAGGGTTCCTCCGAACAGTTTGGTGGCCATTGTTCATAGGTTTACCAAAGTATCTGGCATTTAGAGGCCTCAAAATGAAGTTAGTGCATACAAATAGTCCTGTGGGTAACTTCAGCTAATGAAAGCTCAACACATTAACTGCATTTTTGTGGGGTAAAAACACAGAAATATATGTTTACCCCCCAAACCCATACATTTTTGGAAAGTACACATTCTACAGAATCTAAAATGGGTACCCATGCCTTATTGCTCCAAACTACTGAGTCGCAAGGCTTTCCCAAAGTTGTCGGTTTTGGTGAAATATCTGAAAATTGCCTCAATGCTTCAACTTTCCAGCATCATATCGCCCATGTATCATTACGTATCACAAAAAAGCACCCAAATTGTGATTGCCAGGGGTCCTCCAAACAGTTTGGTGCCCACTGTGCATAGCATAGGTTTACCAAATTATATGGCATTTAGAGGCCCCAAAATGAAGTTAGCACATACAAATTGTCCTGTGGGTAACTTCAGCTAATGAAAAATCAGCACATTGTCTGCATTTTTGTGGGGTAAAAACACAGAAATATATGTTTACCCCCCAAACCCATACATTTTTGGAAAGTACACATTCTACAGAATCTAAAATGGGTACCCATGCTTTTCTGCTCCAAACTACTGAGTCGCAAGGCTTTGCCAAATTTGGCGGTTTTGGTGAAATATCTGAAAATTGCCTCAAAGCTTCAACTTTCCAGCATCGTATTGTCCATGTATCATTACCAGCATAAAGCATCCTAAATATAAACATACGGGTCTACTAAATAGTTTGATGCCCAATGTGCATAGATATACCAAACTATGTGGCGCACAGAGACCCCCAAATGACAATATGTATAGACATTTTCACGGCTGACGCGCTGGCTGCTGCAACATAACCACCCGGTGTGTGTATTATGCGACATTAGACCACCTAACAGTACAGAGACCCCAGAAAACCATATATTTTCAGAAAGTACACATTCTGACGAATCCAATATGGGTAAATAAGTGTTTCTACTACAAACTGCCAAACTGCAAAGCAATGCTGAACATAACGGTTTTTATCAAATTTCTGAAAATCGTCACAAAGCTTGAATTTTACCCCATTATATGCTCCACGTTTCGTAACGTATCAGCATAAAACATCCTTAATATGAACGCCAGGGGTCTACTGAACACTTTGATGCCCAATATGCATAGATATACCAAACTATGTGGCGCATAGAGACCCCCAAATGACAATAGTGTATATACATTTTCACGGCTGACGCGCTGGCTGCTGCAATATAAGCACCTGGTGTGTGTATTATGCGACATTAGACCCCCCTAACAGTACAGAGACCCCAGAAAACCATATATTTTCAGAAAGTACACATTCTGATGAATCCAATATGGGTAAATAAGTGTTTCTACTACAAACTGCCAAACTGCAAAGCAATGCTGAACATAACGGTTTTTATCAAATTTCTGAAAATCGTCACAAAGCTTGAATTTTACCCCATTATATGCTCCACGTTTCGTAACGTATCAGCATAAAACATCCTAAATATGAACGCCAGGGGTCTACTGAACACTTTGATGCCCAATATGCATAGATATACCAAACTATGTGGCGCACAGAGACCCCCAAATGGATATATAGTAGATAAAATTTACAAGGCAAAACAAAATAAGGCAGTAAAGAGTGAAATGAAAAAAAATCCAATAAAACCACAAAAATCAATGTTTTTTTTCAAGAATAGTGTTATCGGCCATCAGAATCACAGTTTGAATATTTTAGCTGGGCCAAACAGGTTATACGGCTAGAAACAAGTGAACACAACATATGCAGAGCTGAAAATGCAATAAAATGGCTAAAAATGCACCAAAATACCCAAAATTGCAATATAATCACCAAAATAACATACAAAAGATATTGCACAGTACGGTTAGCGAATACGCTATTCGTAATGGCAATAAAACATTTTTTTCAGCAAAAAAAAGAGACGATGCGATAAGAAAAAAAAAAAAAAAGCCACAATGCCATGTATGTGCGTGTGCACAAATGGTAAATTACATGTTATGTGCGCGTGTGTGCGTGTGCACGTGTGTGTAAGTGCAGTGAGTGTAAGTGACCCCCCCAATCCCCAGGGGCCACTCGATCCCCTGCTCTGCTCGTTGCCTAGGGGCAGGGGATCGAAGCGGAACGGAGCGAGCGGCTCTAACAGCCGCTCCTCCGCTCCAGAACCCGGAAGTGCTGCAGAACGTAGAATCTACGTTCTGTGGCATTTCAAGTTACTTTTCCACAGAACGTAGATTCTACGTTCTGTGGCACTTAAAGGGTTAAAGAGACAGTACTTCGACTATCGAATGGTCGAATAGTCGAACGATTTTTACTACGAATCCTTCGATTCGAAGTCGTAGTCGAAGTAGCCCATTCGATGGTCCAAGTAGCCCAAAAAAAACGTCGAAATTCAAAGTTTTTTACCTTCGAATCCTTCACTCGAAGTTAGTGAATTGGCCCCTTAATGGAACACAGATACATGCCTAGTTCTATAAAATGACAATGCTTTTTTTACCCTATCCATGATCACTCAAAAGACGGTCAATAACGCAAAGTAAATTCCAGTCAGAGAGTATGCACGGCTTCCTCTCTTCAAAAGACTACACACACGGCACATTAACAGTGCAGGTTAAGTTTCTCACGCATCTCTCCAACATCTAACATCGAGTATAAGCCGAGTTTTTCAGCCCCCAAAATATGCTGAAAAACTCTACCTCGGCTTATACTCGGGTCAAGTGCAAAAACGGTCGCCAGCGTCCAAGAATATTCGCCGGCGTCCAAGAATGGTCGCCGGCATCCAAAAACGAGACGCCGGCACCTCAATTTTTTGATTGAAACTTACCAGAAGCTGCTGCATTTCTCACCCTAGGCTTATATTCGAGTCAATAAGCTTTCCCAGTTTTTGGAGGTAAAATTAGGTACCGCGGCTTATAATCGGGACGGCTTATACTCAAGTATATACGGTAACTAAACCAGACAAGGATTTTGAAAGTTTTATCATGGTCAAGCCTAGTAAAGGAGAAGGAAAGTGTAAATATTTGGGGTATTAGGCATCCCCAGTGACTAAAAAGTTGTCTATTTTGTTCAACTGCGCATGCATTTGCCCGGGAAATTTGAAGAAAGAAAATGCCGGAACTGGATCGCTCCGTGGTGCTCACTGGTATAACCCTGGGCTGGTGCAGTTTTCTGCTGATAGGAGCACCGGCAGGGGGTTTCTGGTAAATCAATACAATCACTTGGGGTTGCCTAACATTTGGCACCCCCAAGTGAACAAAGCCTTTCCTTCTCCTTTAATCTCTGAAAAGGGAGAGATAAATACCTTGTACATTTAACATACAAGCAATTAACTGACATTGCCTTAATCTTTGTTTTTTTCTTTTTCATAAGGAAACTGCAACATGCAAATTTAGAAGGATTTGATTTTTATGCTGCATCTGGTTTTTTTTAACAGGAAAGTGTCTGTATGCCTTGAACACTCCTTTGTAGTGTTTTCCTACTTTTTATACCTAACCTTGCATCCATCCATGTTCTTTTACTTACCAGTGCCAGAGTGACATCTCTTTTCTTACAGGAGCTGCAGCTGAACATGACTCGAGAAAACAGTTTTAAAGAAAAACAAAAAACACTTAACTTTGCAACCTTTGCAAGGTTAGAAGTTACAATAAAAAGATTTGCATACATCAATAATTTTATTGAAGTCTACAGGAAGAGTAAAGATAGAAAACAGTGATAACCTAACACAATCCATGCCAAAAAATCTCCCTGATTGAAGAAAAAGCACTTGGGTATTTTTTTTTACTGAATTACCGGTTAGGGTCAGTCCACACGAGCAGATTCGGGGAGATTCAGTCGCCTGGCAAATAATCGACTCTTCTTCTGGGCAACAATCTCCCCGAACTGCCTTTGCATGTCTTCCTGTCCGCTAAACAGCTTAACAGTTCATTGTGGCATTACAAATAGGGATATAAACAGGGTACCTTTAAACAGTTTACTGAATATTTTGATACAGTAGAAATTTTGTCTGGTGATGACATAAAACACAAAATAAATAAAATCTGAGGTAACAGGACCACTGTGACCTTTTCATATTTTCATCATTTTATTGTGTTATAATTACCCTCTTGAATACACCATAAAAAGGTATAAAGATTTTTGTTATAGTCACGGAAGAGAGCCAGCTGGGGCTAGAACAATTCCAAAAACATAAAAAATGCCAATAAGGAGATTGAGTTTGGCTGTCCTCTGTGGAATTTTGTTGAAGTTTTGACTTCTGAATTGTCTCTCTAGAGAAAAAGCCAGTGGGACAGTGAGCAGTGGCAAGGCCATGCTTATCGTGTACCTTGTTGCAAGGATTGAAAATATAAGATACGGAAGAAAAACAAGCAAGTTATACAGCATATATGAAAACATTGGGCCAATGAGAATGGCAAGCGTTACTATGCCAGCCTGTCGATCAGATTCCATGTCCCGAGTATTGTTACTATGAAGAATGGCTTCTGTGCTGAGAGCAAGGGGCACAGCATACAGCAAAGGAGTTACTGCAAGGTAACCAACTTGCACTGCATGAGCAAACATAACAGCCAGTGGACCAAATGTGATAAGGATTACAAGATCTCCCAGAGCAACATACTTAAATCCTATTCCTGTAAAGATACAGAAAAAGATACAAAAAAATCAGTATTAAAACAAAGGGTCAGCGCTCAACAACAGAGCCATAGATTTAAAAAACAAAAAAACTAAAAGCACTATTTTGCCTTAGCAATTTTAAAGAGAAGTTACAAACGAAGAAAGCTAACATGACAAAGGAGAAGTAATATTTAAAGTGATCCTGTCATCGATAAACATGTTTTTTTCAAAACACATCAGTTAATCGTGCTACTCCAGCAGAATTCTGCACTGAAATCCATTTCTCAAAAGAGCAAACAGATTTTTTTATATTCAATTTTGAAATCTGACATGGGGCTAGACATTCTGTCAATTTCCCAGCTGCCCCTGGTCATGTGACTTGTGCCTGCACTTAAGAAGAGAAATGCTTTCTGGCAGGCTGCTGTTTTTCCTTCTCAATGTAACTGAATGTGTCTCAGTGAGACATGGGTTTTTACTATTGAGTGTTGTTCTTAGATCTACCAGGCAGCTGTTATCTTGTGTTAGGGAGCTGTTATCTGGTTACCTTCCCATTGTTCTTTTGTTAGGCTGCTGGGGGGAAAAAGGGAGGGGGGGGGGTGATATCACTCCAACTTGCAGTACATCAGTAAAAAGTGATTGAAGTTTATCAGAGCACAAGTCACATGACTTGGGGCAGCTGGGAAATTGACAATATGTCTAGCCCCATATCAGATTTCAAAATAGAATATAAAAAAAAATCTGTTTGCTCTTTTGAGAAATGGATTTCAATGCAGAATTCTGCTGGAGCAGCACTATTAACTGATTCATTTTGAAAAAATTTTTTTTCCCCATGACAGTATCCCTTTAACAAAGAAATAGAAATGCTGCACATTATGTTTTGGGGGTGTACCAGCCCAAGGCAACCAAAGTCCTTTCGTAACGAAAATATGTGATTCTGAATATATCGCTAGTTGCTCCCCATTTCTTTTGCAGTCAGTCACCAGTTTAGGTAGCAATTTAAGAGTGTAACTTCAGAGGAAGCAAACCTTACGGCTGCAAGGGGGCCCAGGAGGTATAGTGGCCCCATGAAGTCCTATGCATACATCATTTCAATAAATATAGGTAAAGCAAGTCAACCTCTATACATTTTTGGAGCCTGAAAAATAATTTGCCGTGGGGCCCAGTAATATCTAGAATGTAATAATCAGGCCAGTTGCATCAATTTCTGTGACAGACGAAACACATTTTCTGCTTCATGAATTGTGACAATCTGAAAGTTTAGCTTTTCAGCATCTTTCCAGCATAGACGGAGCACTTGCAGGGTTAGTGACACTCCTTTTAAAAAAAAAAAAAAAAGATGGAGAGCTTGTCTGCACAAATGTAAATGCCGGAATTATTAATGTTATAGATATGCTAAATCTTGAGGGTGGTGCATTGAACCCTTTACATATAAATACAGCTTTTATAGCCATATTTGTTTTTAGGATCTATTAAATTCTTACCATAATTAAAGTACCTGGCAGCCAGCAACTAACCAAAATTTCCATAACGGTATCCTGGCTCTGCCCAGTTGGGGATTTAGGGAGTTTTAAACTTAAAAGTGTTCAGTGCTTTTGTTGTTCTATTCAGCTATTTGGCATAAGAAAACACAATTGTGTTCCCAAGTGAGTCCAAGTGAAAGACACAGGGGATCATTTATACACACTGGGCAAATTTGCACCTTGGCAGTAACCTATAGCAACAATAACTTTTTTCAGTGAGCTGTAGTCTGAACACCGAAAGCAATCATCTGATTGATGCCATGGGTTATTACCCAGGTGCAAATTTGCCCAGTGTTTATAAATAAGCCCCACAATCTTGCATGGTTATAAGTTATTCAGACATGACTGCATCAATAAAAAAAAATATTATGGCTGCTCCTATATAGCAGAAAGACGTGCTATCTACAAACATAAAATAGTGGGACTTCACCCTACTGCACATGCACAAAGCAAAATCTTATTCTAAGGGGCAGATTTATCAAAATGTGAATTTATAACTCACCATTTGATAAATACCGTTCTAAAAATCCCATAGGAATGAACAGAACATGGGCGAGTTTTTATTTATTAAGCTCTAAACTCACATTTTGCTGAATATAAGTTCAGTGCCAGATGTAGCATACCTCTGGCCTAAAAAAAGTTTGGATTGCAGTGCTGTGGCATTATGTTGCCTTGACAGACACAGCAGAACTTGGCCTGCAGAGAAACACGGGTCGAGAATCCGCTCCTCCGCTGCTTGATGTGCCTGCACCCAAATAATTTAGCTCAGCCTGGGTGCAGGCAAACTCTCTTGTTTTGGTGCCAAATCTGCAGCTTTTGCCTGCACCCGGGCCAAGGTATTGTATCTGGGTGCAGGCACATCAATCAGTGGAGAAGCAAATTCTCAGCCTGTGTTTCACTGCAGGCTAAGGTCCGCTAAGTCTGGCACAGGCCTTAAAGGGGTTGTTCACCTTTACATTAACTTTTAGTATGATGTAGAGGGTGATATTCTGAGACAAATTGCTGTTGGTTTACATTTTTTATTATTTGTGCTTTTTGAGTTTTTATTAAGCAGCTCTCCAGTTTGTAAAATTAGCAATCTGGTTGTTAGGGTGCAAATTACTTTAGCAACTATGCACTGATTTGAATAAGAGAATATAAACAGGAGAGGGCCTGAATAGAAAGAGGAGTAATAAAAAGTAACAATGACAATTCAATTGTAGCCTTACAGAGCATTTGTTTCTAGATGGGGGGCAGCGACCCCCATTTAAAAGCTGGATACTGTCAGAAGAAGAAGAAGAAGGCAAATAATCAAAAACTATAAAAAAATGAAGACCAAATGAAAAGTTGCTAAGAATTGCTCATTCTATTCTATTGGTCATTTACTAAAAGTTAACTTAAAGGTGAACCACCCCAGGGAGCAAACCCGACAATTCTATTCACTGTGTGTGTGTGTGTGTGTGTGTGGGGGGGAGGTGTAACATTTTGGTTCCGATGATATGACCTGTGCAAACCTATGTACATTGCTAGTGTTTATTAATAGCTTTAGATATTGTACTTACATGTGAATTATGTTCATATTTGCTAGTCTGTGAGCACAGTAGTTGGCAGGTATATGCCCTGTGTATAAATATTTTTTGTCAAAGTTATTATGTATGTTACATAATCATACTATATAGTGATGCTGTCCCCAATTAAACCTACACACATTCTTGATCAAAAAAAAAGTTATTTCTTTAATGTTGTTTCTGTCATACATACCTCCCGTATAAAGGAACGAACTAGACAGTCCTCCAAAATATATAAGAGCCAGGTGTTCCAGCTTCAGCTTGGATAGGAAGTAGAGGCAGGCAGCACACAAACAACCCAAAGTGTAAAGAAAAACACCAAACCGCACAACATCCTGCGGTTCAAGGATATGGTCTACCAAGGTTCGGTCATCACTTTTCTTGTGATCAATACCTTTGGAGAAGTCATAGTATGTGTTTACTAGATTCCCAGCTCCATGCACAGCTAGCACTGCCACAGCACAGACAACAAAAAGCAATAAATCCAATGAGCCTTCAGAGCGATAGGCAATGGCAGTTCCCAATGCTACTGGAATAAGAGAGGCACTAAAGCTCCAGGGACGTAGTGCCAGCACATAAGTGGCACATTTTTGTTTGAAGCTGGGAGCCTTTGGTAGAGCTTTATTTATATATGGAGGCGCTGTGCCATTAGACAATAAATGGGCCTCCCCAGAGAATTTTGTCAAGTCCACGCCATTTAAGTTCTCAGTTTCAATACTAACATCATTCAGGCAGTCATCTGACTTCATGATAACCTCCAGTAAGTGCAACTGCAAAAAAAAGAAAAAAAACCCCAAAAACGAAATTGTGATATATTAGATATCATTAACACCAGCATATAGTAATAAGATATTATCTGATAATCTGTGATGAATGTGTATCTGTTTTCATGCCCTCAGGTATAACTCTGATCACAGAAAGTTTTTAATTCCATAAATCCTAGCCAATTGTGTCCACAACTGTAACTGAGAAATGACTACATTAATTTATAAAACATCAACAGTTAGTAAGAATCTTCAGTATTTATGTTGATCAGTAAGGGAGCACAGCAAAATAGTGGATAAGGCTTATAAAGAAGGCTAATATTTACCGATATGAACATTGAAGCCCTAAAGATTCTATCATAGGTCACTTAGAATAATTATCATCTTCTGGTTAAAAAAAAAATGCCAACTCAAAAAATTATTATTTTGCCTAACAAAAGAAAACATAATGCTAAGCAACTTTGCAATATACATTCATTACAATTTTTCTATGGGTTTTAAGTTATTTGTATATGTATTGCTATTAAAAGTAGTGTTTGTCTGTCCCTTTCTGTTCTCTGCCCTGATGGCTCAGACAATGTAAGACAAGGCAGCGGATTAACAGACCTGTCTTTACTGGAGAACTAAGACTTATAAGACTTTTTAAGACTTTAAAAAGCATTGAAAATGTTTAAAAAATGGATATTGGAAAGTTGCTTAGAATTAGGTTTTCTTTTATTAGGCAAATTTTTATTTTGGGGTTGACTTGCTCTTTAAGTATTCATTTTAAATGGATAATTTTCCTTGAAAAAGAATGATTTGTCGATAAAAGCATTCAATATCCATAGGGTAAATAGAAGTATTCAGCTTATAAGAGCATTATTGTTCAAAGGGGCAGTATATCCTTTTTCAACATTAGTTTGACAAACAGGACTTGTGTTGAACATCCAGGGCAAAATATGAAAGTAAAGTCACAATCTGCTTTTTGTTCTTCTGAACAAAATGAAAACAAATCACCAGTATACGGAGATGCTATTTGTATAATGATCTGATCTAAGAGACTGCCGCAGGAGGAAGAAGAGATGGGTTTGTCTCTATAGTAGACTCTTTAGTAGACAAAGTAGACAAGTGATTTTTTAGATGGTGTGCTTAAAGGAACAGTTCTGTGCAAAAATAAAAACTGGGTAAATATATAGGCTGTGCAAAATAAAAAAAATGTTTCTAGCCTTTATAGATGACATTTTTGGCTAACCAACTATATTAGTAACATTATTTATTTTGCACAGTCTCTCTCTTTTTACCTAGTTTATATTTATACACTGAACAATTCCTTAAAGAACACGAAGAAGAATGTGACTTTACTTTCAATTTCAAAGTTTGTCAGTAGCTAGGCTGACCTGATAGGGAACTAAAGCCTGTAATTGCTTGTGTTTCTGTCGGTTTGTGATTGGCTAATCCCCTCCTACTGTGCTTCTGGAAAGGACCTTTACGACAGACCCACCCTTTGAAACATGGATTGGGACTATAGAAGAAGATCTATAGGGAGCTCCAATAACAGGACCATTTTGAAACATTGTAATTATTTTTAGCCCAAAGTTAAACCACAATATATTATTATATATTATAAATAAAAGGTCCCAATGGGGACTGAAATGTCGGTTATACATATTATGCAAGAATTTAATTAGTTTTTTTTGACACTGCAAGAGCTGACTTTTGATCATATCATTATTTATTATTATTGCCTACAAAATTAGAGTGTATTTTTAGTTATGCTATATAGGGTTGCCACCTCCTGCCACTACACAGGCGAGTCTAGTGACAACAGAGGCGGGTGGATGATGTCAGGGGCAGGCAAGGTGAGCTTGAGGGTTTGCTTTTTATTGCAGGGGTCGGGTTATGACGTGGCAATTGCCGATTGGCTGATCTCTATGCCATTCATTTTAAAGCCCTGTCCAGATTTCCTAACTTGAAAAATCGTACAGGTGGCAATTCCCTTTAAATTTCAATACATGCCTTATTCATTGCACCAACGTTAAAAAAAACCAACAGCAACTGGCAAACTCATGCAAAAATAACTACAATGATATTCACTGTGGCCAATTATATTAAATTATTGTATGATGAAGGACAAGGAAAGTCAGCAATGTAGAAAGGACTATTCTGTAAAGCAACCCATATGTGGCCCCATTGCTGCCAGTTAGCAAGTAGTTGAAGGCAGCTGTGGCTGGACAAAAAGAACATAAAAAAGCTTTTTGGAATGTTGTACCTCAATTGATCCTTGGAGGTCAGCTTTTTGCCAATAAATAAACTTAATCCGTGTACTGACGGGTAAAGGGATTAAAATAACATTGCTTGTTACTTGTGGGCACATCAACAGATGCATCAAAGCAGTGTCAGTAATGGTAGCATCCACAACTGCACAAACGATAGATGCAAGAATATAACAGAGCTTCAGTATATCCCTCTTTAATTTTAGATAATAAGAGGACAATCTTCTCTTCTTACCAGTAATTCAGATACCTGCGATGTAGTAAATGACACCTCTCATCCACTAGTTCCGTCCTTTAGCTCAGCACAAGGCATTAATGCTCCAGTGTGGGACGAAAGTGCAATTATGAAGGAGTTTGTCTCAGGTTTTACCTCACTTCCTTCTATCAGCAAACTCGCGTTCCAAACCGCAACTCCACAAAACATGGCCGTGCGTTCCAGCTGATATTGCGTGTATTCTGTGGGCGAAAGGGGGATAACGGAGGGTACTGTTATTTATTATTTTACCTCCCTTCTCTTAACTGCGCGCTTGAGTCATATTTGACTACGCAAAGTCAAAGTGCGGCTATTTGCACCTTTATTGAGTAGAGTTCCCAGATGGAACGCAGTGCCGCGTGTAGAAGGAAATGAGGTAAAACGCCCTGGGACAGTATACTCTTCTACTTCCCGTTCGGCCCGCGCTGCAGATTTGATGCTGTATGTTGTGCCAAAGGACGGACGAAATAGCGGCTGAGGCATAATTTGTCACAGTGGTGTGGTCTGAGGGAGTGGTAAGAAGGAACATTGCGTGTTCATCATTCCGCAGTAGCACCGGGTAATAACCTATTACTGTGCTTGACAGCAGTTGTGAATTCTGAAAAATATTGATCCTTCACATTGATACAGTTATGTTCATTTCAGCTGTTTGTGCAGGACCAAGAGATTGTGTCTAGTTACACCTTAAGTTCTATAAAGATATATTTTGATCTGAGAATGGGAATCTAAATTAATTACTAATCAGCCTTGTTTTGTTATGTTTATGTTCTATATGCACCATATTGGGAGTCCATCTCTAACCTGAGGTAACAGCAGCACAGAGCATGTGCAGTGAATCAGCAGAAAAGTAGATAGGGTCACCGTGCTACTGGGACAGTGGCAAAAGGGCTGTGGTTGCCTTGGGCTAGAACATAATCTGAAAACATAATGTGCAGTATTTATACCACACTTGTTTGTTAAAGGAATTGTTCAGTATAAACATAAAAACACGGTAAATAGATAAGCTGTGCAAAATAAAAAATGTTCTCAATATTGTTAGTTAGCCAGAAATCTATAAAGGCTGGAGTGACTGGATGTCTAACATGATAGCCAGAACACTACTTTGCAGCTCTCTTATTGGTTTCCAGGCAGTAACCAATCAACTTGAGGGGCGGGGGCACATGGGTCATAACTGTTTGCTTTTAAATCTGACCTGCATGCTAAGTATCAATTGCAAATTTACTGAACAGTTATGTCCCATGTGGCCCCTTAAAGGAGAATTCAACCCCTTATTGAAACCCCCCCCCCACCCTACATACACCCTCCTCCTTCACAATCTAGCTGCTACCCCAGGTAAATGCCCCTGACTTTTTACTTACACCTTGGTGCAGATTCTGTCCAGTGGAGTTCACGGGCACCATCTTCTTCTCTTCGGTAATCTTCGGGAAGTGCCGTATTGGTGCATACGCAGTTGGAGCAGTCTGCCAGTCCCGAACAACTGCGCATGCGACAAAAATCAAGGGAATTGCGGAAGCGCCAGAAGAAGATGAAAAGATTACCAAAGAAGAAGAAAATGGCGGAGGGTTTGCATTCTCCTTTAAAGTCACTGAGTAACTCAGAATTAGAGAACTGCAAAGCAGGAAGTAGTTTTCTGGCTATTATGTTGGACATCTAGTCACTCCAGCCTTTATAGAATCCAAAACTATATTGATTATTTTTTTTTTTTTTTTTTTGCACAGCTTATCTATTTATCCAGTTCATATTTTTACACTGAACTGTTCCTTTAAGCTTTAGTTCTCTTTTTAATTGTAGACTCCACTGCGGAAGAAACTGATGTCAATGATGTATATTTCCTGTACAGAGCTGTGGAATATGTCTGTGCTATATAATTAACAGGTAATCAATAAACACACACGTATTCATATACAAAACAAACTGAATATCTGTGCAAATAGTTATCTTAAAGGCCTTAATGGAATCTTACATCACACCATCAACTGGTAGGGCATTTTGCAGCCTCACTATGAAGAACTATTTTAATCAATAGCTTACTTTCATGGTAATGTTTAGCAAAATCTAAGTAGGTCACATAGACAGTGATCCCAGTGTCTAGTTTCCTGCTCACCTGCTCATAAAAGGCCATTCAATTATTCTGGCACGATTTATTACACATAAAACCACGATGGCACACTCATAGTATTTAGTATTGGGATTTGAAAGTATTCCAGTATTTTGTCCATTGTTACCCTCTTTAAAGGAGAAGGAAACCCTTTTGCAAAAAAACCTGTACTCCCCACCCCAGATAGACCCTCCTCCCATGCTAACTATGGTGGAACTCTGCTGGAAGAATCTGCGCCAAGGGGTGAGTATGGGGTATTTCCCCGGGGGGGGGTTAGTTAGCCTGGTGGGAGGAGGGGGGGGGTTTACGTAGGGGTGGGAGTACGGGGGTTTTTTTTTGCAAAAGGGTTACCTTCTCCTTTAAAGAGTTTTTCTACCACTGACATCAGACTAACAGGACTATAGTTCTGTGACTTAGAGTCATATTTGCTTTTTGAATATTGGGACAATTTGCTGGCACAATGCCAGATCCTCTCATTCTTTTACATGTCCTCTTAACTCCATCCATTCATTTTGCTCCTCTTTTTTTTTTTTTTGTACCGTATGCCATACCCATTATCCATTATCTTTCATTCCCAGTTATTCTTTCCCTGATTTTCCATTTCCATTTTCTTCCCCCCCCCACTGAACTTCATCCACCTTTTTGTGCATTTGTCAGTATATATTATAATTTTTCACAGTGCATTACTAGGTGCTTCTTAAGGGCATCTATCACACAAATAATAATCAAGATACTCTTCATTATCTCACTCTCAGCAACCTTCATGCTGTCTTCATGGAGAGATCTGGGTCAGATTTTGATTTACAGATAGGTCTAATACATCTTTTAGGGGGGAATTCCCTTTCCTAGCAGATGTTTTAGAACTAACTCAAACAAACAACTTCAGTATGGGACCTGTTATCCAGAATGCTCGGGACCTTTGGTTTTCCAGATAATGGATTATTCTGTAATTTGAATCTTCAATCATTAATATGTAAACATTAAATAAACCCAATAGGCTGGTTTTACTTCCAATAAAGTTTAATTATATCTTAGTTTGGATTAAGTAGAAGGTACTATTTTTTTATTACAATGAAAAAGGAAATTATTTTTAAAAATAATGATTCTTCGGATAATAAGAACTCTATGGGAGATGGCCTTTCTCTTAATTCGGAGGTTTCTGGATAACAGGTTTATGGAAAAGAGATCCCATACCTGTAACACAATATATCTTCTTTGAAAATTTGCCATTGCGGGCGACAAATCTCCCCGGAAATGCCTTGTAATTGCCACACATAAATTACCTTACTTGCGGCATTGGGCTTAATCTAGGGGAAATGCGAAAGCAGGCATATTAGGTGAAATAAGTGGAATAATTGGGGGGGGGGGAATTTTTCTCATCCAATGTGCCTTTCCAACTTTATTTTATATAATGCTTTCATTATTTAATAGTTTTGTGACAAAGTCGCTAATATCATTACACTATATGAAAGACAAATATAATCCCCCAACATTGCGCCAATCTTTTTTTACATCTTTTTGTCATGATAGTTTTTATCTGAACATTTGTTTATTTCCACAGAATCAAATTACAAGGCTGCCAATAAGATGAATTTAGTCACCAGATCATTGGATATTCTTTCTGGTAATGATTTCATTATTTTGCATTGTATTGTTATGTTAATACATTTTTAACTCATACGTATTTGTTTTATGTGTGTTTGTGAAGGTATGTGTGTATTCTAGACACATTGGCATATTTTATATATATATATATATATATAGATAGATAGATAGATAGATAGATAGATATAGATAGATATAGTATTCGTATACCGGCACTCACCATATACTAAGTAATGTCCCGGGTGCTCCTCTTGGTTATGAACAATATAAAATGTTTAAGAGCACTCATGGATAAAGCTTGAAGTGTCTTTATTCAAGTTTTCACACATTCACACAATCCCCCACATCTAAGCGTTTCGGTTCTCCTTAAACCGTTGTCAGAACAATAACTGTAGTGATACATGGGGTAACTGTGAGTGAAGGGCAATCTCACAAGTCATCCTGACGACGGTTCAAAAAAAAAAATATTGATATATTGATATATATATATATATATATATATATATATATATATATATATATATATATATATATATATATACACTAGAAAAAAATGCTAGATTATAGCTCACTAAGTAGGAAAATTGACCTGGGTGTACAAACCCCAGGTCCGACACTTGAAAGATGACCAGTTGGACCTTAGGAATATAAAAGTCAGCAGAACTTGCACTCACCAAATCTGCCGGATGGCCCGGGTGCCGTACCCCGAACCCGTAGTTTAGGCAATATAATAAATAGTGAATAAAGTACCCCCTCTTGTAAAATATAAGGATATTATAAGTTACCGAGGAGTTTCATGACCATATAAAAACACGAGGCCGAAGGCCGAGTGTTTTTATACAGGTCATGGAACTCCGAGGTAACTTCTAATATCCTCATATTTTGCAACTGGGGGTACTTTATTTATTATAATACACAAGTTTCAGTGAGTCATGTGACGGAAATGACATCAGAACTCACCGTTTATAATTGATGACATCAGAACTCACCGTTTATAAGGATATAATTTACAGGATATTCATGGCTTTTGTGTATTATATCAGAAATAATAGTGCACTCACTCCTGCAGCCAAGGTGGTTGATGTAAAAACTCGAAACTTTATTCCATCATGTTAAAAGATATACGTCCTATATCTTATAACATGATGGAATAAAGCTTCGAGTTTTTTCCATTCAGCACTTCCTAGATGTCACTGCTCTCCCTACATTACCCCAGTTCTCTTAAGCATTTAATTGTGTAGCCAGTGCATGGGGATGGACATCAGGTCCCCCCATTCTGGTGCACAAACAAGATTCTGAGATAATTATGAGTTCCCAGACAGAAGGAAACAAGATTCAAATAATATATATTGTGTAATTAAAGTTCATTTTGCTTGACTAATGTGATAAAATACGATTTTGAATAATTGTTTTGGGTGACGGGTCCCCTTTAAGAGAGATTGGAGCCAGCCGAATTTTTCTTGATTGTAATCACCTTTATATTGTTGCTTATTGTGATCAGAGGTTGTACACAGGATTTTCTAGTTTGCACCAAAATGACAGGGCTCACAGAGGTGTTTTGCTTCAGAAGGGAGTCCCTGGAGCAACTTGGTACTAAGAGCTTTTAAATAACGCTGTATTTTCTCACTTGCTAAAAAGCTATCAACCTCTTCTCAAAGCTATCTAGTGCCAATACAACTGATTCATGGGGAGAATTCTAGAACTTCGCGGCTCTTATTCTAAAAAACCCTTTCCAAACATTAAGATGGAAGCTCCTTCCTTCTAATCGGAATTTAGAAGAATTCTGTATCCTTCATAACCCCATTATTTCCATTATTTAATGGAGCCACACTCTTAACCTGCATCTTAATCTTTTTATTAATAATATTCTTAATAATAGTATTATATATGTTTTTTAAAAATGAGAAATTAATACATTCGTGGAATTCAGAATTTTTATATCCTGTATAAGGGGTGAAGCCGCTGAGTTAATATGGCCTTATGACATTGTGGCTGATTCTTTTTTTTTTCTTTCTTTTTTTTTACATAGTTATCACATTAGCACTTTAAACGTTATTATATTATTATTTATTATTATTATTAATAAGCTATCTGAAAACAACTTAAAAATGCCTTTACTGTGGCTAACTCTAGGATCACTTCTTGGCTGTTTGGGTTGAGATTCAATCTCTAGCCAACCAATTACATAGGAACCTTTCCTCCACATACTCCTTTACACCTATTTTGAAAACAGTACCTAATGTTTTCCAGAGGACTGTAGTGGCTACCATAGAGTAAGTCGAAGTGGAGTAAGTTGCCCAAGTGGATTTGGGTTTATGATATCTTCCCCACCTCTCGTAAACCACATGTATCACAAAAAGCATAAATCCATCGAATCATTTAGGATAAGCTTACCACTTTCCAAGTTGGGTCCGGGTGCTCATTCCCCAGACCTTCAGCACAGGGGAAAAGGATAAAGTTATCCTTTTAGATGTAGTGTAAAATAAAGTATCATTTTTATATTTAATTTCTGGCTCAGTGATTCAATTTCTGTTGGATGTTCCGGATTGGTGCCTGCCTAATGCTGTTCTTGATGTGAAATCTTCCCCACCTCCACACATTACCAGAAGCTAGTGCCTGGGCAGCTGCAGGGGTGAAATACTCGGGTGCTGTAGTTTCAGCTGGGAAACATTAATTGTGTGTACCTGACACCTCAAAGGCTGACCCAGATCTACCCCGGCTGCCCTGATGTGTGCCCCAAATGTAACCTGGAGCAAGGCAGTTGTATGTAAATCTTTTGGGAATGTCCAGGAGTCAACACTGGTCAGTGATTCTGACTTTTGTTGATACAATCTCGGGACTTCAAACGTATGCTCCCCGGCACTTTGTCTGTTGGGGCACATGAATGGATTGGAGCTAAATAAATATAATTCTTCAGCTTTTCAACTATGCTAAAAAAGCAATCCTCATGACATGGAAAGCAACAACCCCATCCCCCAACTGTGGGCTTTCTGGAGAAAGTTTGGTTGGGGACTGTGAAGGATGTCCCCCCAATGACCACTTTAAAGGAGAACTAAACTCTAAAAATGAATAGGGCTAAAAATGCCATGTTTTATATACTGCACTTATTGCACCAGCCTATAGTTTCAGCATCTCAATAGCAGCAATAAACCAGGACTTCAAACTTGTCACAGGGGGTCCATCTTGGAAAGTGTCTGTGACACTCACATGCTTAGTGGGCTCTGATCAGCTGTTGAGAAGCTAAGCTTAGGGGTTGTCGCAAATTATAAAGCAGAAAATGAGGTTGGCCTGTAATATAAGCTGATGCTACAGGGCTGATTATTAAATTCTGATGCTAATTGCACTGGTTTCTGTGCTGCCATTTAGTAATTATCGGTATTAATTACTAATCAGCCTTTTACTGTGACATTTATATTACATGTGTACTGGATATTTTGAGGCGGTCGCCAAGTTCAGTAACTGACAGCACCATGGAGCATGTGCAGTGAATCAGCAGAAAATAAGATGGAGAGCTACTAGGGCATCTTTGGAGACCCAGATCTTTACTGCTAAAGGGCTGTGGTTGCCTGGGGCTGGTACAGAAGCACAAAACATAATATACAACATTTCTAGCCTACTTCTTTATTTTAACGTTCTTTGTCCTTTAACCTAGCACAAAACTTCAGCATTGCTTCCATTCTCATTTCCCGGGGAAGCCCATCTCCCACCTTTCTTTCTCTTCCTTCTGCTCCAAGTCTCTTCTTCTTTCTCTCCACACCGTAATTGCTTTTTTTCTTGTTTTATTCTTTGCAAAAAAAAAAAGGAAATATTGGAAACATACATGCATTTTATCTTCTGGTACCTATATAAAAAAAACTGAACAATAATACTATTTTGCACGCAGTACATTCTGGGCCGTTATAAATGATAGTTTCTGCAAAAGTTTATTTCCTGTGTCAATGAAAGAACCTGTAAATCAAAAAAGGAGAGGAGAGCAGATAAAACACCAAAACAGCCTGCTAATGCATGTTTACATTTATTTACATGATTGCCATCTGCCTGAGGCCTTGTGCTTCCTCTATACTCCTCTATACATCTGTCTAGTTAAATGTATTCTTGGAATAAGTAGATCATGTGCTTTCATGGTTTTGCAGAAACCATACATTTGAGCAAACAAGTTTATTATACAGGTATGGGTTTGGGTATGGGTTTTTTCCAATAACTGGTCTTTCTGTAATCTCTATACTTTGTCTACTAAAAAATCATTTAAATATTAATTAACCTTGTTTTGTCTCCATTAGGATTAATTATATATCATTCAAAATAGTACCCCATATTTACATACTCTGTATTAATTGCTTAAAACATTTATTTAATTTATTACTTATAGTCATGTGAAAAAGTTTGGGAACCCTTCTCAGCCTGCATAATAATTTGCTCCACTTTCAACAAAAAAGATAACATTGGTATGTCTTTCATATTCCAGTAACATCTGAGTACTGGGGTGTTTTCTGATTTGTACTGAAGCAGTATTCAGTTGTGTGGAATTAAATCAAATTTGAAAAACTCGCTGTGCAAAGATTTGGGTACCCTTTTTTAATTTTGCTAAATCAAATGCATGTAACTGCTCAATACTGATTACTGGCAACACCAAATTGGTTGGATTATCTTGTTAAGCCTTGAACTTCATAGGCAGGTGTCCAAACTTGAGAAAAGGTGGCCAATTACAAGTTGTGCTTCTGTTTGACTCTCCTCTAAAGAGAGCATGGGATCCTCAAAGCAACTCTCAAAAGATCTGAAAACAAAGATTGTTCAGTATCATGGTTTAGGGGAAGGCTACAAAAAGCTATCGTGGAGGTTTAAACTGTCAGTTTCAACTGTATGGTATGTAATCAGGAATGAAAGGCCGCAGACACAGTTGTTGTAAAACCCAGGTCTGGCAGGCCAAGAAAAATGCAGGAGCAGCATATGTGTAGGATTGTGAGAATGGTTACAGACAACCCAAAGATCTCCTCCAAAGACCTGCAAGAGCATCTTGCTGCAGATGGTGTATCTCTATATCGTTCTACAATTCAGTACACTTTGCACAAAGAACATCTGTATGGCAGGGTGAGGAGAAAGAAGCCCTTTCTGCACTTACGCCTCAAACAGAGTTGCTTGTTGTATGCAGAAGCATATTAAGACAAGCCACAGTCATTTTGGAAAAAAGTGCTTTGGCTGATGAGACATTTGAGTTATTTGGTCATAACAAAGTGCTTTGCATGGTGGAAGAAGAACACGGCATTCCAAGAAAAATACCTGCTACCTACTGTCAAATTTGGTGGAGGTTCCATCATGCTGTGTGGCTAGTTCAGGGACTGGGGCCCTTGTTTGTCGAGGGTCGGATGAATTCAACCCAATATCAACAAATTCTTCAGAATAATGTTCAAGCATCAGTCACAAAGTTTTAGTTACGCAAGGGTTGGATATTCCAATAAGATGACCCTAAACACACTTCGAATCTACAAAGGCATTTATGCAGAGGGAGAAGTAAAATATTCTGGAATGGCCATCACAGTCCCCCCGACTTGAATATCATCGAAAATCTATGGGATGATTTAAAGCAGGCTGTCCATGCTCGACAGCCATGAAATTTAACTGAACTGGTGAGATTTTGTATTGATGAATGGTCAAAAATGCCTCCATCCAGAATCCAGACACTCATCAAAGTCTATAGGAGGCATCTACAGGCTGTTACATTTGCAAAAGGAGGCTCAACTAAGTATCGATGTTATATCTCTGTTGGGGTGCCCAAATCTATGCACCTGTCTAATATTGTTATGATGCATATTGCATATTTCCTGTTGCATATTTTCTTTATCACTGCTGAAATACTACTGTTTCCATAAGGCATGTTCTATATTAAAAGGAAGTTTCTACTTTGAAAGCTCAGCCAATGATAAACAAAACTCTTTTTCATATGACTGTATGTCTCAAAGCTAAAAAACATTTAGTTATGTTTTCGAAAATTCATACAAATATATTGCTTTCCAATTCGTTCCAATTCATTAGATGATCAAAATCAATTCTTTCAATTAATATACAGGTATGGTACCTGTTATCAAGAATGCTTGGGACCTGGGGTTTTCTGGATAATGGATCTTTCTGTAATTTGGATCTTCATACCTTTAAGTCTACTAGAAAATCATGTAAACATTAAATAAACCCAATAGGCGGGTTTTGCTTCCAGTATGGATTTATCATATCTTAGTTTGGATCAAGTACAAGGTACTGTTTTATTAGTACAGAGAAAAAGAAAATTCTTCTTCTAAGCACTTACAATTTACATTTTTATTATTTTTTAAATTTCTTGATATTAGCCATTTTTACACTGCCAGTTACGTTAATGTGTAACCGGAGCTCCATTTGCACACCAAAGTCTGGTCACTTATTTGCAGCCTACATTTATCAATAAAATAACGTTATTCACTGAATTAATTTTTTTACATTTTTAAAAAATCAGGTCTGTATAAATACTGGAAATAAATACAATTTGCATTCTGAATGGTAGCTAATTTGAGATGTTTAGGTCATTTTAAATAAATAATTAAGGATCTGAAATAAACTTTCACTTAAACGTTGACGTTTTTATTTTTAAGAACTTCTGCAGCCTCTTTAAAATCTGCTAATCCTGTTACCAATGAACCCAGCCAACATGTCTGGTATAATGACAATGCTGCAGCAGTTTGCCAATGGCTTGAGGAGCAAAAATGAAGAAAATCGCATCAAGGCAGCCAAGGATCTTCAGCATTATGTCACCACTGAACTGCGAGAAGTGAGTTATTTGGTAGCTAACCTGCTTCAGAAATAATACACAGCTATTATAGTAAAGAGAACAACATGTGTTACTCCATTTGTGGTTTATATGCCTTCAACAGCTTTTCAACTACAGAAGCAGGGTGTGAAATCACTTTAGTTACAGATAGCTTTCCAATTGGTTCTGCCAAGTTTACATTTTTATTTTGCTGGAAAAAAATATTCTCATCCAGAATAAAAATGTGTTATTATTGGAGAATAAAATGATTCAAGAAACATTTTCATAAGGTACATTAATCAAATTTTTTTAATAATGCTTGAAAAGTAAAATTAAGAAGTTATATATGTGATGTAATAAGGTGTTTATTTTCCCACTGAAACCACTGTGTGTCATTTTAATAACTACTCTATGGCAAGTAATAGCCAGTGACAACCTGCATGTACAGTACATGTTTCACATTTGTCATAGGGCAACACACAAAGCGATTCCCTGAAATTTTTTTATGTGATGAAAGTTTCTCTGGTTTTCCTGGACACCACCGCCCCACACACAGTGATAGCTTATTGTGACCAACTGAGTGTTGCTGCATATGGAACCATCATAGTGTAGAGGGTTACATACATGTGGGAATCAGTCACTGATAGGATCCACTTGTTTCTAAGGTTTTTGATGAATTGGTGAGATCAGCCACAAAACACGTTAACCCTGCTGGGGGCTTGTGCCATATTTGAATTTTTTTTTTTTTTCTAGTGAAGTCTAATAAAGTTGATCAAGTTATCAAAGTACTATGTACTGTTGGTCAGCAGATCTTTGAATTTATTGAGCTATGTAAAAGACAATAGTTTTAGTTCTGACACAGGAAGATCAAAATGTCATCCATGACTGAAATAGAATAAACCCTATATCATATGAAATATAACATTTATTTACAGGTGTTGGATGAACAAATGTAAAAAAATGATTTCAAATATAAATAAAATATAAATTAACACACTGAGCCATAGTATTACCTGACTAGTATTAATGAAATTTCTTGTGACTTGCCAAACAAGGAATCACACTTTACAGTTCTTAACTTCTGTTGGTTTATTTATTTTTTCTTCAGTAGACATTTATCAGTAAGCTTTTCACCAGGACACATTGCATTTAGTGTTGTGATTTTCCCTCCAGGTAAGCCAAGAAGAGGCTACTCAGTTTTATGATGAACTCAATCATTTCATCTTTGAGTTTGTCTCCAGCTCGGATGTAAGTGAACGGAAAGGCGGGATCCTTGCTATTGGTAAGTGATAACCACAGCTTTTATGGTGTAGTGTCTTATACTACGTCAGTGCAACAAAATGTATTCTTATAAAACAAGAATTTCTTTTTACAGTTATACTAGGTTTTATTGTATATGTTTTTATATAAGTAGAATTAGATATATGCTGGTTTGTTTACCATCAGTGTTCTTTTTAGTTTTGTCTATTAGCCCGTCATGAGAAAACGTACATAAAAAAGATGGCACTGAAATTATGCCGGATGCTCCTCATTTGGTTCCATCCCAAAGTTTCTTTTTGTATTTATGAGGTTGATTGTATATTTGAGGTTTGATTTGACAGAATCCTGCAAAAGGCAAAAAAACCCTTACAGAAAGTGCCCTGGCTGGTTTTGAACCTTGGACCCCAGTACTACTGCTACTTATTCTTTATTGAGCTTTACTTCCCCTTTAATATTCATTAGTTAGATTTTTAATTTTTGCTGTGCAGTGATGTTCTTTAGACAAGTGCATCACACAAACAGTGAACTGTAGATTTTTGAGATGTCCAGTGATTGTTAGAACTTGTATAATAGGTAGATCTAGTAATTCTAGCTTTCACAGTGATGTCAGTCACAAAGAAATGCTTTCTGGCCACAGTGAACAGTTTAAAAACCTGTGATCTTTCTTGGAAAAATATTGAGGGAGAAATATGCATTTAAATACATTTTAGTATGTTATAAATGACCTATTTTAAGCAATTTTGAGTCCTGTTATATAATTTTTTGTTTGAAAAAGTCTGATATTGTAGGAGACCAGAGGGTATACACCGAATGCTTAAAAAGGAGCAAAACACTGCTATAAATTCTTCTGGGAATATTATATTTCAGGCCATTGTGGGTTTACACTTCTGCCCGAAACAAGCTTAATAGGTCTTCTAGTGATTTGTGGGCCGGCCTGATACGTGCGGGTTTGGGCCAACCTCGCTGCTCCATTTGTGGATCATGGATTTCCCCTTTTATAGGCGCACACTTGCCTGCCCTTCCACTGACAGTTTTTTTTTTATTATGTATGAAAAAGTCAAAGGATACGCTCTGTTGTCCATAAACTCCTTATGCAGAAACCTCCGAATTATGGCATCGCCATCTACCATAGACTCCATTTTAATCAAATAATTCCAATATTTTTTTAATGATCTCCTTTTCACTGTAATAATTAAACAATTCCTTGTACTTGATCCCAAATCAGATATATTTAGTCAATCTTACTGGGTTTAAATTGTTTTTTTTAGTAAGCTTAAGGTATAGTGATCCAGAGTACAGAAAGATTCTGAGATAATAGATGCTGTAGTGTGATACTACTCTAAACAAGTTTTTTCCTGCCCTGTTTTGAATTTTGCCATCTAATGTTAGGACAAGATAGAGTTGACATGAAAATGCAGAATATCAGACAGTGGCTATCTATTTTCAAATTGATTTCTATTTAACATACTTTTGCAATTTTTGGTCCAGAAGCAGTTTTGGTGTTTGCTCTCACTTTTGGACTGACTTTTGCCCCATGTATCTTTGCAGAGGTTATGGAGGCTGTGGTAGTAGAATTTGGCAGTATAGTCATGATGGTTCTAACCATCTAGATGGTGGGGAGAACGGTTTCTCTTCTCCTGTATTGAAGGACAATGGTTTCTCTCCCTTCTGTCTGGAAACTGTACTTTGTAGAGCAGTAGTAGTCTGTGCATAGTTTTTGGTTCAATAGATTCATGTTTAATTTACCCTAGAAAAGATTTACCCTAGATTCAGCAGTGGCCTTTCTGCTGGCTGGGATTTACTCTATGGTGTTTGTCCCCTGTACTGGAGAAAAGAAACAGATTTTGGTTACTACTAAAAACTATTTCCTGTCCATTTTTTAAGCTGTAAAAAATAATGATTTGCGTTGGTTAATTTCTTAATGTCTTCTGTACACAACAGTAAGTCTGATTGGAGTGGAGGGAGGTAATGCCACCAGAATCAGCAGATTTGCCAATTACTTGCGTAACCTGCTGCCCTCTAGTGATCCTGGAGTCATGGAAATGGCATCCAAAGCTATGGGACGCCTTGCTATGGCAGGAGATACCTTTACTGCAGAATATGTGGAATTTGAGGTGAAACGTGCCCTGGAGTGGCTGGGAGCAGATAGAAATGAAGGACGTAGACATGCTGCGGTAAGAACAAATTAGTAAAAATAAGAGTTCTATATAAAGGAGAATAAATGTTCACCTACCGTGTTTGCCAGGATAAAATAAATTTAAGTAAGGGCTTAGTTATGAAATTGTTGCTCACAGTTTCATTGAAAAGATAATCCAAGTGCCTAGCTGAACCAAATCTTAACCCTATGAAAAGCAAAAAAATTGTTGCCCAAGCAAACATGCCATGCCCTTTTATTGCTGAAAATTGTATTAATGCAGTGTTTATTATGTCAGATGGAAAGTTTGGTCCATTTATTAACTTAAAAATTGTTATCCATTCCTGTGTCCATGTCTAGGTTCTAGTACTGCGGGAGCTGGCTGTCAGTGCACCTACATTTTTTTTCCAGCAAGTGCAGCCTTTCTTTGACAACATTTTTTTTGGTGTGTGGGACCCAAAGCAGGCAATTCGGGAAGGAGCAGTGGCAGCTTTGAGAGCCTGTTTGATTCTAACCACACAGCGTGAGCCTAAGGAATTGCAAAAACCCCAATGGTACAGGGTAGGTATTTATTTATATTTTCTTTTTTTAAACAATCTATATTTATGTATCAATACAAAAAAAACACCAAATAAGGCTACAGGAATACATCACTGAATAGATCACTGAATGTATTGATTCTTTCAATTTCATATACAGCAAACATATGAGGAAGCAGAAAGAGGTTTTGATGAGACATTGTCTAAAGAGAAAGGTATGAACAGAGATGATCGGATTCATGGAGCACTACTTATAATTAATGAGTTGGTGAGAATCAGCAGTATGGAAGGAGAGGTAAGAACTGGACTTTTGTAATTTGGTAGTCATAGCTGAGTAATTGAACATTTTTTATTACTTGTCCAGTTTGGTTTAATTTTTAGACAAATTGAGATTTGTTTTGAATATTAAAATGAGTGTCTGCAGGGATTTCCCTTATTTTTTATCTTTTGTTTTCTGCATTTAACAGCGTCTCAGAGAAGAAATGGAAGAGATCACACAACAGCAAATGGTACATGACAAGCACTGCAAAGACCTGATGACCTTTGGACTAAAGCCTCGGCATATTACCCCATTTGCAAGTTTTCAGTCAGTACAACCTCAGCCTTCCAATGCTCTGTTAAGCCTTTTAGGGTACACAGGACAGCAGGGCATATTAGGATATGGAGCTGCCCCAATGCCCGACAAAACAACTTTGGTAGAAAGTCGTGCATGCAGGGAACTTGTGGAAGAAAAATTTGATCAGGTTTGGAAATGTTTTGTTAATGTCTTCTGTACCCTTGTTTACATAACAGTAAGTACTAAATATAGCTTGATATGTTTCGCAAAACAGATATGTCGTTGGGTCTTAAAGTGTCGAAGCAGTAAGAATCCCTTAATCCAGATGACCATTCTGAATGTATTGCCGCGTCTTGCTGCATTCAGGCCATCCGCATTTACAGGTACTAACCTAATGTAATGTATTGCTACTTTGACTTATAAATCATGTTACAATTAAGATATTTGTTAATAATAGTGTTCATGTGCCTTTTTAGCTGATCTGTATCTCCCAGACACCATGAGTCACCTTCTGAGCTGTGTGCGTAAAGAAAAAGAGCGTACTGTTGCTTTCCAAGCTTTGGGACTTATTTCAGTTGCTGTTAGATCTGAAATTCGTTCATATTTGCCTAAAATTCTTGAACATGTGAAAGCAGCTCTGCCTCCAAAGGACTTTGCTCACAAGTAAGTGCAATTTGTTCCTGCTTGTTTGCTACTGAAAAGAACAATATACGTTTTCTAGTTCTTTTAATGTTAGCGAATCACTGGTAGTTTTCACATAGTGATCAAGTGCAAACAGCGGTGGTGTAAATGCCATAATGTCTTGATAACATATGTACATATAGAACGCAGGGGAGAAAATATTTTCTTAGGCACTGCTGAGAT
This sequence comes from Xenopus laevis, assembly GCF_017654675.1. NCBI lineage: Eukaryota > Metazoa > Chordata > Amphibia > Anura > Pipidae > Xenopus > Xenopus laevis. Next base: position 67,500,728 of record NC_054383.1, on the reverse strand, counting down.
GTAGTCACCTCCAACTCTGCCATTCACATCCATACATCTCTATGGCAAACAATGTTGAGCAGATTTGGATGTTTTGGCCGATCATTTTCTACCTTAGTGCAGCAGTGGTCAGAATGATACGTTATATGATATTTATTTGGACTGTTGATTATGCCCACAGTGCTGACAGGCCAGTTAACCTAGACTTACAGAAGTCAATACAAGATAACACACAGGAGTGCATTAGACTTTGTTGGCATCTTGTGTTATGAATGATCATAGTTGGATATATTACTTTGGTGAAAGTGACATTATTAATTTAATTAAAGATTTTACATGAGAAGTGAATAGGTTGAATCAAAAGTAACCCCCTGATACTGGACCTAGAGAGATGTGAGTGATAGTGGAGTAGTTAAATGTTTTTTTCTCTGGCGTCTACGGGGGACACAGGAGACCAGTGGGGTTAAGATCCATCGTCGAATTGTTCAGAACACTTGATTGGATAATAAAAAAGAGAGTGTGCCTGAATGTTTCCAGCTTTACCCTTAGTTACTTTTCAAGTGTCCTGTCCACAGGAGGTTGGACCTTAGGTCTCTAGGAGACCCATCTCAAGGAATTCGTCTGTCAGCGGCTAGCACTGACAACAGAGGTTAGACAAGGAACAGGAATTCTTGGCGCAAATGGAGATTTAGTGCACACAAGACGCGCAGGAGTGAAGTCACGGCGCGTCTCCAGCACTCTGACGCACATGGGAGACCAGCACTTCTGGCGCAAGAGTAAATTATGTGCGCTTAGGGGGAGGCACGTCTACAAGGAAACATGCAGCCACTGCACCTCCAGCACTATGCCTTAAAGCTGCATTCAGGAGATGGCAGGAGACCGCAGAGGCACAGCCTATATTACTCTCAGCAGGAAATTAGCCACAGCGGGGCAGCAGCTTCTTGGTACCCAAGACCCTACACATGGTAGGACAGAAGGTAGGACAGGGGCCCTATTTCCCAAAGGGGGGAATGAGCCCCAGCAACACAGGCTCAGGAGACATATTTTGCATTTACCAAATGCAACACCAAATTCCCCATTGGTAGAACTGATCCCCTCTGCCGCTCATGCTCACCAGTGGAAGGGGGGCAACTGCCAACACTGCTGCAGATGCAAAAACTGATGCTGAGGAAGGCCTGTCACAGGGATCTGCAGCGGGCATATCCTCTGACTCTGGGGCACCCCAGTGGGCCCTCCAACTGTCCCAATCCCTGGCATCACTACAGAATATACTATCACTAGCAGATGCCGTTGCTGGCACTATCGCTAATTCAATTGAGAAAACTATGTCCAAGGTTCATGATCTCTTCTGAATCTCTCTCTCCATATTTATCCAAACGCTCAGGATCCGAGGGGGAAGTATTTTCTTCACCTGTCCAATTGTATGAAACAAGGAAAATACTGGGAAAAAGGTTACCTCTCACTACATTGATGGCTTAATCAGAGCTCTCATAGAGGTGTTAAAGCTTGACACCAGCTCAGATTCCTCTCCTCATCACAAAGGTCTTTTTCAAAAGACAGAAGAAATCCGCAACTTGCTTCCCTTCACATGATCAGTTCACGGTAGTAATCCAGGACGAGTGGAATGCACCATAAAGGAAGTTCCAATCATCACGCAAATTTTCCAAGTCCTTCCCTTGCCAAAGGAGTTGGTGGACAAATGGACTGTTCCACCATTAGTAGATGTACCAGTCTCACGACTATCCAAAAAAAACACTCTACCAGTCACGGACGTAGCCGTCTTCAAGGATTCTACCGACAAGAGGTTAGAAGGATTCCTAAAAGTAATCTTCCCAGCCGCATGATCGGCCCTGGCATGGGTGAACAGAGCTATAAAAGCATGGACAACTTCACTCATATTGGGACTGCAGGAGGGCACACCCCATGCAGAACTTATTGACACTGCTCGTTGCATAGCAGAAACCAATGCCTTCTTAGCCGTTCTAGACACAGCTCATAGCACGCACTTTGGCATTAGCGGTGTCCGCATGCTTGACCTTATGGCTAAAGAACTGGTCAGCGACACCAGTTCTAAGAAATTTTTGACAATCCTACTCTTCAAGGCTCTTGACCTATTCGGGGAAGAATTGGAGAAGATTATCTCACTGGCAACTGGGGATAAGAGCACCTTTCGACCCCAATCCACGTCACGTTCCACCTCAGCCACTCGAAGGGGATGATTTTTTCGTGGCCAGAGCAACAGGTCTACGGAAACATCAAACTCCTCATTTAGGTCTTCCTTTTGCTCCAAGCCGTCAGGATGGAGACCCAACAAGCCCCAGGGCAAGGTCACCCATGACAAGCCGCCATCAGCATGACGGGGCACCCCCTCTGGGTCCGCAGAAGCACATAGGGGGTCGGCTTCTGCAATTCCAGGAGAAGTGGCTAGGTAACTCTTCAGATGCCTGTGTGGAAAAGATAATCTCAGAAGGCTACCATCTCGACTTCACATCCCTTCCCTCCAGGAGATTCCTTATGTCAAAAGTTCCGTCCAATTCAAAGAGAGCACAAGCCTTCCAGGAATATGTCAATTTCTTTGGGACCTAGGAGTAATACAACCAGTCCCTTCACAAGAGAGATTTTATGGCTACTACACCAATCTCTTCATAGTTCCAAAGAAGGACCACACATTCAGACTACTGCTGGATCTCAAAGAATTGAACTGCTTCATCAGGTCGATACGATTCAAGATGGAAACCTTGCGTTCAGTGATCCAGGGAATGAAACCGGGACAACTATTGATGTCCTTGGATATCAAAGACGCATATCTCCATATCCCGATCTGGCCACCCAACCACTGGTACCTCAGATTCGCCTTTGGCAATCAACATTTTCAGTTTGTGGCACTTCCGTTCGGATTAACTTTGGCTCCCGGGGTCTTCATAAAACTGATGGAGGTCACTGCAGCAGCCCTGAGAATACAGGGGATATTGATAACACCATATTTCGACTATCTGCTCATCAAGGCGGATTGCCTTGAGTGGACCCAGCAGGATCTGAAAAAATGATTACCGTGATCCAGCAATTCAGGTGGACCATCAATTGACGCAAATCACAGGTCCATCCATCACTTAGGATGGTGTTCCTTGGACTGAAATTTGGCACACTGGAACAGAAAGTGTTTCTACCACAAGAGAAACAACTCAAACTTTGCAACCATATTCAGCTTCTGGCACGAACCACCCATCCAACCATACAACTAGCCATGAGGGTACTGGGTTCCATGTGGCAGTGAGTGAAGCGGTCCCCTTCTCTCAAATCCACTTACGACCATTACAATCCAAAATCCTAAGAACCTGCAAAAGAGGATCCTTAAGTCAGACCTTCCCACTGGCCACACAAACCAGAGACTCCCTCTGTTGGTGACTAGCCCCGACAACGTTATCGGCAGGTCAATTCTGGGCGACCCCCAAACTGGACAGGCATGAGCACAGACACAAGTCTATCCGGATGGAGAGCATCATGGAGTGGCAAGACCGCACAGGGCACTTAGACTCTAGACAAGTCACAGCTGGCAATAAAAGTTCTTGAACAAAGGGCAATTCGTCTTACCACTGGGCGACTCCACTGCAGAACCGGGTAGTAGGAGTCCAATGTGACAGTGCCACAGCAGTGGCCTACATCAACCAGCAAGGAGGCACACGAAGCCGGGGCGCTCTCACAGAGGCGCAATTAATCATTCAGTGGGCAGAACAGAATTCAGTATAACTGTCGGCCATCCACATTCCAGGAGTGTCCAATGTACAGGCGGACTTTCTCAGTCGTCACCAACTAGACCCAGGAGAATGGGAACTGCATCACAAAGTGTTCAGGAGCGGACGACCGCAGACGTCCAGATGCAACCGCAATGTTCCAAGGTTCTTCTCACGCTGTCGAGACCAACTGGCAGAGGGAATCGATGCAGTGACACAGCCCTGGAACTTCAAACTGCATACATTTTCCCTCCGCTTCCCATGCTTCCAAGAGTACTCAAAAAGATTAGACATTCTCAACTCTCAGTGATTGTGATAGCACAGTTTGTGCCGCGAAGAACATGGTTTCACTGTTGGAATAGGACCAGATAACTTTTAGTTTCAGCAGTATAATGTAATTACCAATATAAGTGCAGACTCAAATGTTGTCTAGGGGTATGAGAACAATCTCCAGGCTCGTAGTATATGTAGAAAAATAAGATTATTTAATGCTTTGTTAAATAAACAAGGTACAGCATAGATTACAATGGAATGAAATTGAGCAAACACAGGCACAGGGAAATAGCATGAGATGTTACCTGCTGTCCCTTCAATCCCACTGCCTCCCTCAATCCTACTGTGTCCAGACCAGACGTCTGGGCTTTCTTATCCACCTTTGGTCCCTGACAATCACACCTCCAGAAAAGGTGGCTTTGATGTTTTACAGCCCTAACAGTTGTTTACGCATAAACAATAGCATGCACCCTCTGGCAATGCAAGTTAGCTATTTGCCATACAACTGCACAACTTGTACAGCTGTGTCATGTACTCCTTGTGTTACTCCACTCTATATATGATAAATATAATGTAATACAGGTATTATTTAAAGATATAAACTCCACACACTCCCTACATCTGTGTGGTTCTCAACGCACTCCTCGACCCTCCCATTGAGCCATCATGGATTACCTGGAAAGTAGTACTACTTCTAGCAGTATCATCAGCATGTAGAGTATCAGAACTAAATTTTCCTACATTTTCACAAGGAAAAGGCAGTACTTTGTACAAACTAATATTTATGGCAAAGGTCGTTTCATCATTTCATCTCAACCAGGACTTAGAATTCTTGGGCTCCGAACATATGGATGGTACTACTAAGGAAAAACTGCTACACTGCCTTGATATGGTCCAGGCACTAAAAATCTACCTATCACAATCCAAGCTGACTTGCAAGTCAGATTGTCTGCTAGTTATTCCAGCCGGACCATGAGTTGGACAACCAAGGCAACCATTGCCAGATGAATACGAGAATGCATCCACAGGGCTTACATCGCTAAAGGAAAGTCACCCCCCTTTGGGGTTCTGGCACTCTCCACAAAACAGTGGAGGCATCATGGGCCTGGCGAAATTACGCCTCAGCTGAGCAGATCTGCAGAGCGGCCACATGGTCATCAGTTCACACATTCACAATATTGACTCCTTTTCCTCAGCCTTTGGTTGCAAAGTATTACATGCAGTGGTGCAAGACCAGAGGCAGCACATTCTAGTTCTATTTCACCCTCCCTACTGTTGTTGGGCTGCTTTAAGTCCCCACTGGTCTCCTGTGTCCCCCTGAGATGCCAGAGAAAATAGGATTCATATTCCTACCGGTAAATCTGTTTCTCTGTAGTTGACAGGGGGACACAGCAGACCAGTGGGGTTAAGCTCCATCCTCCTGCTTAGGAGAGTGCAGGAGGATCCTAGTAGCAGAATTTAAAATTGATTGGAAGGGAGAGAGATGGGAGTCAGGAAGTCCGGTTAGTAGGAGATTGCAATAGTCCAATGGAATAGGATAAGGGCATGGATTAGAGAGAAAGAGACGTATATATTGTGGAGGAAGAAGCGTCAGGTTTTGGCAATAGTATTAATATGCTTAGAAAAGTAGAAATACTGGTCAAAGATGACCCCCCAGGCAGCGTGCAGAATTAATTGGGTTAATGATCATGCCATTGATAGTAGACATGGCTGAGTTTTTGATGGCAGTTCATCCATGAGGAGCTAGAAGGCAGTTTGTGATCTTGGTCTGAACGTCAGTGGTTAGTGAAGGAGTGTCTAAATATATCTGGATATTAATAAAGTGTGTTCATGTATGAATGCTGGGTTTCATTTGGTTGAACTTGGTGGACTTTGGTCTTTTTTCAATATGATTTAACTATGTAACTATGGATGTCATTGGCGTACAGGTGATATTTAAGGCCAAATGAAAATATAAAGTCTCCTAAAGAGAGAGTGTACAAGGTGAACAAGAGAGGGCCAAATACAGAAACCTGGGGCACCCCACACTAAACTGAAACTGGGGAGAGGATTTGTTAGCAAAAGTAACAGAGAAGGAGTGGTCAGAAAGGTAGGAAGAGAACTAGGATGTCCGCTTGATCCCTGATACCAAGTGAATGTAGAATTTGCATTAGAACAGAGTGGTCAACAATGTCAAAAGCAGCAGATAAGTCCAGGAGAATGAGAATAGAGTATTGTCCTTTGGCCTTAGTGTCTTACTATCATTTACAACTCTACATAAGGCAGTCTCAGTGGAGTGTGCAGGTTGAAATCAAGACTGCATAGGGTCCAGCAGATTATGGGTGCAGAGAAAGTTGGTAATATGAAAAAAGACCAGACTCCATCAAATGCATTGTTATATCTATCTATGGCTACCCTAGCAAGTACCATGTAACTGTATGTACTTGTAACTGTATTATACACACAGACACAAAAACAGGCACAAGCTAAAAACTAATTTCCTAATGCTATTTGTATTTTTAGATAATTGCTTAAAAATTACTAACCAGCACTTCATACTTCTAGGACTGTATAATTTTCATTCAGAATGATTCCATTATTTCTTGATGATTTTTCATTTAACCTTGGAACAGGTGAACATTTAGGCTCTCATTGCAGAGTACTGTGGTTCACATGCTTTAATTAAAAGGTAAAGGCAATGAAATAAAAAGTAACAGACTATATATCAGCATTGGCAGCATTTCAGAACATGTATTTATCATACCTGGCTTAAGTGTAAGTTTCTGTCCAAACAAACATCCAAACGTACTGGACAGGCTCAATACCATGGCCTAAAATGGGCACATCATTATTCTCTTTGCTTCATGGCATTGCAAGTAGAGGGTGAATGTTTCCTGAATGTTTAAACTTTAAAATACATAAATGTGTTTCTCTAGATCACTTGATGTTAGTATACATTGACCGCAGGCTAAGTAGCAAATTGGATTTTTTTATTTTGATTAATAGTTTTTTTGTTATAGGTACTTGATTTTATTACCTTTCTATACAGGAGACAAAAGTCTGTTCAGGTTGATGCCACTGTGTTTACCTGTATCAGCATGTTGGCCAGATCCATGGGTCCTTCAATCCAGCAGGATATCAAGGAGCTTTTAGAACCTATGCTATCTGTGGGCCTTAGGTAAATATGATTATATTATGACGTATTTTTGTTATATTTGTCATACAGTGCTTCCATGTTGTCATTCTGTTATTTTCAGCCCCGCTTTGACTGCTGTTCTGTATGATTTAAGTCGTCATATCCCTCAACTGAAAAAAGATATTCAAGATGGATTATTGAAAATGCTTTCACTGGTTCTAATGCATAAACCTTTGCGACACCCAGGAATGCCAAAGGGACTAGCCCAGCAGCTGTCCTCTCCCAGCCTCAACAATATTCCAGAAATAAGTGATGTTGGCAGTATCACTCTTGCTCTGCGGACCCTAGGCACATTTGAGTTTGAAGGTAACTTTTAACAATTAATTCGAAGGGATCAATTTAAACTTTACAGAACTGGGAGAAATTGTTCTTATGTCCGCTTTGGTTTCTCTCAATGAACCATAGACACATGATTATGATCTTATTTATCAGAAAATACTGCATTCTTTGAGATCCGAATAATACAAAATAACACATTAACCGAGAACTGTGTTTTTTTTTATGTTTGATAAAAAGAACTATTTTGTAAGGGTATTAAAGGATGTACTGTATACAAGGTGTCTGGGAGTAGTATTTGTATTAGTGTAACTGATCCACATATAAACTAGGGAATGGAAAGAAATCAGTTCATGCAAGAAGATATAGATGTAGTTGTTCTATCCTTTGTGAAATCATGGTGATCTTTATAGTATTTTTTGTAATATGAAAAAAAATCTATTATCTAATATTAAACAAAAGTGCATTGCTTATTACTGATATGTTTTTTCCAGGACACTCTTTGACCCAGTTTGTTCGGCACTGTGCCGACCATTTCTTGAACAGTGAGCATAAAGAGATCCGCATGGAAGCTGCTCGTACCTGCTCACGTCTGCTTACTCCCTCAATCCAACTTTTAAGTGGTCATGGTCATGTGAGCCAAACTGCAGTTCAAGTTGTGGCTGACGTCCTGGGCAAATTACTAGTTGTTGGGATTACAGACCCAGGTAGGCTAATTTTGATGGTTTATAGATAAACCCTAAAAAATATTGATGTTGCTGTTAACATTCAAGCTATGCACTGTGGTTTCTTATGTGGTTTCGGTTTTTCACTTGTTTCCAGACCCTGACATCAGATACTGTGTGCTGGCATCATTAGATGAGCGTTTTGATACTCACTTGGCTCAGGCAGAAAACTTACAGGCTCTTTTTGTTGCCCTGAATGATGAAGTTTTTGAGATACGGGAGTTAGCAATATGCACGATTGGTCGTCTGAGTAGTATGAACCCTGCATTTGTCATGCCATTTTTGCGCAAGATGCTTATTCAGGTGTGTACAATTTTATATTATATTTTAAAATGAGGTAAGCTCTAGAACAGGTTACATTGGACAGTCAGAATAATACAGAGGTTCCAGCATCAATAAATATGGTTGGACATGAATGAGTAAAATAAAGCAGATTTTTTTCATGAATTAAATCTACTTTAGAATTATAGCAATTGATTTTGCACTTGATACATGATTATTTTTCATCATAATCTTTCACTGTGTTTCTTATAGTCTTATATTTGTTTATTAGATTTTAACTGAACTTGAACATAGTGGAGTTGGCAGAAATAAGGAACAAAGTGCACGCATGTTGGGACACCTTGTATCAAATGCCCCACGGCTAATCCGCCCCTATATGGAGCCTATCCTTAAGGTAACAGTGCTTGAATTATTATTAGTGGTCTTTTTCCATGTGAGTGCTGAATTATACTGTCACACTATCCAGTTTATTGTTTGTATGATTTAAATAAACAGATGTCATTATTTAAAGGGTATCTAAACCTCAGCAGTGGCTTGGACTAAAAGTCATGTAACCATCCGTCTTTCTTAAAATATTCCATATTCCCTTTTGTTCAGGGACATATCTAGTATAGGTCAATCTAAAAACAACTGGACTTGCTGAGTTCAGGGACTTTTTTTTTTTTTAATATCTTTTTTTACTCCGGACCATCTAACAAATCATCATTGACCATGAAAGAGAAATTGTGGGAGAAAGGATGTGCAGACAACTCCAAAAATCGAATTAAACAAAAAGAACTACCAGAAGAGTTATATTGTGTCGCACCATCTATATGCCATATTGTAGTGTGTTCAAAAGGAGAAATAGTGAGATAATTCTGGGTAGAGAAAAGTTCATGTGACTCTCAGAAAAGTTCATTGTGCTTCATTTTCCTAAATTAATTTACATCAAATTAGGTGGAACATTCATATTTTTGTGATGAATTCATTATACAATAAATATATGTAAAGCGATGCCTTCTGGAATGAGAAGGTATTTACTTGTCTCATGCCATACACACAGCACTGCCTAGATACCAAAAATGAGAGTTTTCTCCCATAAAGCATCATGGGCAGAGACATGCAAATCACTCCTTTGTGTCCCTTTGGCCAACTATGCATCTAGAACTGCTGGTTTATAGCACAGATAAAGCCTAATGATTCAGAGCCATATATTCAAACTTGCAGACAGCCTGTTTTGATCTTGTTAGATCTCATCAGTACAAGATATTGGAACATGGCTTCTGAGAGGTAGGACTTGGAGAGTAGCAAAATGGGGAACTAAATCTGGTTATGGTGAGAACGACTGAAAGGAGCCAAGAAGCCCTTAGCTAGCAATTATATGCAAAGTGATGCTTTCTGAAATCAGAAGGTATTTACTTGTCTCATGCCATACACACAGCACTGCCTAGATACCAAAAATGAGAGTTTTGATTTTCATAAGGCATCATGGGCGGAGACATGCAAATCACTCCTTTGTGTCCCTTTGGCCAACTATGCATCCAGAACCGCTGGTTTATAGTACAGATACAGCCTAATGGTTCAGAGCCATATATCCAAACTTGCAGACAGCCTGTTTCGATCTTGTTAGATCTCATCAGTGCAAGATATTGGAACATGGCTTCTGAGAGGTAGGACTTGGAGAGTAGCAAAATGGGGAACCAAATCTGGTTATGGTGAGAAGGGCTGAAAGGAGCCAAAAAGCCCTTAGCTAGCAATTATATGCAAAGTGATGCCTTCTGGAATCAGAAGGTATTTACTTTTTGGTATCTAGGCAGTGCTGTGTGTATGACATGAGACAAGTAAATACCTTCTGATTCCAGAAGGCATCACTTAGCATATTATTGCTAGCTAAGGGCTTTTTGGCTCATTTCAGCCCTTCTCACCATAACCAGATTTGGTTCTCCACAATAAATATATAAATATAAAGTGCTTTTCAATTAGTAAAGTGCCGTGTAATTATATCTGTTAATTTCTGAGCAAAACGCATGTGTTATGCTGATATTAAAACTTAACATTTAATTAGTCCGTTAAAAACAAAAGGAACAATTCATGGGGTTAAAAACTTTTTTGAGATGTGTGGATCTAGTTTGTGGGGTAATAATGGTATTCATAGTGAGTAAATCCCACCTAGATCATGACTAGGGATGGGTGAATTTTTTTCGCCTTGATTCGCCACAAAAATGACGCCTATAGATTTGTATGGCGTCGTGCTTAAAAAAAAAACAAAAACGACATGCGTTTCGCAGCGTGACAATTTTTTTGACGCCCATAGACTTTAATGGGCATCTGCAACATTTTGCCGCCAGCAAATTTTTGGGGAAACGAAACAGGTCAAATTCGCCCATCCCTAATAGTGACATCCAATCACCTTAACAAACCCCTTAAATGAAAAAAATTGCTATATACGAGGTATCGAGAGAATGAGAAGGAGGTACAGGTTCAAAATAGTAAGTAATACTATTTTTTCTTGTTATGCCGCTAGTAAGGGGGTGATGGGTCAAAAGAGAACATGAGAAAGGAGGAATGATTTTTGGTACTAGTGCCGGTTTACACAGGACAGTATCGCTTTGTAAGGCATTAATCCTGGTGCACTAAACTTTGTCTGCCAATCTCAATATATGCTGTGTATTTATGAGTCATGATTGCCATAAGGACAAGTGATAGGGATTAGGCCACATTAAGGTGCCTCTGAGAGGACAAGAGTCAGTTAAGGGGTTTGTTTAGGTGACCGGATGTCATGATCTAGGTGGGATTTACTCACTGTGAGTACCATTTGGTATTACCCCACAAAACCTGATCCACACATCTCAAAATTTTTTAAGTGATTTTAACTCCATGAATTGTTCCTTTGTTTTTAACAGACTAATTAAATTTTAAGTTTTAATTTCAGCATAACACATGAATTTTGCTCAGAAATGAACTATCACAAATAATGACACAGGGGGCTTTACTAATTCAAAAGCACTTTATAATTATATATATTTATTGTATAATGAATTTATCACACAAGCAGCTATACGAATGTTCCACCGAATTTGACGTAAAGGAATTTAAGAAAATTAAGCACAATGATCTTTTCTCTACCCAGAATTATCTCACTATTTCGCTTCTCCTTTTGAACACACTACAATATGGCATATGGATGGTGCGACACAATATAACTCTTCTGGTTGTTCTTTTTGTTTAATATTTAAGAATATCTTAGCTTATTGCAGAAAGGAGGCTACTTCCATACAAGCCACCATTCCCCTTTAAGGGGGATTTTATTTCATTATAACTATACAGAAAACTTTGTCAGGTATTTGAAAGACTGATCTGGCAAGTAAACGTTGTGTCTAATTTAGATGGATGGTATTGCAGCTCTATTGCTTATGTATTGTTAGGTTATTTCAGTCACAGGTAGTTGCACAAGCTGTTAATACCCATGACTCTCCTCTAGTATCAAGTAATTTGTCTATTAGGCAGACCAAAAGGGAAAAATATAAGTAAGTTTACTGGTCTTTTAATTAGTTATGTGGTCAAACAGGCTGTCTCTAAACTCCTTTTAGCACTGCACCTTTAGCAACTCACAGAATAATAATTCATTATTTGTGAAACAGTGCAATCTAAACATGGAAGAATAATGCTATATTCACAATTCTGCATTTGCTTTTGTTTGGTATAAATACAGCCTTTTTTAAGTAGTGCTTATGTTTCATTTGTTTCACCACACACAAACAGTGGATTATAATAGGAAATAATTTGTTGATTCTGTAGGTAATTTGGATTTGAATAAATAAAATAAAGATAAATGCTTTTCAAGACAAACTTTCTCCCTAATTGTCTGCAGTGTAGCAGTAGGATTTATGTTTCAAAAAAAGTGTTTTTTTTTTTAAAAATTGTACTTCTGTATGCAAATATATCGACATGGTTAAGTAATACAAGAGGAAAAGTATCCCTGTTTATAAAGAGGGCACCCAGTAATTAGGGTGTAATTTATTATTGTTTATCTTTCAGGCACTGATTCTCAAATTGCGTGACCCAGATCCCAACCCTGGAGTTGTGACTAATGTCTTGGCTACTATTGGGGAACTGGCCCAGGTTAGAAAACAAATTTGTTTAAGTTGAATTTTAAGGAAAGGGCATTAAATTGTCTTGGGTAATCCATTTAGTCACTGAGAGATTACAATATTGAAATATTGGTTAATCAACTTTAACTCAACTTCATATATGCAATGCCATGTTGATTTCCTTTGTTTTGCTGCAGATAGGGATCAAGCATTAGAATTGTAAATGTTTTTCTTTTTTTGCTCTTGTCCTTTAGGGTGGTGGCACACGTGGCTACTGGGAGGAGATTAATCGACCAACGACATATCGCCTCTTCTTTGGGCGACTAATCTCCCCTAAATGCCTTCCTGCCGGCTAGAATTTAAATGGCTGGCGGGATGGCACTTGAATCGCTTCGGCGACGAATCTGCACGTGTGCCACCAGTGTCAATGCTACTTTCAGTGGTTTGCTCTGTGTAAGGAGTGTCAGAGCTCTGCACATTGAATCCTGCAGGTGCACGTCATCAGGCTGTTTCTAAGCAATTTACAGTCTTTTCTATGGAAAAGACTGTCTTCTAGCACTGGAAATAAAAACAAACTACTACACAAACTAAAGTGTTATCTTCCTAAATAAATTAAGATGACTTTGATTATATATGGACTGTAGCAGAAAGTGGAAAGAATTTTCAAAAGAAAGCTGGGATTCCAACTACTGCAAAGACAGCTAGGCTTTCAAACAGGTTATTTTTACACAAATTTCACTAGGAGGAAAATACCATTGCATTAGTGCACCTACCTCATGTAAACAGGCCTAATAATCCTCTTCTTTGTCTGAGTATTGGACAGCTTTTAAATACCCTCCCAGTGAATTATTTCCTTTCTCTACTCTTCAGTCTGGTCTTTGCCATTGTTCTGTTGTTTTCTTTGGCCACTCTTGTTTCTTCATGTCCAATTTCTTTGCTTTTTATAAAAGCTAATGTGAACACAGGAGGAATTTCATTTACAATGAGTGTCTAGCTTGTTGGCATGGTGGAAAAAATTGTCTGCTTGCAAAAACACCCTTTGTTGCTTTTAGGTCAGTGGTTTGGAGATGAGAAAGTGGATGGATGAACTTTTCCCCATAATTATGGATATGTTGCAGGATTCCTCTTTACTTGCAAAAAGACAGGTCAGTCTAGTAATACAGTATATGGGTGATTCATGTTTTGTATTGTGGTATGTAAAATACTTATTATGCATGATTATTTATGCTTTTAGGTAGCTCTGTGGACACTAGGACAACTTGTGGCAAGCACAGGTTATGTTGTGGAACCATACAGAAAGTATCCATCTCTGCTAGAGGTGTTGCTTAATTTTCTTAAGACTGAACAAAATCAGGGCATACGCCGTGAGGTAAGTTTTGCAGCTGTATGGTCATGGCTATTGAAAATAATTTGTGACATGAAATTAGAAAATATAAACATTTGTTTGTTATTCTTTGCAACTAGGCAATCAGGGTATTGGGGCTTTTAGGTGCACTGGATCCATATAAGCACAAAGTGAATATTGGCATGATTGACCAATCAAGAGATGCATCAGCTCTAAGCCTTTCTGAATCTAAAGCCAACCAAGATTCTGGTGAGAGATTTGTAAAATTAAAAAAATATATTACTGTGGCATTTTCTTATCTAACTACTGTTTTACTTGATTCTTTAGCGGACTACAGCACTAGTGAAATGCTTGTAAATATGGGAAACCTACCTCTGGATGAGTTTTACCCAGCAGTTTCAGTGGTCACACTAATGAGAATTCTGCGGGACCAGTCTCTTTCCAACCACCATACAATGGTGGTTCAAGCTATCACTTTCATTTTCAAATCCCTAGGATTAAAATGTGTGCAATTTCTGCCACAGGTTATGCCAACTTTCTTGAGTGCTATTCGTTTATGTGATAACAATATGCGAGAGGTATGATTTTCTTCAATACATATGTTAAGTCACATTAATAATTGCTTTACATTATGCAATGTAGCACATACGTTTATAGCAAGGAATAAAATGCGGTACATTGATGGGTTTCTTGAGGCTACAGACGAAGTCTGTCCTGAGGTTTGCTGAGATGCAAGTTAAAGGGGATGTCATCTAAAAAACATTTGTGCAGTGAACAAACAATTTTAACGAGATGATTTAACTAAAGTAGCACTCATTACTGTCACTTTGCACAAAATAGCATAAATGCTAAAAGTTGCAAGTCGCAGTTACTATTTTATGATTTTTCATAAAACAAAAAATGTATAATAGGCCCAGCTGAAATCTGTCAAGATGCCATATAAATCAGTGGGTAATGTTTCTTCAGATTGTGACCATAACAATTGCTCAGATTGCTTAAAAATGCATAGAAAATTTCACAATCATGATTTTGTTTTCATAAATATGCTTTAAATAATAGTGGAAGTTTCAATGGAGGATTCATTAAAATAATTTTTTTGTGTTTGTGTCTTGTGTGACGAATGTGCCCCTAATAAGAGAATTTCCATTGAGGTTTTCTTCAAAATTTGATAAATGAAGAGGACTTTGACTATTATTTAATTAGGAAATGTATGTTTTTACTTCATGCTCTACATGTGGCAAAATCTATGAAAGTTTTCTGCTTTCTGTTCATGCATTCATAATCAAAACAATTAAAAACTTTACTGAGACCCTTTTCTCCCTGCATTAAGCTTTATTTAATTTTACTATTACAGACAGTTCAACTGTAGCTCTTTCAGTTACTTCCTTATCTAGTGTGAAGCTCCACCCCCTTCATGCAGCACAAGAAAGTAACTAGAGCTGCAGTTGAACTGGCTGTGATAGAGAAATTAAATAAATCTGAATGCTACTGCTGCTTCTAAGGTGCTAAACGGTACCAGTTGCAGTTGCCTATTGCAGCAGATATTTGTACTAATTTTCAAACTGGGAGTAGACTGATCAACTGTTTTGCTGATTGCTTATTATGGTCAATTGTACTATCCATCAAAACAACCCCATCCAATACCAAGCTACCACATGTCTATAAACTACATGATCACCCTATACATATTCATGATACTAAAACAAACAAATACATACACACTCTTTCTTTCTTTTAATATGCAACTCTGTGGACCAATTATATTAATATTTTTTGTTTTGTTACATTTTCTGCAGTCGCACCAACCTTCTCCTCAAGTAAGTACTTAGAAACACTGATGATTTGTGGGTTTATGGAACGGTGCAGAAAGGATGCTTTGGGAGTTGGGCACTGGTTTTAATAAATGGCTTCACAAAGGGCCTGCATAGCCCAAAACTTTGCCTAAGGCATTTTAAGTAAAGTTTTTCACTTTTGCCAATTTGCTGTTTAGATTGGATTTGGGCACTGGTTTTTAATAAAAACCCACAAGGAAAACACCCTGACTTTAACCCTTTTAGTGCTACCCGCTTTGGAATATAAAGTATGGTGCTAGCAAAAAAGTAACACTGCAAACACAGTTGTGTCTGCTGACCATGCATACAGAGCATAAAGATAAAAGAGGTGAATAAGAGAGAGATTATATAAAATATATACAAAAGCTTTGTACAATTACTGGATCTTGTACTGTAAGGAATCTTGGGAAATATTTATTATGAAACAACAAACAGGTATATTAGCTCACCAGTAACTACATGGGGTCTGAGTGCACATGCCCCAGACCTGCATCTCAAGGAGACGGTTCATACCAAATATGTGTAGCAGGCACTCACAGATCCCATCGACAAGCAAAGTAAAAGAATTGGCAAACTTTCTATGTTTTATATTTATTTATAAAGTGTTTTAGAGCACAAAACACTTCAGGCTGTTATTTCTTATGTTTGTTTAAATAAAGTTTGCAGATTCTTTTACTTTACCATCCTTGGAATAAAATCTTGCTTAGTTTATGTGTAGGCATAAGATTAGTATGGCAATACTCTTATAGTTACTATAATAATACCAACAAATCCTCTGTATATCATGCTGATACATTTCTTTTTCATCTTTTGTGTACTTTCTCCTGTATGACTTTGGCCTAGAAGAGGACAGGTCTGATGTCCCCACAGGTTGGTCACTATTTAAAATATTTTCCCCCCCCAAAAATCTAAATTAAAACATTTTTAATGTGTAGGAACACAGGGGTCTTTCAAACACAAAATCCCCTTTAATGTGTTGATCCCATCAAAGGATGCGTGGAGGTCCGTGCACATTCATCAGACCTTTTTCAGAATTTCAGAAAAATATACAGAATTTCAGAAAAATAGACAGGCACACAGGAACACATTTATAGAAAATTGCAGAAAATATATTAAAAAAACAAAATTAATTGATCTTATATTAAAACTAGCCTTAACCTTTTTTGTGTAAAAGTGAGCGCGTAAGCATTGGCTAGTTACATCAGAAAAGTACTGGACTATTTAGCGAAAAAACAGACCAATGTAGACTTAATGAGAGAGTTTGAGAATTTTCACCTTGCTTTAACTTCTAAGTGCTAAAATCATTAAGATCAGGTACAAATGAAGCAGTTGTGTCAGTTTGACATAGTTTGTTCATATAATCAAAACCTAGATCTGTTGATTGCATTAAAAACATACATTCATTTATAGTTAAAAACTTCATTTTTAGTTTTCATTTAGCATTGAGTTGACCCTGTATGGAATCTGTCAACTACCAGTCCTAAGGAATGCTTGGAACTTTCTATTTAATCAGCAGTATCACTGAATGGCACCTTTAGTCTTTGCACATTTCAATGAACCAGTCATAAGGAGATAATAGCATTCAGAATCCAATTAATGCTGTGCCATTTCTTTTGGTTTTTGTATGCAGTTCATGTTCCAGCAGCTGGGAATGTTGGTTGGCTTTGTAAGAAGCCATATCCGTCCTTATATGGATGAAATCTTTGCTCTTATTAAGGTAAGTATGACTGCTTAGTAAGGACTTTATATGAAAAAGCAGTTGGTATGCAGGAATCAATATAAAAATTAAATTTTAGAATCAAGTTAAGATTTTGGTTTTTGCATGCTAAGATATGCTTTTAAAGGGGATTTCAACTTGACTGAAAACTAATATTAAGATGTAAATCCCAAATTAGAAAAATCTGTACAGGTATGGGATCCATTATTCAGAGACCTATTATCCAGAATGAGCTGAATTATGGAAAGGCCTACATCTCTCCTCTTTTATATAGATACAGCTCATAGACTTGCTTTGGACATCTCTGAGACTTGCTTTGGACTTAATTCACAAAAATATTTAACTGTTTGTACATGTTAAACACTATTATACATAATATTTTTTTGCAGAAATGTTTTTCCATACCTCATTGTACAATTATATATTGAGAAATAGTCAGAATAGTGAGAACTGCCTAAACACCTGATTACCTTTTCAAAATCCACCTCTTTAACCATGTCATAGATGGCTCATGTTTAAAATAAAAACCTGCATTATTGTCTGTATATCGTTTTCTTGCTGTGAGAACAATTAAGTGACCAGAATGCTATAAATAAAATGCATTCTTCGCCTGTAAGCGTTATACCTATTTTGCATCCAGATTTTGAAGTGTTTTTCATTTTATAACAACCGCTAAAACTTTATCTTTTTTTTAGAATTGCATTGCCTTTTCTAGATGCTGTTCTTATTATCTTAAAATATTGTATGATATTTTTTAGAACTGCTGGCCGTTTTAAAACTTAACCCAAACCATGTATTTTTCTCAAAAGGATTACTGGACAATGAACAACCCCATCCAGAGCACCATAATTCTTCTCATTGAACAGATTGTGCTTGCACTTGGTGGAGAGTTTAAGCTTTATCTACCACAGCTCGTACCTCACATGTTGCGTGTTTTTATGCATGACAGCAGTGCAGGACGTTCTGTTACTATTAAGGTGAGTAGCAGAAGGTACATAATAACTTTTTACTTTCTCAATTTTTAAGTGCAAAAATGATGCCTTTACCTGTGGCAATGCAGACCACTGCATGCTATCTATATCTAATGTTGGCGAAGAGTAATTTCAAAATGAATATGAAAAAGTCTGAACTGGTACATCCAAGGATTATTACACGAATGTAAACATGTTTTCCAATCCAGCTATACTTTTTAACCAACTACTGTGGTGGTTCTAATGAGTGGTGGACAGCCACTGTAGAATCACATATAAGGCAGCATTAACACATATGGCCAACTCAGTCATGCATTAATTAAGTGTAAAGGGAATTTTTGTCTTTGGGCACCTATCCAAATTTTTACATCTTATATCTGTAAAAAGGTGTTTGCAGTTGTTTTTGTGCCTTGCAAGCTGCACTTCTGTCATCTTTAGGTTTCTCATGCACTACATTAGCAAAGATTCATCAGAACTTGCCTATTGGCAGCGACATGAAGGAAGTGCAGGCATTAAGGGCTAATGCCTATGCCTCTTCTTCTTCAAGCTTATTTTCATGTCATATATCTGAATAGCTGATGTGATTTGGCCAGTATAATCATTGACAAATAAAAATGTCCTGCATTGCTCCTTGGTCAGGTGTGCTGTCACAGCCAGTATGAATGTCGACCTGAATAAGAGGGAGCATGAGCAACCTAAAGGTTACAAGATAAAAAAAAAAAGTTTTTTTTAAGAAAAATCAAATTGTTTAAAAAAAATAAACACAATTTTTTTCTCAAACAACCTGCTGATTTTTGGAAAATTGTCCAGTTTCTTTTAAAGCCTACATATAGTTTTGCCCGCTACATTGTTTCTGCTAGACAAGAAGACATTCATCATCATCATCGCTTATTACGCCCACTGGTGTCTAAGGTGGCAGGATTTTCACTTCTGTCTGTTTTTTGGCAAATTTGTGACCGTGCTCCATATTTGTTGCAAATTCTTCAGTTCTGCCTCATCTGTACATCACCATGTCACTTAGGTTGGCCTCTCCTCTGTTTCTAATCTTGTGTCCAGTGAAGACTAACGTTAGTAATTGAGTCTGTGTTACACTTTATTACATGTCCAATCCACTCCCACTACCTTTGCATTATTATGTCCTCTAGATGGCACTGCGTTAGAAGGTTGTAGTTTGAAATCTTCTGTGGCCACAAGTCACTTTCTGTCACATGGGCTTCCTAACATTGTTCATAGCACTCGTTATGTTTCTAGCTTTGCTAAGTCGCCATCAGTGCTGCCATCTTTTCGTACAGTACTGCCAAGTTATGTGAAACTTATTAATGGCAGTTCTTCATCATAAGAACTGATAATTTCAGTTTTCTTTTGGCTGATCTTCAACCCTACCTGTCCAGCAAAGGTGAACAAGTGCTCCCCCCCCCCCCCCCGAATATGACAGTGTGGGACAGTAGGGCTAGATCATCTGCAAAGTCTAAGCCCTCTAATGTTATTAGTAGGGTTCTGGTATGTCTGAATACATAATCCGTTGTCGGCCACATAAACCAGTTGATTATCAGGTGAGAAAGTACTACAAAGATCACACATACGTGTCTGACAGCAGTGTTCGCTTTAAAGTGCAGATTGCTATGTACCACACTGCATGTAAAGTTTTTGGTAAAAGCTATACTAATTGTTATGGTATAACGTGGGATTAAAGGGGAACGAAAGTCTAAAATAGAATAATGCTATGCTGTATTTTGTATACTAAACATAAACATGAACTTACTGCACCAGAAGCCCATTTAATCAAATGATTTATGTTCAAAGTTGGCTGCAGGGAGTCATCGTCTTGTTAATTTGTTAAACATCAACAACGAACTAAGATCACGCACATGCTCAGTGTGGTCTGGGTGTCTGTTGGGAGGTTAAGCTTATGCAGACAAAAATAGTCAGCACAACCTTGTTAAATCTTCTTACTTTCTTTAGATGGGTGCAAGTTCTCCAGTGGCCACTTTCCACCAGCAAATGCAGTCAAAGTACGATATGAACAGCACCACAATTGTAATAGAAGTTAAAATGCCTTTATTGCTCAAGTGACGGGCATTACCGCAACGTTTCAGGCCTCATTTGGCCCTTTTTCAAGCTAAACTGACAACCATTACACCAGTATTTAAACATTTAGTGCCATCTAGTGGACAATTGGTAACAAATTACAATCATGTGAAACACATTGTTACATTCAATAGAAAAAGTATCATTACATAAAAAGTATCCATCCGGTGAGCAGTGCAACAAGTGTAGGTGAACAAAGTTCATTTGTAATAGTACTGCAGAAAACCTGCAAAAATACAAGATAAAAACTGTATATAAGAAAAAAAAAATTTATATAAAAAGAGAAATACTTTTATCTTAAAATAATTTTATCTAAAAATCGGTTTGAGATCATACTCTTTATTCAAACCCAGTGGAAATAATGTCTCCAGTCTCCTAATCCAGAAGGCCTCTCGGTATAGGAGTGTTTTAATCCTATTCCCCCCTCGACGTTTTGGGGTAACCACTTCAATCACCTGGAACCTTAACTGGTTGACATTATGTCCTGCTTCAATAAAATGTCCTGCAACTGCTTGCTCCTTCTTACCAGTTTTAATGGCTGACTTATGTTCACGGATACGTTCTCGGACGGTTCTCGACGTCTGTCCCACATATGCTAAGCCACAAGGGCATTTGATGACATACACAGCATAGGAGGAAATACATGAGAACCGTCTGAAGATCCGTATGGGTGTCCCTTTTCTGGGATGATATAAAAATTCACCCTGTTGGATATTGGAGCAGCAGTTGCAGTTTAAACAAGGAAAAGTACCGTTTTTACCTTTTTCTTTTAACCTTACACTATTTGCCCCTATATCTGTCTTCACTAAAGTTGAACCAATAGTTTTTCCTTTTTTATAGGCAATCATGGGAGGTCTTTCAAATGCTTTAATATTCGGTAAATTGTCTGGATAACCCCTTGCCTGAAATTTGTCACACATTTCTGTGAGACTGACAGAAATGTGTGACAAATTTCAGGCAAGGGGTTATCCAGAAGGTTTGCTACATAGGCAATGAGTAATGAATTGAGAACAAAAGAGAGAACAATGCTATTGGAGAAAAAAGAGAAAAAAACAGGTGAACATGTCACTTTTGTCACTCAATATAATGTTTTAAGTAAACATATTACAAAAATATTGAAATCTCATTGGGCTCTGGTAAAAGACAATTTACCGAATATTAAAGCATTTGAAAGACCTCCCATGATTGCCTATAAAAAAGGAAAAACTATTGGTTCAACTTTAGTGAAGACAGATATAGGGGCAAATAGTGTAAGGTTAAAAGAAAAAGGTAAAAACTGTACTTTTCCTTGTTTAAACTGCAACTGCTGCACCAATATCCAACAGGGTGAATTTTTATATCATCCCAGAAAAGGGACACCCATACGGATCTTCGGACGGTTCTCATGTATTTCCTCCTATGCTGTGTATGTCATCAAATGCCCTTGTGGCTTAGCATATGTGGGACAGACGTCGAGAACCGTCCGAGAACGTATCCGTGAACATAAGTCAGCCATTAAAACTGGTAAGAAGGAGCAAGCAGTTGCAGGACATTTTATTGAAGCAGGACATAATGTCAACCAGTTAAGGTTCCAGGTGATTGAAGCGGTTACCCCAAAACATCGAGGGGGGAATAGGATTAAAACACTCCTATACCGAGAGGCCTTCTGGATTAGGAGACTGGAGACATTATTTCCACTGGGTTTGAATAAAGAGTATGATCTCAAACCGATTTTTAGATAAAATTATTTTAAGATAAAAGTATTTCTCTTTTTATATAAAAAATTTTTTTTCTTATATACTGTTTTTATCTTGTATTTTTGCAGGTTTTCTGCAGTACTATTACAAATGAACTTTGTTCACCTACACTTGTTGCACTGCTCACCGGATGGATACTTTTTATGTAATGATACTTTTTCTATTGAATGTAACAATGTGTTTCACATGATTGTAATTTGTTACTAATTGTCCACTAGATGGCACTAAATGTTTAAATACTGGTGTAATGGTTGTCAGTTTAGCTTGAAAAAGGGCCAAATGAGGCCTGAAACGTTGCGGTAATGCCCGTCACTTGAGCAATAAAGGCATTTTAACTTCTATTACAATTGTGGTGCTGTTCATATCGTACTTTGGGAGGTTAAGCTTAGTCAATGTCATAAATTATCAAGACAGCAAAGTCAAATTATTTCTGCCATAGTAGCTGATACAGCAAGACTTATTAATAATCAGAATATGCAGACTGCACTGAGCCTGTGTATGCAAATCTCGACACAGTCACCGGCTGCTCTACAGGGAAACAAACAAATCTGCTCAAGTTCTGAGAAGTAAGGAGGGGGGACTCCCCCCCCCCCTTCCCCGCCATTTGAAAGTATGATCGTTTGAAGTTTGTCTGAAGTTTCCTATCCACAGCTGTCACAGCAAGTAAAATAAAAAGGGAATTTCACTGCATACAGTCAGGTTTCTCATAAAAACTGTACACATTTTTTTATAAAAGTATTACTTTTTCATTAAAGAAAGTAAAAATGTGATTTTATTTTTTTGCCGTTACATCCACTTTAATTGATTTCAGCTATTTTGATTAAACGCTTTCAGGATGCTCCATAAACTGTTCTTGTGAATGCTAGTAAATCTTCCCTTAGCCACTCTGTGCACTGCGCTAAGTGAAGATCTGATCCAGGCACTGCCTTCCTCTGCAGATTCCAGCTTGCTCTTTTTGCAGCTTTCCATCCACTGCCCCCCCCCCAGTTGGTACATTCATTAGAGAACATTTCTTGGGTATCTTGATTATGACTCCATTACTCTATTCTTCAGGAACTTGCACTTCTTTTCAGGATCTGTTATGATAAACTTGGCATTAATATTATCACATCCAGGGGCCTTTCCCTTTTTCAAGGATTGTACAACTGCTATAATCCTCTACTTCTAGTGGTGCTGTGCTGATCTCAAGCTCTGCTTCAGCTTCCTGGATTTCAACTTTTTCAGGAAGTCTGTTTAAGTTTTCCTTAAAAGGAGAATTCAACCCATTTGTAAAAAAACGAGTACCCCCCACACCAGGTAGACCTACCTCCCTCCTCCCCCCAGGCTAACTGGGAAATTCCCAATACTTTATACTTACCCCTCAGCGCAGATTCTGCCAGCGGAGTTCCACGCATCCATCTTCCAGGTCCTCTGTAAAATGACTGGGAGGTTGCCAATTTCCGTGTAATTCCGCACAGGCACAGTTGTCGCATAGTGCGCAGAAATACCAATCTCCCAGTCAGCTTACGAGGACCCGGAAGATGGAGGCGTGGAACTCCGCTGGCAGAATCTGCACCGAGGGCTAAGTATAAAGTATGGGGCATTTCCGGGGGGGGGGGGGCGTTTAGCCTGGGGGGAGGAGAGAGGGAGGTCTATCTGGGGTGGGGGTCCTCGGTTATTTACAAATGTGTTGAATTCTCCTTTAAGTGTTCCATCCATTCCCCTTTTCAGTTGTAAGAAGTCTTCCATGCTTGCTTTTGGCAGGGGCAGCTGATGAGCATCACTTCTTCCAATAAATAGGTTTGATCATTTGTGTACATTCCCTTGTTCTTAGTTACTCGCTGCCTCTTCTACCTGTACTATAAGGTTGTCCATAAAAGCATGTGTCAAAAAAGACAAAGACAAAATGGCAGCTATGGCAATAAAAGTATACAATAACTATAATTTCAAGAATATGAATTTTTAAAAATATTAGCAAGCATTACTACTGTGCCTAGATTAGACCTTGTCTATAAGTATTTCTTATTTAACTTCTGATTAGGTTATACACAATAAATACTATACAGTGGATATAAACATTCTTGTAAACAACAGAAAAAAATGCACCATTTAAAAATTGTGGACAAAAAGTGCCAGAAGCAAAAATGTGTCCAAACCTTTTATAATATGGGTTAT
The DNA here is from genome assembly GCF_017654675.1 of Xenopus laevis. Taxonomy (NCBI): domain Eukaryota; kingdom Metazoa; phylum Chordata; class Amphibia; order Anura; family Pipidae; genus Xenopus; species Xenopus laevis. Next base: position 67,476,374 of record NC_054383.1, on the reverse strand, counting down.
AATTGTTTTTAGACTGACAGGTTTGTATACATTTTTCTATTTATATGTTAAGGCTTATAAAAATTAATAAAAATTTAGTGTATCCTAACAATTATCACATAATACGTTTTGTTTTACTGCTCTGTGCAAACTAGTGTTCTTTTTCAAGATGACAGCCTGAATGTAGCATACCTGCATTCAGGAGGCACAAATAAAGGTGGACATACACATACAGATATTATCGTACAAAACAATAATGCGACAGACGATGCAACTGAGATTGGCAAAAGACTTGGATATCTGGTTGTCTCGTCGATCGGCGAAGACAGAACATTTTGTTTGGCCCCCCTTGAAGGTGTCCCAACACTGGCCAGGGGAGACTGTTGTCTCTTCAGATAGAGGTGGAATTCTATTGTTTCTACTTGTTAATCCGAAGATTCAGCTCTTAACGTTTGGTCGCAGTAAAGATAGTAATTTTTACGCGTATGATTAATTTTTACGTATATGAACATCTTAACTCTAAAGTTGTATCACTTCCAGTTCAACTATTTGCATTATGTTTTGTTACAGAAATGGGAAAAACATTTTTAAAAAGTTTAAAATGCCAGTTATGAAAGCATTTATTTTTTCTTCAGTATACAGAGGTTAGAATGGATCCCTTCAATGTATGTTTACATTTATGCAAATGAGTAGGATTGCCTTGTCATATGCATCCTCCATTTCATAAAAATTAAACTCCACTCTCTCTCTCTCTCTCTCTCTCTCCTTTTTTATTTTGCTTTTATTTTTACATCTCTCTTCTTAGGAAAACACTTTGCCCACTCCAACCCAAAACAGTTAACTGTGTTTAAACACACTGTGGAACTGATTTATTAACATATATACTAAAGTGCATCAGGGTTTAGAAAGCAAATAGAACCTAATCAGGGATTTTTTCACTGGTACTACATGTTATAAAAGCAATGAAATAGTACATCATAAGGTGCTATTATGCATCTGGTTTAGTAAATCAGACCCAATAATTGTCTGCTTATTAAAAGGGCCATAAATGGAAGATACACAGTGATTATTACCTTTACTTCCTCTTGAATTCATGATAACCAGTGATGCAGAATGTGAGTTACCGGTAAATCTGAACTTTTAGCTTTGCATTTTTTTCATATGATTTTATCATGCTCCATCAGAGTTTATTATTTTCTTTCTTCCTTTCCTGGCAAAGAAGAGTCTATTCCTTTGGCTGGTATATGTTGATGTAAGGGCATTGCAATGGAATTTGGCAGACTTTTATAACCTTTAAAAAGTAGCCAGCTGTAAATTACTAGTATTAAGAATAAAATTATTAAGAATATGTTGGAAAAACACATTTTGTGTTGCTAAAGATAGTTTTACGTACATCAATTTTACTACCTTCCTTAATGGAACAAAAAATGTACAAGTAGGTATTTTAAAGTAAAAATATCTTACTAGAAATTTATAAGTCTTGCAGCAGCAACATAACTTTTTGGGCTCAGTGGAGTTTGGAACAGTTCTGTCTTTATCCGCCAATGTGAACAGATTAAAAAGATAAAGACCAGATTTTTCTCTGTGTAGCTGTAGTCTCTGTTTCTGTGGATATGGACCCTCAGGGCAGAATGAAATTAACTGGCACTTGAGTTCCTGTACTTTGGAATGTGAATATAAATATATTTTGTGTCAGACCAATGATTAAACGCTCTTGGGTTTGCATTCTTAATAAGCACCAAACTTCTCACAAGGATTCTAACACACTCCATAATTGTTATTATTATAATTATTCTGTTCTATATGGCACCAAAATATTCCACAGTATTTCACAGAGATTGAATAGTAATTCCATGAAATAATGATTTAATTGGCTAAATCCGCCACCGCATGGAGTCTCATTATTATGTCTGTGATAATCCAAAATTTCCACATTTTGGAAAAATGCCTATAAATGTTGGATAGATCTCTGTTTTATTTAACTTTTTGTATTTGCAGTTACTAAACGCTATTCAGATGTTTGGGGCTAATTTGGATGATTATCTGCATCTCTTGTTACCACCTATTGTGAAGCTTTTTGATGCTCCAGATTCTCCAATGTTAGCTCGAAAGTAAGGACTGTATAAAATAGAACTGTTTCTTATTTAACAATGTTTACATTGACAAGTATTTACACTAATGTTACAATATTTTAACTTGTATCTAATGATAGATGTTGAGAAGATGGTATGCAAAGTTTTATTTTATGATGCAGGTTTTAGCCTGTAACTCAATTGTAATATGTTGATTAAAGGTATATACAAAATATACAGCGAAACCTCAATTTTACATCCTCTGATTTTTTTCTCATTTTACACCATTTCTTGTGGTCCCGCAAATATAAAATGCATTTGCCTGATTTTGCACCATATTTTATGGGGGTTCTTCTGTAATGCCAGACAAGTATTTGATGCCCGATCCCTTATTGTAGCTATTTTACTGAACAGATGAATACAAACATGGCATGTTAATTAAATGGTAACTATAACCTTGTGCTTATTACCAATTTTTTAGTCTAATAAAGAGGTTATTTCTCTATCCAATGTTAGTCAACCTGCATTCTGTGCCAAGGTGATCATTAATTTACTATGCTATACTTTGTCACAACTATTCATGTGGGTTCGTTTTTTAAATATTGTTTGTGCTGTATTATAAAATATCAAATTTTTGGTTTGGAAATACTGAATTACTAATATTTTAAACTGATGTGGATGCCTTTACCAAAGGCACAGATATAGGGAAATCGGTATACTGTTCCTGGCAAATCTTGTACCTTAACATATTAAAGAATGCTTGGCAAAGGAAGCCATGTCAACCAAATTCATTAACAGCTTTTTACAGTTTATTATATAGGTAACCTATATGACATAATGCCTTGCTTTGCTGTTTTTCCTTAGAGCGGCTCTGGAGACTGTGGATCGACTGACAGAATCACTAGATTTCACTGACTATGCATCACGTATAATCCATCCTATTGTTCGAACGTTAGATATGAGTCCAGAGTTACGACAAACCGCAATGGATACACTTTCATCATTGGTCTTCCAGCTTGGAAAGAAGGTGATTCTTTCATAATAAACTGAAAAACTGGGTTTTGTTCATATCATTAGTAAAGGGGCACAAATATTTATTATATATCTGCAGGGAATTTGTTTGTTCTCCCCATACTTACATGAGTTTCTTCAAAGTACTCCAGTTTCCTCCTACACTTCTAAGACTAATTGACTACTACTAAAATTGGCCCCAGTCTGTGAGAATGTGACTGGGACCTTAGTGTAAGCTCCACTGGGGCAGGGGCTCATGTTATTTATATATAAGCTCTGTTAAAAAAAAATGTTGGTGCTATGAAGGATAATAGTGTTTGTCAGATTTTTAATAGATACACACATGATGGGGTTTTAAAATTCTACCTGCTTTTAGTATGGTCTTTGTTACTTGTGCATGAATTTGAGCATGCCCTATGAATACCTAAATTACTCTCACATCCATGTGGATTAACTGGATGCTAAATAGCAAAAATTTGGGAGAAATGCTAGACCTCATTGGTGGGCATTTTCTGAGACATTCATTGATATAGAAATTAGTCTTGTTTTATTCTTCAAGGAGGGTTTTGCATTAGAACTTAAGCTGTTTACAGATGATGTATGTCATAAAACCCCCTTTAAGAAAATACAGTAATTACATTTTTTTTATTAATTTTTTCTCTGTAATAATAATAATAATCCAGCACAATGTACTTGATGGTAATTAAGATGCATAATAATCCTACTGGGTTATTCAATTTTTATTTTTATATTTTTAGTGTATTCAAGATATGGTGATCTATATAACAGGAAAAGTCCCATATCTGGAAAACTACAGTTCCCATGCATTCCAGATAATAGATCCATACCTGTATTGATATTCTGTAGTACTGTAAAAATTTTGAAATCTTGTACATATGATTTAGTAGCAATTATGCATGTCCATTTATTTTATAGTACCAAATATTCATTCCAATGGTGAATAAAGTGTTGCAGAAACATAGAATTTTGCATCAGCGCTACGAAATACTAACCTGTAGAATTCTGAAGGTAAGAAAGACTCATTTTTTGTTTACCAGATTGTTATAATAAATCATATCTGTACTGTTCTCATGCATTGTTTTTATGTTTACTGTGCAAACGATTAGTTATAGACTAGTATTGCAATTGTTTGGATCATCAGATCAGAAACAGGAGATTATTAAAAACTTTTCTGTTGATGTGCATCACGGTAAATAAAGGTTGATCTTTGGTGAGTTATGCTTCAGCAAAGCAGGAGCAGCCTAGGTGCAGGCACATGCAGTGGTTTTCTGTGTCAAAATGTGATAGTTTGCCTCACCTGGCTGCACTGCCATGAAACAAGGTTGTCAGAGAGCGGCCTCTGGTAACTTTAAGAGCTGAATTTTCAATTTTTAAAATGGAAATTTGTCTCTGCCAGTGCAATAGTGATGCAGCCTCCCATTGACCCTCTCTGTGGGAGTGGGAGAGGGGATAGCAGCAGCCAGGGCCGGATTTACATAGCAGACACCCCTAGGCCCACTGCCTTTAATCACCCCTGTCCCTTCCCCTACCTTTGTGCACAGGCACAAATTTTCAGTATCAGGTTCAGAGTACTGGGGATTGTGAGTAGCCCCTGGAACATCACTGCCTGCTCCGGGCCCTACGCAATGCATTTGAATGCACGCAAAGTAAGGGGCTTTGTGATACGTAAAGGGACAGTAACACCAACAAATTAAAGTGTTTTAAAGTGAATAAAATATATCACTGGTAAAACTGATATGTTTGCTTCAGAAACACTACTATAGTTCTTATAAACAAGCTGCTGTGTAGCAATGACAAAAAATAATGTCGATATAGCACAGCTTAAATAATGGATAATAGATAACACCATTATGTTCTACAGAGCTTATCTGCTTTGTAACCTGAACCTTTTGTCATTTGAATGGCTGCCCCCATTGCTACACAGCAGCATATTTATATAAACAATAGTATATGTATGGGATCCTTTGTCTGGAAACCCATTATCCAGAAAGCAACAAATTACATAATGGCTGTCTCCCATAGACTTTTTTTTTTAGCCAAATAATTCAAATTTTGAAAAATTATTTTCTTTTTCTCTATAATAATAAAATAGTACCTTGTACTTGATCCAAACTAAGATATAATTAATCCTTATTGGAAGCAAAGCCAGGGTATTGGGTATATTTCATGTTTACATGATTTTCTAATAAAATTTAATTTTAAAGTATGAAGATCCAAATTACGGAAAGATCCATTATCTGGAAAACCCAATTTCTTGTGCATTCTGGATAACAGGTGCTTTACCTGTAGTGTTTCCGAAGCAAACACAGCAGTTTTACCAATGCAGGGCAACACTGCATTATATTTTTATTACTTTAAAAAACTTTCATTGTTCGAAATTTCATTATCAAGAATTTAGCGGTGGAAGAGACAGTAGCGCAAGAATTGAATGAACCACGGCCCCTGTATCTCAAGATACTGTGGTGGTAGCAATTCAAGACACTGTGCACCTAGCACTTAAAGGGATTCTGTCATGATATTTATGGTGTAATTTTTGTTTTCTAAATTACACTCTTTACACTGCAAATAATACACTAAAATTTCAAATTGTTCTGTTAGGCTGCTGGGTGGGAAAGGGAGGGGGGATTTATTACTCAAATTTGCAGTAAATAGTGACTAAAGTTTAACAGAGCACAAGTCACATGAAAGGGGACACTTGGGAAACTGACAATATGTCTACCCCTATGTCAGATTTCAAAATTAAATATGAAAATATCTGCTTCCTCTTTTGAAAAATGGATTTCAGTGCAGAAGTCTGCTGGAGCAGCACTATTAACTGATGTGTTTTCCCATGACAGTATCCCTTTAATGACACAGTAGCCCCCAGCATTTCAAGTGCCCCCCTCCTTGCAGTATATAACACGCTGGCCCCAGCAAATATATCCCAATACCTAAATATCACCCAACCAGCACCGCAACTCACCTCTCGGGAAATGAACTTCCTGTTCTGCTTATACTTATTGTAGGAAAAGCAGGAAGTTCTATTTGACTCACCTGGCTGGCTTCTCTGCATAACTGAGAACATGTTTTGTTTTATTTAAAGTGATGCAGAGCTGACCTTAGCATTGTGCTGCCTTTAAAGGAAAACTATACCCCCCAAACAATGTAGGTCTCTATAAAAAGATATTGCATAAAACAGCTCATATGTAAAACCCTGCTTCATGTAAATAAACCATTTTCATAATAATATACTTTTCTAGTAGTATGTGCCATTGGGTAATCATAAATAGAAAATTGCCATTTTAAAAAATAAGGGCTGCCCCCTGAGATCGTAAGATTCACTGTGCACACATACAAACCACATGTAAGGTCACATGAGCCAATTAACAGACAGAGTTGTGTCTTTTGCTTCCACACTTCTTCCTGTTACAGTTAAATTTGAAGTATTTCTGGTCATGTGATCTCTGAGGCAGCACACAGACCATCACGAAATGGTGGCTGAAGGCAAGAGATGTAAAAGAGCAATATTTACTTAAATATATATTCCAGTTTGGCAAGATTCTTTAATATGCCACTTAATATAATATGAACTATCTATTGCTTAAGTGTTCATTTTGGGGGTATAGTTTTCCTTTAAAAGCTTCACAATGATATCAGCAAAGATATGTTGCAGTAGGTTTTCACAAACAAAACCTTTGCATCCCACCCCTTTTCCACCACCTACAGTATTTAAAGGAGAGCTGAAGCTTAACCAAAGACGTAGGGCAGACATTTTGTACATTGTTTTGGGCCAAGGGAACTACAGCACTTTACCAATGAGATCTGTGTCTTCAAACATGCCCCAGTAGCTCCACATTTTATTTTATGCTGATTCACTGCACATGCTCTTTGCTGCTGTCAGTTACTGAGCTTAGGGACTGGTGCACAATATACTGAATATATAGAATACAAATGTCACAATATTAGGCTGATTATTTGTAAATTGTTCTGATTTTTTGTACATGCGGCTCAAAAACCAGTACATTTAGCATAAGAATTTAATGATGCCCTGTAGCATCAGCTTACAGTATATGACAGGCAAACCTCATTTTCTGCTTGATGATTTGTGACGACCCCTAAGCTTTGCTTCTCAACAGCTGCTCAATGCACACTGAGTGTGCATGTCTCAGACACTCCTAACAAAATGCAAGATGAGAAACTCCTGTGACTTTCAAGGCCTGAAACATTACTACTACAAAGATGCTGAACCTTTAGGCTCGTTCATTAAGTTCAGTTTATAAAATATGGCATTTCTACTTATATTCTTTGTTGGGGTTTAGTTCTCCTTTAAAGGGTCTACATATTTCTGTCATTCTAGCCAGCATAAACATGTTTTATATACACAACAAATATATTGCTCTGAACAACATTAACAAAATTGAATTTTAAAGGGATACTGTCATGGGAAAAAACATTTTTTTCAAAATGAATCGGTTAATAGTGCTGCTCCAGCAGAATTCTGCACTGGAATCCATTTCTCAAAAGAGCAAACAGATTTTTTTTTATATTCAATTTTGAAATCTGACATGGGGCTAGACATATTGTCAATTTCCCAGCTGCCCCAAGTCATGTGACTTGTGCTCTGATAAACTTCAATCACTCTTTACTGCTGTACTGCAAGTTGGAGTGATATCACCCCTCCCTTTTCCTCCCCAGCAGCCAAACAAAAGAACAATGGGAAGGTAACCAAATAGCAGCTCCCTAACACAAGATAACAGCTGCCAGAAACAGCACTCAATAGTAAAAACCCATGTCTCACTGAGACACATTCAGTTACATTGAGAAGGAAAAACAGCAGCCTGCCAGAAAGCATTTCTCTCCTAAAGTGCAGGCACAAGTCACATGACCAGGGGCAGCTGGGAAATTGACAAAATGTCTAGCCCCATGTCAGATTCCAAAATTTAATATAGAAAAATCTGTTTCAGTGCAGAATTCTGCTGGAGTAGCACTATTAACTGATGCGTTTTGAAAAAAACATGTTTTCCGATGACAGGATCCCTTTAAGGATTTGTTACATGTTACAAATGTACAAATTTCTACATGCCGTAAATAGGATTGTTTAGTGATAGTTTATAGTGTATGATAAATTATGTTTATAGTTGTATTTTTTGGTTCTTACATCTTTGAAGAAAAGTCACGGGAAAACCAGAAAAATCTTGACATTTTCCTACAAGCACTGTAGAGTGTCACTAGTTTCATACCTAGACAAGCTGTTTCAGGTAGGGGACCATTAGGTGCACCAATAACCGTCCCATCTTTAATGTCACAAGCAGGTAGGGAAATTATGGAGGAGACATGATTAGAAAGTTAACTAGAAAACAAAACTAACTGTAGAGTGTGCACTTACTCTAAAAAAATGTATATTTTTCATTTGTAACTGTGTTTTCAAATGGGGAGGGGATGCACTAGAAGAGTAGGGAGACAAAAAGGTTGTTGTACCATAAAATGGTACTTATTCCAATGATTTACGTGCATTATTTAACACAAACTGCATAAATATGAAATCATTGGCTTGTCTCCAGAAAGTGGACAGACTTTGGGGCATCATTTTAAAATATTTTGGCACCAACAAAAGGTTTGAAATACCCAACTGTAAAGCTTCTTATTTAGTAACATAGTAGCATAGTAAGTTAGGTTGAAAAAAGACACATGTCCATCAAGTTCAACCTTTTAACTTTATTTTAACCTGCCTAACTACTAGTTGATCCAGAGAAAACCCCACCTGAAGCCTCTCCAATTTTCCTCAGAGGGGGAAAAAATTCCTTCCTGACTCCAAAATGGCAATCGGACTAGTTCATGGATCAACTTGTACTATGAGCTATCTTCGATAACCCTGTATTCCCTCACTTGCTAAATGCCATGGAAAGACCTACTGGTAAATTAAAGCATTAGAGAGCTTATTATATGATCCCCTTATATATTTATACATTGTGATCATATCACCCCTTAAGCGCCTCTTCTCCAGCACGAACAACCCAAACTTGGCCAGTCTTTCCTCATAGCTAAGATTTTCCATACCCTTTACCAGCTTAGTTGCTCTTCTCTGTACCCTCTCTAATACAATAATGTCATGTTTAAGCACTGGAGACCAAAACTGTACGGCATATTCTAGATGGGGCCTTACCAGTGCTCTATACAATGGAAGAATGACCCCTTCCTTTTGTGGATCAATGCCCCGTTTAATACAGATCAAGACCTTATTTGCCCTTGATGCCGCTGACTGGCATTGCTTGCTACAGCCAAGTTTATCTTCTATAAGGACTCCAAGGTCCTTTTCTTTCCATAATGGATTTGCCTAGTGCAGTCCCTTGGATATTTTTACATCCCAGGTGCATGACTTTACATTTATCAACATTGAATCTCATTTGCCACTTAGCTGCCCAGATAACCAGTTTGTCAAGATCATGTTGCAAGGATGCAACATCCTGGATGGAATTAATTGGGCTTGATAGACTGATACATTTCATACCCTCCCCTAAGTCATTAATGAACAAGTTAAAGAAAAGTGGGCCCACTACAGAGCCCTGAGGGACCCCACTAAGAACCTTTACAAGTAGAGAATGTACCATTCAAGTAGAGAATGTACAACCATCCTCTGTACCCTATCCTGTAGCCATTTCCCTATCCATGTGCAAACCCCAACAGACCTTGTATATAATATAAGATATTAAACTCACTATTCAGATACCACTGTTGCCTAATGACATCAAGAATCCCCAAACGATAAATATAAATAATATTTAAAATTATGTAAACCCACACCCTGAGGTCAGAGTTTTCATATTGTTCCCGTACACATTGTTAAAAGTTTGAAAATCAAACTATGTTTAACTAATTCACTATAGTAATTGAATATAAAGCCTCAGCATATTCCTATATTCCCCAGCCTATAGCATGCTATTCTGGAATTTACAATAAATTAGCAGTGTTAGAATATAAAATGATAACCAAAGAGGTTTTCTGTCATTTCAAAATGTTATAATTCTCAGGGATACACTCTTGCTGATGAGGAAGAGGATCCTTTGATTTACCAGCATAGAGCACAAAGAGGGAATCTTAGTGAGACGTTTACTAGTGCCCCCTTGGATGCTGGACCAATGAAAAAGCTACATGTCAGCACTACCAACTTGCAGAAGGTAGGAAACCTAAGTATTTCTGTCTTGTTATAGTACAAACGTAACATAAACACGTCTGTTTCCTAAAAAAATAATTTACTTAATAGGCTTGGGGAGCAGCTCGAAGGATCTCTAAGGATGACTGGCTGGAATGGTTGAGAAGGCTTAGTGTGGAGTTGTTAAAAGATTCTTCTTCACCTGCATTGCGGTCCTGTTGGTCCTTAGCACAAGCATATAATCCTTTGGCTAGGTGAGCCTTAAATGTTTTAACAAATAATAGTCCGTGACCCTTTAATGTGCTTGGTTGCTTTTTTGGGTATTAGAAATGTGATTTCTTTTTTTTTTTTTCCCAGAGACCTTTTTAATGCAGCTTTTCTTTCATGCTGGTCAGAGCTGAATGAGGATCAACAAGATGAACTGATCCGTAGTATCGAGTTAGCTTTAACTTCCCAGGATATTGCTGAAGTCACACAGACACTTCTAAATTTGGCAGAGTTTATGGAGCATAGCGACAAGGTATTGTCTCATGAGATGTATAAGAGAGCCATTGTCTACCTCTAAAGAGGTCCTTAGTAATATATCAGATTTTACTGTGTTAAAGGGTTGGTTTACCTTTAAGTTAACTTTTATTATGCTATAGAATTGCCAATTCTAAGCAACTTTTCAATTGGTCTTCATTATTTATTTTACATAGTTTTTGTTAATTGTTTCCTTTCCAGCTTTAAAATGGGGGTCACTGACCCCCTTCTAAAAAAAAACAAATGCTCTGTAAGGCTACAAACTTATTGTTATTTCTAGGGATGCACCGAATCCACTATTTTGGATTCGGCCGAACCCCCGAATCTTTTGGGAAAGATTTGGCCGAATCTGAATCCTAATTTGCATATGCAAATTAGGGGGGAGGGGATAAACATTTTTTACTTCCTTGTTTTGTGACAAAAATGAATGTGATTTCCCTCCCCACCCTTAATTTGCATATGCAAATTAGGATTTGGATCCGGTCGGCTGGGCAGAAGGATTCGTCCGAATCCTGCTGAAAAAGGCTGAATCCTGTCTGAATCCTGTATTCGGTGCATCCCTACTTATTTCTACTTTGTATTACTCCTCTTTCTGTTCAGACCATCTATTTATATTCCAGTTTCTTATACAAAGCAGTGCTAGGTTGCTAGGATAATTTTGACGCTAGCAAGCAGATTGCTGACATTCCAAACTGGCTGAATAAAAAGCTAAATTACTCAAAAATGTTTTTGTCTTTCTCTTCGAACTGTTCCTGGATTTAATATTGGGGTCGCTGACCCCAGCAAGCAGAACACTATTGCCCTCTGAGGTTTCCATTTTATTGTTATTGTTATTTTTCATTACTTATCTTCCTATTCAGTCCACTTCCTATATTTATTTAGTGTCTTATTCAAACTGCATGGTTGCTAGGGAAAATAAGACACTTGCAACCTGAAATTCTGAACTGAAGAGCTGCTGAACAAAAAAACTAAATAACAGAAACACCTAGAAAATACAAAATTGGGACCAATGGAAAACTGTCTCTGAATATCACTGTCTACATCATGCTAAAAGTTATTTTTAAGTGGAACAGCCCCTTTAAAACTTGTGGTTAAATAAGAACAGTTTTAAAGAGATCTACAGATGATTATGAATAATAATATTTAACAGCATCCCTCACCAATGAAGTAGTTGAATTTTCCCCAGCACACAAAGGGCATTTCACCATTCATTTCAACTAACAAAAGACCATGTGCTCTTATTTGTAATGCCCTGTAAACACATGTAGTTGAGAACCTGTTGTAAACAGTGGCCTTGTGTTTATTTTCATATTATTCTTTTCTTAACCTAATCCTGTACTGTATCTTGTCTTATTCTAATTTTGTTCCATGTTTCAGGGGCCTTTGCCACTAAGAGATGACAATGGTGTTGTACTACTTGGAGAAAGGGCATCTAAGTGCAGGGCATATGCCAAAGCACTTCATTATAAAGAATTAGAATTCCAAAAAGGACCTACTCCGGTGATTCTCGAATCACTCATCAGGTAGAGTTTCTGATATGGTTAAATGAATCTCTAGTAACAGTCAAATAAAACGTATGTTTGTTTGTGTGCATAAGTGATCAGTACTGTGACCCCTGCAACCTTCCAGCAGCAGTTCTTGCTCAAATGACTCAAATGATGCTTATTCACAAGGTCACTATACATTCTACACCTTACTATTTGTGGCACTTTAGAATGTTTTCAGCTGCCACATTTTATGTACAATGCATGTCATATGTTACTTCCATTAGACTAAAGACATAGGGCTATGTCTCAGGAAGTTAAATTTATATCTCTTTCTATGTCTTTTTCTCTATATTTAGTATGTACACGTGGGTTCATGCATACGAGTCTTTTTATAAACCATAAATAAGAGAAAACCAAGAGTTCAATAAAAATACAACAAAAAGAGGAGGTTGATTTTTTTGCATTAGCATATGGTCATGTAAGACAGGGAAAGTTTATATTTTTAATAAACATCATTAAGTATTAAAGTAGAAGGAAAGGTAAAATTATTGGGGTGTGCCAAATTGTCTAACAGCCCCAATCATTCTAGTTGAGCCTTTACTGCCAGCTTCTTGTGTTCTTCCAGGGATACCCCCTTTGGGCTTGGGCAAGAGCAGTAAAAATCTTTTTCAGAGACTTCTGTACTGTGCATGCACAATCCTGGAACTAGAGCAGGGGACATCTAGGAAAATGGAAAAAAAATGCTTTTGCATTTTTAATGCTTAATTGGAGTGACAGCCCTGTGTAGCTGGTAAATAGCTAGGATCATGGGAGGAGGGTTATATAAGAACCTTCCACCCTCCCAGTGGTTTTACCATTCATTCTCCTTTCCGAAATAAACCATTATAAGTAGGGTCTAAAAATTTTAATCCACCACCAAGAACTGTTTTTTTATTTTTTATAATTTAGATGAAAAATAATTCTAATAATTTAAAACAACTGCATTACTTATAAATGATGAAAGCAAATGTTTTAGCGCATTGAAATGTTTTTGTTAACACCACGTCATTATAGTAATATTTCTTTATACCAGAAAAATATTTTATTTGTAGACAATAGAAATTAGAAAGAAGAGGCATTTCTAATATAAGCCCCATCTGCGAAAGGGTAAAAAACAGTATTTACACAAAGCATCCAAGTAGATGAGTGATATTCTCAACCTTTTAACAGTGAATATCTTTGTCAGTAAAGCTGCTTCTACCCAGGGCCTAGAAAAAATGTATTTAAATTATTGCTTTCTGGGTATTTAAATTATTGTTTTCTGGGTTCTATTGGTCTTGGTGAACACTGGCACATAAAGCACATTTTTCTTTTTCCATGTCTTTTTCATCCACTGTTTAGTTAACATGCAGTTATGCTACTGCTACTTTTCAGTTCATTATAGCGGTATGTAACAGTCCATACACCGTCTGGCTGTAATCATTAAGTCTAATGCAACATAGGGCGGTTTCTCTGCTGCTTTTTTTCAATCAAAGAATAATAAGTTCTGTTTGTGAAGATGTTTTCATAGCAACCAACTTCTCCTTTGTTTTAAATGCAAAGACCACAGGATGGTCGAAAGCTTGGTTCTTCATTAAGATATTATTTTAGAAATGAAAGCTTACTAATAGATTCCCTACTGGTGTTAAGAGATATCTGATATATTTTTTATACATATCAGCAGAAAACATCTGACTAAGTACATTACTTTTATGTTCAGGTGTTTTTTATCAATTAAAGCCATAATTGAATTGTAGGGGGTTGACTGTGTAATCAAGTGGAGGAGGATATTTACCTGTAGTAGTAATGGTGCAGGTCAAATATTCTAGGGGCAGTGCTGTTCAACTGGTGGCCCACTAAACCTGTATGTGCTTCCCCCACATCAAAGTCTGCCTGCTATGACTGCTTACCTTGTGTAAGCTTTAAAAGGTATCCGTACCAAGATTAACTGGCCCAGTAATTGTCAAATGAAGACCGTAAACTCCTGCATTGTTCACATCTGTGACACATCTATTGTTCACACCCCTAAAGCCCTGTACTATTCACACCTCACACTGAAAGTGCCCACATTGTTCACACCTCATACAACCTGTTGTATGTAGCACAGTATGAACTGCTCAACTTAGAGTGGTCCTGATAGGTTTCCCTGTCTCCCTCCTTTATTCTGCCTTCCCTATGCTCCTTGTGTGTGCCATACTCTGCCTGCCCTATGCTCCGTGTGTGTGTGTGCCATACTCTGCTTGCCCTATGCTCCCTGTATGTGGCATACTCTGCCTTCCCTATGCTCAATGTGTGCCATACTCTGCCTTCCCTATGCTCAATGTGTGTGCCATACTCTGCTTGCCCTATGCTCCTTGTGTGCGCCATATTTTTCCTGCTCTATGCTCCCTGTATGTGGCATACTTTGCCTGCCCTATGCTCCTTGTGTGTTCCATACTCTGTCTTCCCTATGCTCCTTGTGTGTGCCATACTCTTCCTGTCCTATTCTCCCTGTGTGTGCCATGCTTATCCTGTCCTATGCTCCCTATGTATGTCATACTCTGCATTCCCTATGTGTGCCATACTTTGCCTGCCCTACATTCCATGTGTGTGCCATACACTTCCTGCGCGTACCATACTTTGCCTACCCTATGATCCCCGTTTGTGCCATACTCGCCTGCCCTATGCTTCCTGTGTGTGCCATACTCTGCCTGTCCTATGCTACCTGTGGGACGTGAGCCTCCTATTGTTTGTTTTAGTGGTTTGTTAGACTTTTTGAAATTGTTATTAGGGGCCCCTAAGATGTTTGTGCTATCCTATCTACAGGGCAGGAGTAGGCATATGAATCTAAGGGTATGTTTTAATGTGACTTGAAATTTTAGATGAGTGATAACACTGCAGTGAACACCAACCATTACTGTGGACATGGTCTTAAAATTTCTTGTCGTAATATGGGTGTGGTCTGAAGTGGGTGTGGTTTAAAACACTGGCTTAAAACACAGATCCTACAACTACTATCT
The DNA here is from genome assembly GCF_017654675.1 of Xenopus laevis. Lineage (NCBI taxonomy): Eukaryota > Metazoa > Chordata > Amphibia > Anura > Pipidae > Xenopus > Xenopus laevis. The sequence goes on along the minus strand of NC_054383.1, from coordinate 67,461,136 downwards.
GCGACATCTCTGTATCAACACCTGGCATTAAATCTGATGTCATGATTTATTTGCACTGCCCCCCCATCTGTACTTTTAAAAAGCGATCTTGTACACACAAGTAGTGTAATTTAAATAATCTACCAGTTTAAATATCAAAAGCAACCAATCATTTTACTGGTCTGCTGTTTGAAAGCAAATGTGAGTGAGTGGCCTCTGTAGATTTCTAGACCTGTAGTAAATTTTGCTGCTTTAGTTGCACTATTCTCAAATTTTGTGTTTGTGACCAACTAAAAGAATAACTGAACACAAACATAAAGATTTACCAAATATTTAAACAGATGATATGTAGTTAAAAAATAATGCATGTATGTGTTTACAGTAACCAGTCTAAGGAGCCATTTTTAGCAATTAGCTTTGTGCTGTTTGTTTGAAACCATGAACTGTGTATGATTTGTTGTTGTGTGCTGAAATCTTAACTGCACTTTAGAAACAGATATGTTACAAAAAATTTATTAATTCCAGTTTCATTAAGCAAATAAAAATAGACTTTACATTATTCTAAAGCAATCACAAGTAGCATTCTATATACAGATTTGATGCAGGACCTTTTGGATTTATGAAATATTTTTGCTTCAGTAACAATTTAGCTTGATTGGTTTAAGATTAAGGTGTCCAGAAGAATATTTTCTTATGTTCTATAAATCTCATTTATGGTACTGTTTTCTTTCTGAGCATAGAGTACTTCTCAATATTTAGTATGTCAGTAACCTTTGTAGGATTGCAGTTGTGTGTCAGAGATGCTAGATCAAATGTCCACCTTCCCAACAGTGAAGTTACGATGCAGACATTGTACTTTTAACGTGTTTAGCCACCATATTGTTGCCCACACTGTTCAGAATTCTGCCTCTTATCCAGTCCCCATCAGGCTATCTCATTAAATTAAATACACAGTGCAGATAAAATCTACAAGAAGAAAAATAGAAGAAGATGTGCCTGGGGATGGCACGGTAATGATGAGGTCATTTGCTGCTCTGCTGATACAATGGCCACATTGTCCTTTAGAGTTGGAAATCTAGAGGTCTGATTTTCATTTCAACTCTTTTAAGTGAATAAGTAGTCCCATGCCAGCCATACCAGCTAATGCCGTCTGAATGCTTGTTGTGCTCTCCACTACGGTAATAAATACCATTGAGGTTAGAATCTGTGCAGCAGTTGTACCAGTATCCACCTGCAAATGAAAGGAAAGATTTTGGAATTCTGCTATGTTAGATTTAATCCTTGATAAAGAAAAAAATACCCCTAGCATACATATTTATTTCTTCCTTGTGGTTATATATCTCTACTTCATGTACTGTTTCAATAAATCTTGACATTTGTTTTTTTAACAAGAATCCTGTAGTCATTTATAAACACTGGCCACATTTGCACCTAGGCAGTAACCCATAGCAACTAGCTTTAGTGATCAGCTGTAGGTTGAGCACTGAAAGTAATCATCTGATTGGTTGCCAGGGTTTACAACCCAGGAGCAAATTTGCCCACCGTTTATAAACAGTGAGACTGTTGTTGGCATTTTGTGCCTGTTTTACATAAAATCAGTGCTTCCATAACTCCAGTATTTTTCTAGAAATAGTTATGAATAAGGAAATGTCGATTACTCTGATAAAGCATGCAGGCATGTGATTGGTTTAAAAAGTGTTACAGCTAGCTTTGTGATTGATCTGATTTGATTTTACCTTTGCGAAGCTCTGCACAATCATCTAGGCATTTGTCATTGTCCTTGTCCTTGGTACTGAATGCAGTATTGTTGTGATAGCGAAGGGAGTCTCTGCCAGCATTTCCACTGTAGTTTCCCAAAAAGAGACGGTAGCTATTTTGCTCGTTGCTGATGGAAAACTGAGAATATTCTGCATACCGGATACCTCCTTCCCAGTCCTTAGAAGAAAAAAAATACAATGAAAATCTGTTCATTTCCTTATTTCACTATACTGTTGTAAATATTCAGTGTTTTTGTGTCTCAGCAATATAGTATTTATTATTCTGTCTAAATACATTTGAAATTTTGTTATCAACTACTTTTGTATATTGAAGAACACAGGATCTAGTTTGTGTCCTGTAGCTATTTTTGCCCACTTTTTAACTGGATAAAAGTACAAATCATACCTCTAACTCTACTCTGAGGACAGTTGGTCTTCGAGTTAAACGATAGATGTGCTCATTTCCCAGCCAGAAATCTCCACGAATGTTTCCAAAGCCCTCACGATACTGCTTCCACTCCCGATTGAAAGAGGTCAGGCCAACCTTACGTCTTTGAATTACAGTCCAGCCACCTCCTTGTGTCTCCATGTCACAGAACACCTTAAAGTAATTTAAGATTCAGTTATTCAAATGGAAGATAAATAAACAGATGACAAGAAAGAAATTAATTCTATGAAAATACTGCTTACCTCAAGTTCTGAACTTCCAAGAAAATCATCTGCAGGTAACTTATAAACACCCGAAATCTTGTAATTCTTCTGGAAGAGTGAGGAGCAGTCATATACCGCATCTGTTAAATTTATATTATAGACTTAGAAAAATCTTTAAAGTTTAAGGGACATTTCAAAAAAACATCAAAAGAGCCCACCTCAGATTATAAACCATTACCGTACTTGTTTATTTAGCAGTTCTAGTAAACTTATATCTGAAAATCTATTTGGGAAAAAAATCTGTTTTAATAAAACTCTAATGTAAACAATGCTCAACAGCTTGAAATTAGAATTTTTAGCAATTTTATCAGGATCCATTTTTGCAATTCTACTGCTTTCCTCATTTTTGTTTTCCCGGAAGAAGTCAACTAGCTCTCCTTAAATTTGCAGGACATTCAGGCCTACAGAAAACACATTTCTATAACCTTTAGTTTAGAAGTTGACTTTTTTTTTACTGAATGTTAAAGAAGTGTTGAAAAACTTTGTATTTAAATAACTGTTAAACAGTTTGTGCATACATCTGATGCAACTATATTTGCATTCGATCAGGAATCCCCATATCTCGTTTAGAAAACCACAGTTTCTTCAAACATTTAATAAAATAAATTAAAATGAGGTGCATAGTTGACTCTAAACTAGTTCCTGAGTCATGAAGTTGATATATCTACTCAATTTAAGGTTATGGAACACTGCACTAAATAAATCTATCTTGTTTTTAACGTCACCCATCGTGCCCATTAAACTATTCCTCCACCTTTCTTTTGAAGGAATTTCAACATTTTGGTGTATTACTTATGCAAACTTTTCAAATTTAGATTCCTACTGAATACTAATATGGAGCATAAAAATAAAAAAAACATTAGGAATTCCTTTTCTAGGAATTTAAAGTACTTCTATGTAACATTTGCTTCATTGGCTTTTGCACCTGTTTACAGAGCTGCTAAGTCAGATACTTTTATGGACCATTTGTCTGCCACTCCATGTTTTTTTGCTGTTAGTACTTTCGTAAGGGGGGTAGTATTGAAAAACAGTCTATCTTACCTGCTGAGGTCTGAGTTAATGTCTGTGCTGCCTGTAACTGCATGATATCCATCTGGTTGTTCATCTCTGAGTATTTTCCTTCAACGTCTGTTACACGTGTTTCCACTTTCTTGTAGCTACCCTCCAATTTCATTACCTGCATTACAACATTCACCCAGTCAGTCTCCTGCTTCTTGCTTAGCTCTCCTAGGAGGCTGCTTAGGTTGGAAATTTGTACTTTCAAGTCTTTTAGTTCTTCACAGCAAGCTGGAACTTTAAAAATTCCATTAGCACCTGGTTTTCTCTTGGGGACCTTCTGCAGGGTAGCAGGGGAGGCTGCTAAAGAGAATATTAAAATAACAATACAAGTAAAATTTCTAATGTTCATCTTGCTTTCCAATTATGTCTGCGGGGTGATTAGAAAAAAAATTGCCTTAGAACATAACAAATTGCTAAGCACAAAATTGTGCAAATGCTTTCTTTCCTGCTCAGTAGAAGGTGTTAGAAATTTCTGAAGCTTGGGTCTTTATGGACCTCGGTTCTATCTGTCTAAGATTATCTGTAAATGTTCTTCTTCTGAATGAAACCTCTGCAGCATCTTAAATATCTGAATTTGGAAGCCGTCCTTTTTTTGCCCTCCCACCATTCCACCTCCTTCTCCTCCCTCCCTTACCAGGTGCCAGCTTGTTTGCAATAAGACTCCAGCCCATTCTTGGATATGGGAGGAGCTTCAACAGTCTGTGCTCTAAGTAGCCTAACCACTTCTAAGTATACAGTCAGTTTAACCCATTGTAGATAGCAGTGCATTTTGGAATGTTCACCAGCTGTGGGGAAAGTCTGGAATGTACATGATTAAGCTTCTGGGGGAAGAATGAATCCTCTCTTTCAGGTGACATCATCCCAAATCAGCCAGTCTGAAAGGCAGCTAAAGTGCTTTATGTTTTAAACATCTGGAAGTCTTTGATGTTTGTCTTACTGGACAAAGTAAAGTCATGATGGGAATCCATTTTCTTAACATTTCTGTGCTAAAATTCAACCTTAGGGTTGTTTTTGTATTTTTTGTGACTTGCAGAACTGGTTAACGTTTGTGTTAAAATATGTTGTGAAATTAGGGTGTAGGTATTTGTGCAGACATAAGATAAAAGCAGAAGGTAATGCTAGGAAAGTAAAAGTTCCAAAGCCTCCCAATTTCACGCCATCTGGCTCAATCACATCGTTTTGTGATGTTGGCAGTAGTACCACAACAATCCGACCTGTATACTCCACCCAACAGGAACATGAGTCCCCAGGGCCCTTTCTCCTTGCTGACACCAAATGAAAAACAGTCCCCTCATCTTTTAAGAATGCAAGCATGAAGATGAGGAAATGTTTCTGCACAGTTGTTAGGGTCTACAGGAGGATGAATGGGATTAAAATCCTGGCATCTGCATAAGCCACTAATTGTTCTGGAAGATAAATATTTTTTTTAAAGACTTTGCAAATGTATAGATGAGTTTTATATCTATATATATATATCTATCTATCTATATATATATATATATATATATATATATATATATATATATATATATATATATATATATATATATATATATATATATATATATATATATATATATATATAATGTGTCTGTGTCTGTGTGTTTTCATTGGTTCAGTGTCCAGAGAAAAATGATATGATGAAGTTTTAAGATTTTTTGTTATTGTACTGTTAGCTTTTTTTTATGTGTAGCGTTAGCTTGAAAAAAGCTGTGTTTCTGTTTTTCATACAAAAAATGTCTTCTGTTTCTGAATTTAACCTATTGACTTTAATTTATGGAAGGTCTGAGCTTGTAAAATAATGGTGTCGTTTTTATTTATTACTATGGCATAAAAGGGGAACTAAAACTTGATGAAGAATATTTTAAAAAATACGGCACATGATGTTTTGGACATTTTCACCAGCCAAAAGCCACAACAGCCCTTTAGCTGTGCCTCTGAGGATGCCACCAGTACCGTCTCATCTTATCTGTTGAGTCACAGCATATTCTCTCTGTTGCTGCCAGTTATATAAACTGGATACACATATGTACAATATAAAATTCACAATACAACGATGATTAGTAATTCAAAATTTACATTACATAAACATAGAAACCTTTTAGAAGTGATCAATGCTTAGTCCTGTTGCATTGTTTTCTGAAAGATAAAACTAATGTAACTTCACTTTTTCATAAGGTTTTGTTTATTTCCAGTAACATCTGAACATGTACTATGTCACTTCACAAAAGATGGTTGCTGCTCTGGACATCCTTAAAGGACATGTAAAGCCTACATTTTCCTACCATGTATATAAGTTTGGCATATTTTCCCCACCCAAGCCACATCATTTGTACTGCATATTCCCTCTCCATTTCCCAGCGCCAAGACATTTACCTAAAAGAAATTGCAGCTTTCACCCGGTGGCCTTTTTCCCTCTGACACATCATCAGTAAAATTGCATCTGCAAACAGGACATGTATACTGTAAAGTTCATGCAATGCATAATGCAGGTTTAAACAGGCACAAGATACTTTGATAAAAAGTAGGGATGCAACGAATTCGGGATTCGGCCAGGATTCTGCCTTTTTCATCAGGATTCGGCCCAATCCTTCTGCCCAGTCGAACCAAATCCGAATTTGCATATGCAAATTAGGAGTGTAGAGGGATATCGCGTGACTTTTTGTCACAAAAGGAAGTAAAAATGTTTTCCCCTTCCCACCCCTAATTTGCATATGCAAATTAGGGTTCGGTTCAGTATTCACCCCTATCCTTTGCGAAGGATTTGGGGGTTCGGTGCATCCCTAATAAAGTTCTGCTGGGGTTGAGCACTGTAATGGTTAAGCTGAACTCAGGCGAGGTAGTTAGGAGAAAAAAATAGTATCAGACAGCTAGAGTTTCTATGGGAATCAGCGATGCTATCTCTTCAATGGCTGTTAGAATGGATTGTTTTGTTTAGTAATCTGAGCTGAGAAGAAATGAGCATGCTCATAAGTCAACAGCCAAAGTAAATTCTTGAGGGAGGGGGCACAGTGGGTTAGAGGAGTAGAAGGATATTTAAGTGATTGAGGGGATGCTGCAGCCTTACTGTTAACCTTTTAACAACCAGATTGACAGGTATCTAAATATTTCAGAGGCGTTTCACTGATTTCATTTTTGTTGGGGGGGGGGCACATTTCCTTAAAGGCATACATCATTCCTGTTGCATTTAAGACGATCGTTTGGGCTACTACAGTAAAAATACATAAAATACAGCATTTCTAGTCACATTGTTTAGTTCTCCTTCAAAGAAAACCTCTTTTACAAATATACTAATTAGCTCATTGAGTGATTGTCACTTTTAATATGGTCTTATTCACGAGCAAGGACAGAAATGTAAACATTTATGATATGCACTTATATTTGTACTGTTTTTGTTTTATACAATATTTTACACATTTATATACAATACACTAATGGCTTAAGATCTGTCAGAAATCAAGAGGTTTGTACTCTTGGTTAGATGCTGTGGAAGAGACTGAAGAATCAATATTGTGACTTTATACTGGTAGTGAAGGAGTTTGAAGCTGAGTCATATCCAAATAAAATCTGGTGGATTCTGTTAAAAAAGTATTTCTGGAAATTACATGAAGGAAGTAATTACAACTAAATGCTTCCATTATGTAAGTATGTACACAGGAGACTTGAACTGCATAATGAAAGAAAAATGTAATACTAAGCAACTTTCCAATATCCATTAATCAAAGTTGCTCGGTGTTTTGTAAATTATAATTTGTAAAATTTAATTTAAAGCAGAATATATTTGCCTCTTTCTGTTGTCTGGTTCTGACTCTTGAAACTGTATAGCAGAAGTCAGTTCTCCTCCAGGTCTGTTAATCGGCTGGCTTCTGCTACATGGTTCAAGTCAAAAGCAGCAGAAAAACAGTAGAAGGGGACAGAAATACCACTATCAATTGCTTTTATATTTGGAAACAGCTTAAAAACTCGCATTTATTTTTATTTATAGAGACATGTCTCTATAGAAATGTATTGCAAGAAACAGCCTATATGTGAATCCTTGTTTCATCTAAATAAATAATTTTTATTAAAAAATGGGTTTTAGTAGTATATGCCACTGTATTGTTCTGAATAACAAACTCCCATTTTGAGTACTAAGGGCCACTAAGGTTTGTACAATTCACAGTGTGCACACAAAATTATATACATGCTAGGTTTCATCAGCCAATAAATGGACAGGGCACTGTAACTCTGTATATTAACATCACAAAATTGTGGCAAAAGTTTATTTTTTCATTTTTGTAATGGGTTTTGGAGCAAGACATCTCATTCATGTATCAGGATACTACAGTGAAATACTGTCCCTTTTACTAAACGGGGTAATCCTTGTTTTTAGCATAAAAAGTGGTGTGAAACATTTATTAAAAAACATACCTGTCGAGGATATTGTAACTTATTTTTTAAGGATCAAAATAACTTGCCTGTCTTAGGATTCTAGATTTTTTTCTACCCTCAAAAAATAAAAGGTGTGGGATACAGAAGGCTCAAATTGGAATGTTGTAATAAAAGTCATATTGCTTGCATCCTTCGAAGCAACTGGACCGTAAAGACAATTTTGTTATAGAAATCAAAGCAAGCACATTTTTACAGCTTCAACAGCTATGTTACCATGTTTGCTACTAAAACATTCCTCCTTGCTAAAAAGTTGCAGTCCCTTCTTGACCTTGTGCATACTTTGCCCTCACTGCTGTGTTGCAAGATTCACTTAACTTGCAGCCTGACAATGTGTATGGCAAGGTATGGGATTATGGCACGGTGTAGGATAGTATATTGCAATTGAACACCACCAAAGTGCTGTAAATACACCAAACCTATCTATCAGTAATATCTAAATGTACACTCATCAAGGTTTACGGCAGGAGTGCCCATACTTCATTAATGTGAGGTCTACTTTTACCGATGTTGTCCCATTATGATCTGCATCCATAAAACCATTGTTAGCATTCTGTTCCATGGAAAATTTTAAATATTGTATCCAGTTATGAGAGAATTGATATTGCTATATTTAACAACTATTTTTTATGAAACCTTAATGTAATAAATATCTGAATGCAAAGCATGAATATGGTGAGTTAGACAAGTTGTTTGTTGACATTGTCTTGAGCTTTACTGGTCCATTGTGTCAGGACTGCCAGACGTACCCGACCCAGAAGTATCCGACGGCGCTATTTACATTCCCGGCGCTCACAGTGAAGATCCAAGATGGCGGCGCCCATGCTGAACACATGGCTGCAGCGTCGCTGTATGATGATGTCATCTCTGGTGCCGGGATCTCATCATAAAAGGGCGCCCAAAACACTGTGACGGCGCCCAAGAATAGGATCCTGGGTTCCTGTTTGTGTTTCCTGTATCCTGATTCCTGCTCCTGCCTTGGTTTTGACCCCCTGCCTGGACTCTTGTTATTTGATCCTGATCTGCCTGCCATTGAACTCTTGCCTGGACTTTGACCTTGATTCTGCTTAACCCTTTGGATACCGCGACCTTGCTCCCTCAAGAGGGCTTCCTCCTTGATCCAGACTACCTCCCTGGAGGGAGCTCCCGGCTCCCTGACATTATTCTTGGGCCATGGATCCCAGTGAGGAAGCTCAGCCAGATTTCGGCAGGGCCTTTCGAGGTCTGCATACTCGCATGGAGGCGTACGAAGCTCGGCAAAATTATGTCGGACGCACGCTGGAGGCGATTTTGGAAAAGTTATCTATGCTGACGCCGACTACTCCAACGCCGACAACGCCCACGCTAGTTGCTGCCGACATGGCTACACAGCCCTCCACTTCTGGTCCACGTATTCCTGCACCGCCTCTCTACAGTGGCGACCCTCAAGCCTGTCGTGGTTTTGTGAATCAGTGCCAGATTCGGTTCGCCCTGCAACCTGCAGAATTTAACTCTGAGAGAGCAAAGGTTGGTTTCGTGATCACTCGTCTGGCAGGGAAAGCGCTCGAATGGGCATCTCCGCACTGGGAGAAGGAGTCTCCTTTAATTGATGATTCCAAAGCCTTCCTTCAAGAATTCCGGACTGTGTTCGATGCTCCCGGTCGGGTGGCGACCGCTGCTTCTCGTCTGTTCCAGATCCGCCAAGGAAATCGCAGTGTTGCAGAATATGCCATTGAATTCCGTACTCTCGCTGCAGAGACTTGTTGGAACAATGATGCCTATCATGCTGCCTTCTACAATGGTCTCTCTATCCGCCTCAAAGATGACCTGGTCTCTCGTGAATTACCCACGCAGGTTGAAGACCTCATTGCTTTGTCTGTCAAGGTGGACACCCGTCAGAGAGAACATCAAGCTGATAGGGACCGAGTCAAGAAATTTCAACCCATGTTGGCTCCTAGCTTTCAAAGACCTATATTACCTCCTGCCCCCCAGCAGCCTTCTGTTATTCCTCCGGATGAACCTATGCAAGTCGGAAGAGCTCGTCTCTCTGAACAGGAGAAACTCCGGAGACGTACGGCTGGACTTTGTCTCTACTGTGGGGGTCAATCTCACTTTGCCAACTCCTGTCCTGTGAAGCCTCAGAGTTCCTCTCTTCAAGGTAACCTTGGAAAGACTCATGTAGGGGGCGTTACTCCCAAGTCACAAGAGAACTCTCACAGGTTTCTTCTGCCTTTACAGATCCGTCTGTCCACTAAGACCATTGTTGGCTCAGCTTTTATTGACTCTGGAGCTGCCGGAAATTTCATGGACGCTCTCTTTGCCAAGCATATGAATGTTCCCCTGTTTCCATTGACTCCTCCACTTCGAGTAACCGCCATTGATGACAGACCCCTTGAATCCGAGTTTATCTCTATGACGACTGGGGAATTGCCTGTGCAGGTTGGGACTTTACACAAAGAAAAGTTATCGTTCCTGATTATTTCCTGTCCTTCTGTTCCAGTCGTCTTGGGGCTTCCCTGGTTACGCCTGCATAACCCTATCATTGATTGGTCCTCAGGGCAGGTTTCCCGTTGGAGTCCATACTGCCAACAGCATTGCCTTCCTGCTGAACCCATCCAGAGGGTGAATATTTCTACGTCAGATTTGAAGACGCTTCCCTCCTTCTACAAGTAATTCTCTGATGTCTTCTGTAAAAAGTCTGCAGAATTTCTCCCTCCTCATCGTCACTACGATTGTCCAGTTGATCTCCTGCCCGGAACCATGCCTCCTAGAGGTCGCACTTATCCTCTCTCCCCAGCAGAGACCGCTGCCATGAAGGAATATATCCAAGAAAATCTCCAGCGGGGGTTTATTCGCCCTTCTACTTCTCCTGCAGGGGCTGGATTCTTCTTCGTGGAGAAGGATGGAGGCCTACGTCCTTGTATTGACTACCGGGGTCTTAATAAAATCACCGTTAAGAACCGGTATCCCTTGCCTCTGATCGCAGAACTTTTTGACCAACTGAAGGGGGCTAAAATCTTCACTAAGTTGGATCTCCGTGGGGCGTATAACCTCATCCGCATCCGTGAAGGTGACGAATGGAAGACAGCATTCAACACTCGTGATGGGCACTATGAGTACCTCGTAATGCCCTTTGGTCTCTGCAATGCCCCCGCTGTCTTTCAAGAATTCGTGAACGACATTTTCCCGGGATCTCTTGCGAAAGTTTGTGGTCGTGTACCTGGATGACATCCTGATTTTCTCCAAGGACCTTGCAAGCCATCGCTCCCAGGTGAAGGAAGTACTCTCTCGTTTGAGGAAGAACTCTCTCTTTGCCAAACTGGAGAAATGTGTGTTTGAAGTGTCCAAGATTCCTTTTCTGGGCTATATCATCTCCCCAGAGGGTTTCGAGATGGATCCTGTGAAAGTGTCTGCAATCCAAGAGTGGCCCCTACCGCTGAGCACTAAGGCAATCCAGAGATTCATTGGTTTTGCCAATTACTACCGGCAATTCATTAAGGGGTTCTCTTCTCGCATTGCTCCTATCCTGGCCCTCATCCGAAAAGGGGGTAAACCCAGCTTGTGGCCCCCGTCTGCTATTGAAGCCTTTCAATCCCTGAAGGATGCCTTCACTTCCGCTTTGGTTCTCCGCCATCCTGATCCGGAGTTACCTTTCTTCATCGAGGTGGATGCTTCTGAAGTTGGAGCTGGAGCTATCTTGTCCCAAAGACATCCCTCTGATGGAAAGTTGCACCCATGTGCATATTTCTCTAAGAAGTTCTCTCCTGCCGAACATAATTATGATGTAGGAAATCGAGAACTCCTGGCTGTCAAGCTTGCCTTAGAAGAGTGGCGTCACCTCCTTGAAGGTTCCTTGATCCCAGTCACGATCTATACAGATCATAAGAATCTTGAGTTCATTCAATCTCTCAAGAGGCTGAATCCCAGACAAGCAAGGTGGGCTCTCTTCTTCTCTCGATTTAACTTTGTCTTGACTTATCGCCCTGGCTCCAAGAATCGGAAAACCGATGCTCTGTCTCGAAGTTTCACTCCGGTGGATCGTACTCCTGAAAGACAAGAGCCAATTATTCCTCCTGTCAAGATCATCGCTTCTTTATACCCTCAATTTGCTGATCAAATTCTGGCTGGTCAATCTTCTGCTCCTCCTGATACTCCCATCGGAATGGCATTCGTACCTCCTGAACTTCGTCTGCCTATCCTGCAACAGACTCATAGCTCCAAGCAAGCGGGACACCCTGGTCCTGCTAAGACTCTAGAACTTTTACGGCGTCTAGTCTGGTGGCCGACTATTGGTAAAGATGTCAAAGACTTTGTTGCTGCTTGTACCGTTTGTGCCACTTCCAAGCCTAGCCATTCTCGCCCTAGCGGGTTACTACAGCCTTTGCCTGTCCCCTCTCGTCCTTGGACGCATTTGGCAATGGACTTCATAGTCGAACTTCCTCCCTCCAGTGGGAACACCGTGATCTGGGTCGTCATAGATCGTTTTAGCAAGATGGCCCACTTCATCCCTTTACGGAAGCTTCCATCTGCAGTGGAGTTGTCACAGTTGTTTATTCAATTCATTTTCCGCCTGCATGGCTTCCCGGCGGAGATTGTCTCTGACAGAGGTTCCCAGTTCACGGCGAAGTTTTGGCGTTCCTTATGCAAGGTCTTGGGTATTGCTCTCCAATTCTCCTCTGCCTATCATCCCCAAACGAATGGGGCAGCGGAGCGAGTGAATCAAGCCTTAGAACAATTCCTGAGAAATCATGTCTCCCTCTGCCAAGATGATTGGTCTGACCTTCTCCCGTGGGCGGAATTTGCTCATAACAACGCCTGTCATTCATCCACTGGAAGATCTCCATTCATGTCTGTGTATGGCCAACATCCTCAAGCCTTTCCGCAAGACTTTGTTTTGACTGATGTCCCAGCCGCTGATGACCATGCGGCCCATATGTCCGCTATTTGGGCTGCAACCAAGTCTAATTTGGAGAAGAGTGCTCTTGTGCACAAGACCTTCGCGGATCGGAGACGTAGGTCCTCTCCTCTCTTCAAGGTTGGTGATAAAGTTTGGCTTTCTTCCCGAAACATTCGTCTGAAGGTGCCATCTCCCAAGTTGGGTCCGAGGTTTGTGGGTCCATTTCCCATCTTGGAGATTATCAATCCTGTGGCTGTCAGACTTCAGCTTCCCCCTGAGATGCGAATCCCCAACGTGTTTCATGTCTCCTTGGTGAAACCCGATACCTCCAACCGCTTTTCTATTGACCAGTCTCCCCCTCCTACTATCTCTGTGGATGGTCAACAAGAATATGAGGTGGAAAAGATCCTTGACTCCAGAATCTCCAGGGGTTCTCTTCAGTACCTCATCAAGTGGAAGGGCTTTGGCCCTGAAGAATGCTCCTGGGAAGGACACTCTGATGTTCATGCTCCTCGTCTTGTGAGGGATTTCCACGCCAGGTTTCCCCAAAAGCCTTGTCCTGGTGGTCCAGAGGCCCCCCGTGGGGGGAAGGGGTACTGTCAGGACTGCCAGACGTATCCGACCCAGAAGTATCTGACGGCGCTGTTTACATTCCCGGCGGTCACAGTGAAGATCCAAGATGGCGGCGCCCATGCTGAACACATGGCTGCAGCGTCGCTGTATGATGATGTCATCTCTGGTGCCGGGATCTCATCATAAAAGGGCGCCCAAAACACTGTGACGGCGCCCAAGAATAGGATTTGCTGCCATTAATCCTGGGTTCCTGTTTGTGTTTCCTGTATCCTGATTCCTGCTCCTGCCTTGGTTTTGACCCCCTGCCTGGACTCTTGTTATTTGATCCTGATCTGCCTGCCATTGAACTCTTGCCTGGACTTTGACCTTGATTCTGCTTAACCCTTTGGATACCGCGACCTTGCTCCCTCAAGAGGGCTTCCTCCTTGATCCAGACTACCTCCCTGGAGGGAGCTCCCGGCTCCCTGACATTATTCTTGGGCCATGGATCCCAGTGAGGAAGCTCAGCCAGATTTCGGCAGGGCCTTTCGAGGTCTGCATACTCGCATGGAGGCGTACGAAGCTCGGCAAAATTATGTCGGACGCACGCTGGAGGCGATTTTGGAAAAGTTATCTATGCTGACGCCGACTACTCCAACGCCGACAACGCCCACGCTAGTTGCTGCCGACATGGCTACACAGCCCTCCACTTCTGGTCCACGTATTCCTGCACCGCCTCTCTACAGTGGCGACCCTCAAGCCTGTCGTGGTTTTGTGAATCAGTGCCAGATTCGGTTCGCCCTGCAACCTGCAGAATTTAACTCTGAGAGAGCAAAGGTTGGTTTCGTGATCACTCGTCTGGCAGGGAAAGCGCTCGAATGGGCATCTCCGCACTGGGAGAAGGAGTCTCCTTTAATTGATGATTCCAAAGCCTTCCTTCAAGAATTCCGGACTGTGTTCGATGCTCCCGGTCGGGTGGCGACCGCTGCTTCTCGTCTGTTCCAGATCCGCCAAGGAAATCGCAGTGTTGCAGAATATGCCATTGAATTCCGTACTCTCGCTGCAGAGACTTGTTGGAACAATGATGCCTATCATGCTGCCTTCTACAATGGTCTCTCTATCCGCCTCAAAGATGACCTGGTCTCTCGTGAATTACCCACGCAGGTTGAAGACCTCATTGCTTTGTCTGTCAAGGTGGACACCCGTCAGAGAGAACATCAAGCTGATAGGGACCGAGTCAAGAAATTTCAACCCATGTTGGCTCCTAGCTTTCAAAGACCTATATTACCTCCTGCCCCCCAGCAGCCTTCTGTTATTCCTCCGGATGAACCTATGCAAGTCGGAAGAGCTCGTCTCTCTGAACAGGAGAAACTCCGGAGACGTACGGCTGGACTTTGTCTCTACTGTGGGGGTCAATCTCACTTTGCCAACTCCTGTCCTGTGAAGCCTCAGAGTTCCTCTCTTCAAGGTAACCTTGGAAAGACTCATGTAGGGGGCGTTACTCCCAAGTCACAAGAGAACTCTCACAGGTTTCTTCTGCCTTTACAGATCCGTCTGTCCACTAAGACCATTGTTGGCTCAGCTTTTATTGACTCTGGAGCTGCCGGAAATTTCATGGACGCTCTCTTTGCCAAGCATATGAATGTTCCCCTGTTTCCATTGACTCCTCCACTTCGAGTAACCGCCATTGATGACAGACCCCTTGAATCCGAGTTTATCTCTATGACGACTGGGGAATTGCCTGTGCAGGTTGGGACTTTACACAAAGAAAAGTTATCGTTCCTGATTATTTCCTGTCCTTCTGTTCCAGTCGTCTTGGGGCTTCCCTGGTTACGCCTGCATAACCCTATCATTGATTGGTCCTCAGGGCAGGTTTCCCGTTGGAGTCCATACTGCCAACAGCATTGCCTTCCTGCTGAACCCATCCAGAGGGTGAATATTTCTACGTCAGATTTGAAGACGCTTCCCTCCTTCTACAAGTAATTCTCTGATGTCTTCTGTAAAAAGTCTGCAGAATTTCTCCCTCCTCATCGTCACTACGATTGTCCAGTTGATCTCCTGCCCGGAACCATGCCTCCTAGAGGTCGCACTTATCCTCTCTCCCCAGCAGAGACCGCTGCCATGAAGGAATATATCCAAGAAAATCTCCAGCGGGGGTTTATTCGCCCTTCTACTTCTCCTGCAGGGGCTGGATTCTTCTTCGTGGAGAAGGATGGAGGCCTACGTCCTTGTATTGACTACCGGGGTCTTAATAAAATCACCGTTAAGAACCGGTATCCCTTGCCTCTGATCGCAGAACTTTTTGACCAACTGAAGGGGGCTAAAATCTTCACTAAGTTGGATCTCCGTGGGGCGTATAACCTCATCCGCATCCGTGAAGGTGACGAATGGAAGACAGCATTCAACACTCGTGATGGGCACTATGAGTACCTCGTAATGCCCTTTGGTCTCTGCAATGCCCCCGCTGTCTTTCAAGAATTCGTGAACGACATTTTCCCGGGATCTCTTGCGAAAGTTTGTGGTCGTGTACCTGGATGACATCCTGATTTTCTCCAAGGACCTTGCAAGCCATCGCTCCCAGGTGAAGGAAGTACTCTCTCGTTTGAGGAAGAACTCTCTCTTTGCCAAACTGGAGAAATGTGTGTTTGAAGTGTCCAAGATTCCTTTTCTGGGCTATATCATCTCCCCAGAGGGTTTCGAGATGGATCCTGTGAAAGTGTCTGCAATCCAAGAGTGGCCCCTACCGCTGAGCACTAAGGCAATCCAGAGATTCATTGGTTTTGCCAATTACTACCGGCAATTCATTAAGGGGTTCTCTTCTCGCATTGCTCCTATCCTGGCCCTCATCCGAAAAGGGGGTAAACCCAGCTTGTGGCCCCCGTCTGCTATTGAAGCCTTTCAATCCCTGAAGGATGCCTTCACTTCCGCTTTGGTTCTCCGCCATCCTGATCCGGAGTTACCTTTCTTCATCGAGGTGGATGCTTCTGAAGTTGGAGCTGGAGCTATCTTGTCCCAAAGACATCCCTCTGATGGAAAGTTGCACCCATGTGCATATTTCTCTAAGAAGTTCTCTCCTGCCGAACATAATTATGATGTAGGAAATCGAGAACTCCTGGCTGTCAAGCTTGCCTTAGAAGAGTGGCGTCACCTCCTTGAAGGTTCCTTGATCCCAGTCACGATCTATACAGATCATAAGAATCTTGAGTTCATTCAATCTCTCAAGAGGCTGAATCCCAGACAAGCAAGGTGGGCTCTCTTCTTCTCTCGATTTAACTTTGTCTTGACTTATCGCCCTGGCTCCAAGAATCGGAAAACCGATGCTCTGTCTCGAAGTTTCACTCCGGTGGATCGTACTCCTGAAAGACAAGAGCCAATTATTCCTCCTGTCAAGATCATCGCTTCTTTATACCCTCAATTTGCTGATCAAATTCTGGCTGGTCAATCTTCTGCTCCTCCTGATACTCCCATCGGAATGGCATTCGTACCTCCTGAACTTCGTCTGCCTATCCTGCAACAGACTCATAGCTCCAAGCAAGCGGGACACCCTGGTCCTGCTAAGACTCTAGAACTTTTACGGCGTCTAGTCTGGTGGCCGACTATTGGTAAAGATGTCAAAGACTTTGTTGCTGCTTGTACCGTTTGTGCCACTTCCAAGCCTAGCCATTCTCGCCCTAGCGGGTTACTACAGCCTTTGCCTGTCCCCTCTCGTCCTTGGACGCATTTGGCAATGGACTTCATAGTCGAACTTCCTCCCTCCAGTGGGAACACCGTGATCTGGGTCGTCATAGATCGTTTTAGCAAGATGGCCCACTTCATCCCTTTACGGAAGCTTCCATCTGCAGTGGAGTTGTCACAGTTGTTTATTCAATTCATTTTCCGCCTGCATGGCTTCCCGGCGGAGATTGTCTCTGACAGAGGTTCCCAGTTCACGGCGAAGTTTTGGCGTTCCTTATGCAAGGTCTTGGGTATTGCTCTCCAATTCTCCTCTGCCTATCATCCCCAAACGAATGGGGCAGCGGAGCGAGTGAATCAAGCCTTAGAACAATTCCTGAGAAATCATGTCTCCCTCTGCCAAGATGATTGGTCTGACCTTCTCCCGTGGGCGGAATTTGCTCATAACAACGCCTGTCATTCATCCACTGGAAGATCTCCATTCATGTCTGTGTATGGCCAACATCCTCAAGCCTTTCCGCAAGACTTTGTTTTGACTGATGTCCCAGCCGCTGATGACCATGCGGCCCATATGTCCGCTATTTGGGCTGCAACCAAGTCTAATTTGGAGAAGAGTGCTCTTGTGCACAAGACCTTCGCGGATCGGAGACGTAGGTCCTCTCCTCTCTTCAAGGTTGGTGATAAAGTTTGGCTTTCTTCCCGAAACATTCGTCTGAAGGTGCCATCTCCCAAGTTGGGTCCGAGGTTTGTGGGTCCATTTCCCATCTTGGAGATTATCAATCCTGTGGCTGTCAGACTTCAGCTTCCCCTGAGATGCGAATCCCCAACGTGTTTCATGTCTCCTTGGTGAAACCCGATACCTCCAACCGCTTTTCTATTGACCAGTCTCCCCCTCCTACTATCTCTGTGGATGGTCAACAAGAATATGAGGTGGAAAAGATCCTTGACTCCAGAATCTCCAGGGGTTCTCTTCAGTACCTCATCAAGTGGAAGGGCTTTGGCCCTGAAGAATGCTCCTGGGAAGGACACTCTGATGTTCATGCTCCTCGTCTTGTGAGGGATTTCCACGCCAGGTTTCCCCAAAAGCCTTGTCCTGGTGGTCCAGAGGCCCCCCGTGGGGGGAAGGGGTACTGTCAGGACTGCCAGACGTACCCGACCCAGAAGTATCTGACGGCGCTGTTTACATTCCCGGCGGTCACAGTGAAGATCCAAGATGGCGGCGCCCATGCTGAACACATGGCTGCAGCGTCGCTGTATGATGATGTCATCTCTGGTGCCGGGATCTCATCATAAAAGGGCGCCCAAAACACTGTGACGGCGCCCAAGAATAGGATTTGCTGCCATTAATCCTGGGTTCCTGTTTGTGTTTCCTGTATCCTGATTCCTGCTCCTGCCTTGGTTTTGACCCCCTGCCTGGACTCTTGTTATTTGATCCTGATCTGCCTGCCATTGAACTCTTGCCTGGACTTTGACCTTGATTCTGCTTAACCCTTTGGATACCGCGACCTTTCTCCCTCAAGAGGGCTTCCTCCTTGATTCAGACTACCTCCCTGGAGGGAGCTCCCGGCTCCCTGACACATTGGTAGATTCCGATCTACCTTTTGGGCACCCCTGGTTTACAGTGGCGTTATCCCTGATATCTGAG
Source organism: Xenopus laevis (assembly GCF_017654675.1). NCBI lineage: Eukaryota > Metazoa > Chordata > Amphibia > Anura > Pipidae > Xenopus > Xenopus laevis. The sequence continues at coordinate 67,442,457 of NC_054383.1, read as the reverse complement.
ACTACAGTTCCTAGCTCCAAGTGCAAAACACAATTTGTGTGGTAACAGCTGAACTAGTATTGGAAGCCACAAGACAAACCTCAAAGAAACATAAAAGTGTCAAACTACAGTAAAAAGAAAAATAACACACACACACATTTTAATCACTACCACATGTAAACATTGCATAAAATAACCCAATTAGTTGCAAAGGGGATTTAGTGGGAGCTTCAAAGACTTCTCATGAGAATTAAATAATGCAGATAATTCTTTCAGGTCAAAAGGTTACACTGTAAAGCCTGTGGTAGGTCAAAAATTACTCCAAAAAAGAACTGTTGTATATACTACAGTGACAGCTGGAAGCTCTACAATGGTGATTTCATATTCTGATCCACTGAGATAACATTAGTAATTACCACTTCTTTTCAGCATAACAACAGTAAAACTGTAAAATGTTACACTGAGATGAGATTAAGAAATTCTCTGCATTTAGCAGAGAACTGATTTACATGTAGTTGTGACTGTGGAAGCTCATGAGTAGTATCTATTGTTAAAACCAGCATTTGGAATCCTTGAAAGAAACCCTTCATCAAGATAAAAGTCATTAACTTCATCCAACTAGGTCTTTTATAATTTGCCTTTCTGTAAACACATACATACCAGAGTGACATATTGTAGAATAATGGGTTACAACTCACATAGAGGCTCTACAATGCAATGCACACTTAACCCACAAAGCAGCACCTGCATAAATAAATGTAGTACAGGTATGGGATCAGTTATCCAGAAACCCTTTATCCAGACAACTCCGAATTATGTAAGGGCCTTCTCCCATAGAATCCATTTTATCCAAATAATCCAAATATTTAAAAATGAGTTTTCTCTTTCTCTGCAATAATAAAACAGTAGCTTGCATGTGAAACAAACTTATTGGAAGCAAAACCAGCCTATTGGGTTTATTTAATATTTACATGATTTTCTAGTAGACTTAAGGAATGAAGATCCAAATTACTGAAAGATCTGTTAATTGGGAAAACCCCAGGTCCCCAGCATTCTGGATAACAGGTCCCATACCTGTACAGTATAGACTTTCTCACCATCATTTCTTGCACACTTACGGTAAGTAACCTTAAAACTATATCACTCACAGTAATGTAATGAAGCTGCCGTTCGCTTGCCTTTTAAACAATGCTTATCCTCAGAGACGAGCTTCATGAAACCTGCCACTTAAAAAAGTTGATTTTATACTACTCATACCAAGAAGACATTTTATACCACTTGTTTACTACTCATACTAATAAGACAAATGTAGGCAAGTAATATTTTTTGCATGAAAATGCGAATGTGTGAAATGTGGTTTCTTTTTTTCAGGTCACAATTTTACACTTGGCTACAGAGTTGTACAAAATAATTACATGGCTTTATAAACATCCATGGTTTTATATGGTGTTCCATAGAGTTAAAGTGGCAAAGTTTGGTAGGGATAGATAGGTGACGAAATACACTTTCACTTGGCAAGCATCTGTCACCCATTCTTGCAAACTATAGCTCTTCAAAACTTGGAATTAAGTTGTTTTAATGACTGCTAGATTGTAAGTGTTTGAACAACTTCTACAAGAATTAAATCTAATATTTAAGGCTGAAATTATATGTTAACAGATTTTATGTGACGTGCTTGTACACATAGAGGGGGGTATTGTGGGAAAAAACACTTTAGATACACTATTCATTTTTCTGTTAAAGTGAAAGGTTATTTAATCAAGGTCTTTAAATAATTTTAAACAACCTGTTTTTTTGAAGGTCTTTAGAGGATTTTAAATGAAATACCTCTCTAGGCCTGTTAAATTCACAACCAAAGAACAGACTGCAGACTGTGTTTTTATATTTTTTTAATTGCTTATTGTTCATGATATTATACTAATTCTAATTTAAGTTACGTTTGATAGCAACTTTAAAGGGATCCTGTCATCGGAAAACATGTTTTTTTTCAAAACGCATCAGTTAATAGTGCTACTCCAGCAGAATTCTGCACTGAAATCCATTTCTCAAAAGAGCAAACAGATTTTTTTTTTTATTCAATTTTGAAATCTGGTGCCCCTGGTCATGTGACTTGTGCCTGCACTTTAGGAGAGAAATGCTTTCTGGCAGGCTGCTGTTTTTCCTCTCAATGTAACTGAATGTGTCTCATGTGAGACATGGGTTTTTACTATTGAGTGTTGTTCTTGGATCTACCAGGCAGCTGTTATCTTTTGTTAGGGAGCTGCTATCTGGTTACCTTCCCATTGTTCTTTTGTTTGGCTGCTGGGGGGGGGGAGGGAGGGGGTGATATCACTCCAACTTGCAGTACAGCAGTAAAGAGTGATTGAAGTTTATCAGAGCACAAGTCACATGACCAGGGGCAGCTGGGAAATAGACAATATGTCTAGCCCCATGTCAGATTTCAAAATTGAATATAAAAAAAATCTGTTTGCTCTTTTGAGAAATGGATTACAGTGCAGGCACTAGTAACTGATTCATTTTGAAAAAAAATGTTTTTCCCATGACAGTATCCCTTTAAAGTCTACTCATGCACAACCACCCCAAACAAAAATAAAGAATTGAGGGTTAAGATACCTTTTAATGGACCAAAGTTGTACATAACTGCTTTATTGCATAGATTTCCATCATATTAGGTACTACTTTTTATGTCTTCCTGTTAAGGATATAAATTTGATATTTTTTCAGCTCCAACGTTACTTCATCGTTGAGTTAAAAATATTCCATTAAAGGGATACTAACTTTTAAAATCTCTGACAAGTCATTCCCAGGACTTGATTTCCTGATGCTGCCCCCCCCCCCCCAATCATATTTTGACTGGGACAGCCATCTGGACTTCTACCCTCAGGCTTGTCCCTTATTTCTCCTATTTTGCAAGTATGTTGCCATATAGACATAGGAGTAAAGTTAACATTTGTATAGAACATGGTTTACGTCTGCGTAAACTGTCAAACTGTTTACTTCAGCTTTATTTTCTCCCTTTTTTACAAATACAAGAGCCCCAAGTAGAGGTCATGTATAGACCATGCTGTTTTATTGAAGTTCGTGGAGGAGGTCTCAGACAGTTCAAACAATAACTCATCCTTCCTCTTTGGTAAAAATGCTGTACTCTCATATTTTCTGCCAGATTAGATGGATTTATTTCCTATAAATATCATGCATGGAATAGTGTCAATTTTGATAGTGTTTAAATGTATTGGGGGTTATTTAAAGAAATATGTGAAATATATTAAGTGTGTCATAAAAATATTTCCTTTGCATTGAATAGTTTTGGCAAACCTGGAAATTATTTGAGATGAAGGAAAAAATCAGATAGAGATTTTACCAGTACACAATGTATTTAATAAAAATGTTTGCTCCTTTTTATGCAAATTATTTCCCCTTTGTAATGTTCAGTTATTTAACACCTCACAACTGTGTGGAGGTTTTAAAAAAACATTTGCTAGCAATACAGAAACAAAGTATGTTTTGTTATCTCAGCAGTAATTTTTCAACAAGTATCTTGCTGACAGAATAAAATTGGTGTAATTAGTGGTACATTTATAAAGCTCTAGTGTATTTCTTACACATGAATTAATGGCATGCTTCACACATATTTAACACATAACCACATATTTATAAAGGTTGTTTGTTTCCAAATTATTTCATTATTTTCACTACTCTTGACCCGGTATAACCCATTATAGTCAGTGAGACAAATGCAAATATCAAAAACTTTCTGCAGTGAAAAGTCATATAAAATGCAGAATTCTACACTTTTCTACATGTATTAATTTCATCCTTTTAAACACTTTTATAATGACAACTTATGTGTGCATTTGCATTTTATATCTAAAACAAAACAAAATCTCTCTTTACTTTGCAGGATTGTATTGTCACCCATGTGACACTTTAGGTGCCTCACGTGGCCACACCTATTTCCCAGTTGGTGATAGTGTAAAAAGAAGCTCCTTAATTTTTATTCCTTTGCTCCTGACACAATCTCACCATCCTGGAAATCAACAGTGCTTCTTTCTTTTTTGTTTTGTTTTTATTCCTGTGCATACGGTCAATTTTTTCTGCAGTTTTAGAAACAGTGTACTTTTAGTGTGGGCACAGTGGACTCTCTGAGCAATTGCTAAATGATTTGTCATACTTAATTAAAAAAAACAATAAATGCATGTCTGCACTTAATTAAAAAAAAACAAGCACATTTCTACATCTACATTGTACGTGCATATAAGTATTTGAATGGTCCATAGACTATCTGCAGGCAGATGTCAAGGTTTCATTTGAAGGTCACAAGCATGGGGGTTTTATAGCTAATCACAGAGGGAATGCCTGTGTATCAATGTAGTCTTTGAAATAATTTGCTAGTGAAGAAATACCTTTTATTTTTTGAAAATGGACTGAAGAAAAACTAATATTTCTCCTTTTGGCAGTATTAACAATAAACTCCAGCAACCAGAAGCTGCATCCGGGGTTTTAGAATTTGCAATGAAACATTATGGTGAAATGGTAAGTTCATTTTTTTCTTTATGAAATAGAAATGTAGTTACACCAGATTATGTAGCTACATCAGTGGCATGCATGTGTTTGCTTAAAGGGCATGTAAAGTCAAAAAAATAAAATCCAATTTTTACTTTCTCTGAAAAAGAAACCTATCTCCAATATACTTTAATTAAAAAATGTGTACTGTTTTTATAAGAAACCTGACAGTATGCAGTTAAATTCTCCATTCATTTACTGCTGTGGATAGGAATTGTCAGACAGTCCCTAACTGCTGGGCAGGGAAACAATCATACTTATGCCTTACTTCCCAGCCATGCAGAACTCAAACAGCTTTGTTTGTTTCTCTGTAGAGCAGTCGGCGACTGTGCAGGGATTTGTATTGGCTTTTATTTTGGCTTTACAACCCCTTTACTGTTTCCAATTCCAGCTGCAGGTACAAAGCTCAAGGAGCCCGATTTAAACAGATAAACAGGGATTCTATGTGGAGGATTATTTTTCTGCAGCCACTGGTTCTGCAGAATTGGAGAACGTTTGTATTAAACAATACAAAAACTATAAAATCCACATTAGATTACATGACAACACAGGACCCAGTGCAGTCTGCCTATTCTGGTTATTAAACAGTCTTGCTGTATCAGCGTCTGGCAGATATTATTTGACTTGTGCTGTTTTGATAATCTCTAAGCAGCCCAGACCACACTGAGCATGTGTGTAGTCTTGCCCTTGCAAAGATGTTTAACAAAGCTACAAGATGCTGACTCCCTGTGGCCAACTTTGAAAGCATAAATCATTTGTTTGATTAGGTTTGTGGTGCAGTAAGTTCATGTTTATGTTTAGTATACAGGATTTCTAGCCTTATTCTATTTTAGACTTTACTTCCCATTTAAAGACTGAAATTGTCTTTGAATGAAAATATAGTGCTGTACATGTAGGCTGTAGCTGTGTATATTTTCCCCAAATGTAAAAATGCATACAATGTACAATATAATATGAATTCAGAACATATACCTATGTGTGGCATATGCCATACAACCTAACCCAGTCTATCTTAAATCAGTGTTACATATACATGACCTTTGTATAAGAACTGGTCTATCTCCTTTTAATTGGTGCATTTCAATGGTTCCTAATGGATACAAGCTCAACAGAAGCAAGCAGCACTGCAGCTCCTAATAGAGCTGTGCATATTTGGAATAATGCATAATTTATTTAGAACTGTCCACTCTGTCTTCTGTTTCCAAATTATCTCTCGTTTAAAAGGGAAAAGAAATGGTAGATAAACTCTCGAAAAGAGGTACATTTTTATCATTTAACATTTCATCCTTTTAATAAATTATAGTATTTTCTGAATCTGCATTAATAAAATATGTGTCTGTATATACATATATACATACATGTATCTAAATGTTTTTATGGTATATTTTTTCATCCAGTTTATTTTAATATTTCTGATCCTTAACACATTCGAGTTTACAAGCACAGTGCTATAGAGTTTTAGTTGGGGCCTCTTTACAAAGACCTTCTGTGTTCTGTGATAGCAGCATATGTTATTTCCTGCGAGCACTGTAGATAGTGAATTAGGAGTCCTGTAATTACATCACCCACTGCCCTTGCTCTCAGAGAATAACGTCATTGTACAACGTACCCCAGGGAGAGTTGACCCGAATCTACAGGAGAACAGAGGAACAGGCAGTGCTTGTAAAAGGCAAGATCTTGGTTGAATTTCTGGATTTATTTTTACTAGTGTGGTATATCTATCTAAAGAATATATCTCATTCATCACTATCCAAGAAAAGGGCAACCTAACTCGGTGCTTGTGAAACATGAGATGTATGTTAGTAAAGTATTGGCTTCAATTAAATTTTGCCATTCTACATTATGGTTTACTTTTAAACCACAATTTACAGGAAAGGTTTACTGGCATTTCACACCAGAGTAATACAGCATTCCATAACGACTATTGGTTGAATGGTTTTAAGTATACCACCACATTTTATAAGTTTCTCACAGTAACGTTAAATCATTTTTATGTAACGTAAGATGTCTGATTTGAGAGTATTTGTAATGCGTTTTTTTTTTTTTTTTTTAATGAAATGCTGTTTTATTGCAGTATATTTATATAGAGACCTGTGATGTTCAGTGGTATAATTTCCCTTTAAGGTAATGCCGTTGTTATCATGACATTAAGTAGAAGGCATTGAAACATAGATATTTAGCTTTTTTATAGGATGCAGACACATTTTACTTTTAGTAATTTACCACAAATCTCATACCCCCATTAAGTTTTGTTTTTGTGAGTTAAACAGTTTCTATTAATAAACTTGTTACAGGAGATCCAGGCTACATGGTATGAGAAACTGCATGAGTGGGAGGATGCTCTTGTCGCTTATGACAAAAAGATTGAAGTCAACAAGGATGATTCTGAGCTAATTCTTGGACGCATGCGCTGCCTGGAAGCACTAGGAGAATGGTAAACTTTATTTAATCACAGTCAGCTGTATTGTAATTTGAAAGGTGAACTAAGCAGAACACTGTTGCAAAAGGTGTGCTAATTAGTATCTTAACCAATTTGTACATGCAATATTCTTGGGATTATACAGGCGGGTTTACACACCACTCATATTGCATATGATTCAGTGGAGATGCAATGCACAAAGAGAGCCCTGTACATTATGCCTGATTAGTAGCAGGTACAAGTAAATGGTATTATCTGTTTTGCTTTAGTATGCCATACTAAGGGGATCCAAAGGCAGCACGTTTTTTGGGGGAATCTTATGGAATGTTTAAATATAATGGAAATTTGTCTTTTTTTCCACCCTAAATTAACTACATAACTAGTTATGAAATAAATACAGGGTACTTTCAATATGTAATGGGTGGTGTAAGGCGCTCTCCCAACAGAACACCTCCTATAGAAACTTGGCATAAAATGTCTTGAACTGATGTGCCATGCTGTACTTTTGTACATATCTCTTTTTTCATGCTTGATACATTTCTTAGTACAGTGTGCAGCATACATTAAAATGATTGGGCACTTTGCTGCCATCTTTTTATTTCTTACGGAAACACATACATCTTGGGCAACTGTGTTTATGCTATGTGTTGGTTGGGAGCTGTATGTGTTCATGACTTAGCATAGCCTTTTTAAATATTTAGATGTGCTTGCTTTAGACCAGGGATCCCCAAACTTTTAAACCAGTGAGTAACATTCAGAAGTAAAATTAGTTGGGGAGCAACACTAGCATGAAAAATGTTCTTGGGGTGCCAAATAAGTGCTGTGATTGGCCATTTGGTAGCCCTTTGTGGATTGTCAACCTACATTGAGGCTCTGTTTGGCAGTGCACCTGGTTTTTATACAACCAAAACTTGCTTCCAAGCCTGGAATTCAAAAATAAGCTCCTGGTTTGAGGCCACTGGGAGCAACATCCAAGGGTTTGGAGAGCAACATGTTACTCACAAGCTACTGGTTGGGGAGTAAATACTTTAGCATTAGCACAAAGCAAAAAAAAATGGGAAGGGAAAATGGCCCAAGCTTAATTGTTCTGAACCTATTTTAAAACCTTGAAACAGAATGTGGAACCACAGGCTGAAAATGTAACTGTGCCCTACTATAAAACAGGAATCATCGTATGACAAGCAAAGACTGGTGCAGGCAGAATAGTATCAAAGCCAGAGTTCAGTGCACAGCAGATATAAGCAGCATGAAAGTCTTCTGCAGGCACTAGTAACATAGCCATGCCCAGTTCATTTGGATCTTTACTGCCTGCCTAGCACAATGGTAATCAAAGTCAGCAAGAAACCCCAAGGTCTTAAAGGAGAAGGAAACCCCCTGGGCGCAAAACCCTTCCCCCCTCCCCTGTGTTGCCCCCCTCCCTCCTCCCCCCTGGCCTACCTGTCCCCCTGGGCAAATGCCCCTAACTTGTTACTCACCCATATGCGCAGGTCCTGTCCAAGGAGTTCACAGTCGCCATCTTCTCCCATGTTTTAACATACTGACTGATAATGAAATCAGTCAGTATGTTAAAATGATTTAGATTTTTTGCTATCTTAACTTTTCTTCCTTTTTTTTTTAAAGACAATAGTATGGATACACCAAATTCAGATCAGAGTTTCCTGCTTGTGTGTTGTCTCACCACAGGTCACTGAGAGGGCTCTGAACATATTTTGAAAATATGCCAACTGTGAGTCTTAAATGTCCCTTTCTACCTGTCCATCTGAAAGCATTAATGCTCCATTATGTAATAAAAGACACTACATTTGCCCAGGTGCAGTAAACCATAGCAACCAATCAGCAGAAAGCATATACTGGTCTTATTGGTTGCTATGGACTACTGCACCACACAAATTGTGTTTTTATTATTTAGTCCTTTTATTAAAAAAGAATAAAGACAAATTTGAGCACTCTGACACTGCATAAAGTATGATTAAAACATAAAATGTTCTTAGGGTTCTAAGTGTCAAAAGCAAAGTCAAATAAAAATGATCATTTATCACCCCCTATGGTGATAAATCCCCACTGGCCCTCTGCTGGCACAGTCTTACCCCTGAATTCTGTCCCCTTAATGCACATGCAGAGTGAGCACAGCGGAGCTCATGGGCACCATCTTCTTCTCTTCGGTAATCTTTGTGAAGTGAGCGGCGTATTGGCGCATGCGCAGTTGGAACAATCTAGTTTGCGACTACTGCGCATGCGCCGAAAGAGACGGAAATTGCAGAAGGGGGGGAAGAAGACACGAAGATTACAGAAGAGATGAAGATGGCCCCCCTGAGCTCCACTGCGCTCACTCTGCATGTGCGGCGCTATTTCTAGAGGGGACAGAATTCAGGGGGGTAAGACTGTGCAGGGGGGAGGCAGGGAGGGGGGCCAGTGGGGACTTATCACCATGGGGGGTTTAGTTCTCCTTTAATCCAGAATCCCTGGATCTGAAACTCTCTAAACAAAAAAAATGTCCAGGGTACATAACCTGCTCCAAAATTTATCACAATCCACTTGAATACTGGCATTTTGCTAGATCTAGTAGGAATTTAAGTATTTTTTCCCTCTTTTATGTTTGAAAGGAGACTGACAAAGCCTTTCATGCCCTCTCACAACTGGTCAGAGTTATGCTGCAACAAATTAGTGCTGCTTTGACATTCTTATAAAACACTTTTTCCAGCAAACCTCTGGCTCAAGGTTTTCTTATACCTTTTTGGAAATATTAACAATAACAAATAGAGGTATACAATACTATACATTTAAGCTAAATGTAATATTGTATTGTACTGTGGTCCTTTTTTCTACTATAGACAATTACAAGAGTCCTCAGCACTCAACCCATTATCAATATATTTAAGACAGATATCTGTCTTAAATATATTGATAATGGGTTGAGTGCTGAGGACTCTTGTAATTGTCTATATGTATTTTGTGGTCACAGCCTCGCTGCACCCCCTCCTAATGGTTTTAAAAACTAGTGGTGAGCACAACTTTCCCTTTTTTCTACTAGTCCAAACTTTGTCAACCCTCAGGAGCAGATTCAGCTTTTAAAATGGCTGTTCTTGAAAGCATAATGATTTGTGTTCATATGTGTACAAATTGAAAACAGACATAGCCTGTTTTTAATAAGTAACAACTATTGGTTGCAGTTGCCACCAGTTTCCCTCCAGCATAAACAAGCTACAGAGCACTGTACCAAAACGGCATTGATGATTACAGTGGAGAAATAAATGTGATGATTTATACAAAATATTTAGGCAACCTAAGCTGTACCGTAATTTTGACTTTAGATATTATAATGTAATGTGAATTGTATCGCTATGGTAACCTGCAATACAGACATCTTAAAGTAGTTGGTTAAATTAGAGTGTTATTATTATTTTGTTTTATTGCAATCTCTGTGGAAAATATTTAGATGTTTTTAAATGATTTTAATTTAGTTTAACATGTTTTGAAGTGGAGGGCAGTAATTTTAATGTACAGCTTTTTCTCTTTATAAACTGATGCAAAATTTTTGCTCCTACTCCACAAAAGCTAAGCCATTCTAAGGTCTTCAGCATTCTGACATTCTTGAGTTATATTGGACATTTCTAACATTCTCTTTTCCCTTCCATGTCCATGCAGGTCCCCATATGTTTGCCACCTGTCATGTTTTGGCCTGATAGACTGCTTTTAGAGTCCCTTGGTTATTTTTCTGGTGATGGGAAAAGCAGATTATTCTCACAAATATACCTTAGTAATTCAAATTGTTCTTTTTCTCTTTAAGACATTTCACTAGTAATGCAGCTGGCTTTCTCAATGCAGAACGACTTGTACAAGATCTTTCTAGAATTAAATAACCTGGAATTTCGCTCTAATCAGCATAATCTGTTTAGTATAACCAGCATGGAGGCAAGTTGATGATTGTATTAGCATCATTGGCAGAGAGGAAGCAGACCCTGCGCCTGCAGCAGGGCCCAGGAGGTATAGGGGCCCCATGACGCCCTAATTCATATATAATTTCAATAAATATTGGTTAAACAGGTCAACCTCTAGACATTTTGGGGGCCTGAAAAATAATTTGTTGTGGGGCCATGTAATATCTAGTTACCCCACTGATTAGCATGATTGCTAATGCATTCAAACTTGTTTTTTTTCTGTTTTTAGAATAAGAACCTTTTGCCACCCTAGGCCTTTGTGGCCTTCCTGCAAATCCAGACATGTCCATATAATATTACAACCTGTGGGGTTGCACCTGTACCATATAGCTATTTAGGTTGAAACTTGATCTGTAAAACACTTTGTTGGTGCAAAAATGTGTATATTAAATGCCAAATTGTCTGTCAACCCTTGCCAAATAAATATAAGCAGGTTTAAGTAATATTGTTAGAATATTTTATGAAACTATGCTTTTAAGGGGAAAAGCATTTTGCTTTTGCTTTGAAAGCAATTTTTTTACATTTCTAGTTGTAATATGATATATGCTTTTAGTATCTATCATTTTGGCACCTGATTTCACCATCTAACCGTCTCTATATTTAACCCTTCATTTTTGCATGTGTCTTTTGTTTAGGGCAGTGTACTGCAAATCTCATTCTGCAAACAGTGATATTGTGTGTCAATAAATCCAGCCCAGGTGTTACTGTTTTCTTTTGTGTGCAAAGGGAACATTTTATTTTCGATTGCTAGCTCATGATGAATGAGCTGTGAAAAAAATACAGTGATCTGCATAATAGGAAAGTTTCGTTCAGTTTGCATCTTTGTTTGTAACATGTTTGTTTCTTTTTAATGTAAATGATTTACTTTATCCTCTTGTACTGTGTGGTCGTATTTGATATCCGCAGTAGCTCATGTTTGATCTATAACTTTAAAAGTTTTTTTTACTTTGTATTTTCCAGTAGTTATATACCATACATGTTTACTCTGCTTCACACTGTGTGGTCACTTCAGGTTTCTTGTTTTCATTTGAGGGGTATTTTACATGTTTGCATTGCATCTGTTGTATATTCTGTTACAGGAACCATCACAACCAAAATAAGCAAAATTGTCTCCTCCACCCCAATGCACACAAACATTTTCTCACACACCATCATGTTTTATCTCCATCTCTGTCAAGCAGTAAGCACCTGTTTCAAAACTGTTGTTTTCTTTGACCTGTTTGCAATAGACAAAGAATGGCAAAACCTATTCGGTAAAATGTATAAAAAAAAAAAATCTAAACATATTGTACTTGCGTTAATAGATAATTTTATCTGTTTTATTACTTTCTCCATATTTTTTTTGGTAATGTTGAGCCTCTGGACATCTTTAATCCTCACATTTTTTTATTTTGCTTGTAATCTAAACCTTTATTTTTTATTGTGATTGTGGGTCATTCTCTATCCATAGTGCTTTTTCTAATTTTGTTTGTTACTTTTCCACATCATTTTCTATTCTTTCTCTTTAGGGGACAACTTCATCAGCAATGCTGTGAAAACTGGACCAATGTTAATGAGGATGCTCGGGCGAAAATGGCACGAATGGCAGCAGCAGCTGCATGGGGATTAGGTAAATTTGTTAAAAATGTTACTACTGTACCATGAAGCATCTTCTGACATTGAAAAGGTAGAGAATGTGGGGCTAGGTGTGTATACATTGTTCATCTTTTACTTCTTTTATTAAAAAAAAAGCTAGATATATCTATGCAATTATAAACTGTGCTCAAACACTAAATCATTTTTGTAGTGTACATCCTGTGGTTTGGGTTCCAGCTTAAAGTGGCAGTCAACCTTAAAGGGGAACTGCGGGTTCCAAACCAAAATTTGATAAAGAGGCCCACATAACACAGAAACCCCTAATATATCCATCACAGTTACCTGTTTCTTCAAAAAGTATGAATAAATGCAATTTTCTATGCTGAAATCCAGCTGTTATCAGTTCTTCTCTTTCTGCATCATTTAAAATCCTGGTAGAGGAGGAGGGACGAAACCACAGCTAACAGACAGCATGCAGGAACTACATAACCCAAAACGCATTGCACTGTGATGTTCCTTTCCTTATTGAAATCACGTCTGCAGGGAATTGTGGGGTTTGGAGGATGCAGGCTGAGAACAGCTGGCTGTTTATACAAAGTAGCACTAATCAGCCAGCTCAGCAAAGTAGTCAGAGAGATCAGCAGGAGAGCAGGGGGCTAGGCTTAGGGAACTGTCACAAACCATTAAAAATCATGAAAAGTCTGCATATTTTTAGATGATGTATATTGCAAAGTTGCTTGAAATTATGTTTACTTTTCAAAAAGCTCAAGTTTTGTGGAGTTGCCCTTTAAAATTAACTTTTCTATAATACAGGCAGTGATATTCTGAGTGTCAGTGGCACTGGACATGCTCAGGGCAGCTGTTGAAAAGCAAACTTAGGGGTCATCACAAATCAATTTTTAATCAAGTAGAAAATGAGGTTCACAAGTCACAGAAGCTGATGCTACAGGGCTTATTATTCAATTCTGATGCTAATTGCACTGGTTTCTGAGCTACCATGTAATGAAAAACTGAATTGCTAATCAGCCTTGTATGACCTTTATATTCTATTTATACTGTATATTGTGAGTCTGTCCCTAAGCTCAGGTCAAAAAGATGGGCTTGTATTGAATGCCAAAACATAGCATTTATACCTTATTTCTTTAAGATTTAGTTCTTAAAGGACAAGGAAAGGCAAAAAAATAAAATCCCATTTTTACTTTCTTTAATGAAAAAGAAACCTATCTCCAATATACTTTAATTAAAAAATGTGTACCGTTTTTATAAGAAACCTGACTGTATGCAGTGAAATTCTCCCTTCATTTACTGCTGTGGATAGGAATTGTCAGACGGTCCCTAACTGCTGAGCAGGGAAACAATCATACTTATGAACAGCAGAGGGAGCCCCTGCCTTACTTCCCAGCCATGCAGAACTCAAGCAGCTTTGTTTATGACAATCCCAAAGCAGCCCAGACCACACTGAGCATGTGCAGGGTCAGGGTCAGGCAAAGATGTTTAACAAAGTTACAAGATGACAGCCCCCTGTGGCCAACTTTGAAAGTATAAATCATTTGTTTTATTAGGCTTTGTGGTGCAGTAAGTTCATGCTTATGTTTAGTATACAAAATACAGTATTTCTAGCCTTATTCTATTTTAGACTTTCCTTGTCCTTTAAGGAATCTGTATAGGAGGAGCCAAAATCACAAGTGGTTTTATGTTATGTTATATAACACAAGTAATACATTATTCTCAGCAGTCTGAGACTTGCAATATATTATTCTTACCACAGTCATAATACTGCACATATACTACATCAATTTCATCAGAAGCCAGTTGACCTTTTACCACTAACCAGAGAACCTGGAGGAAACCCACACAAACATGGGGGGAATATGCTAAACAAGCACCATTCCCTGGTTCAGTTCATGCCTTTTCTATTTTTTTTTAATAAAGCCTTTATTTTTATAATTTAATTATAAGTATGTTATAAGTGTGTTATAAGTGTGTTATTGTATATCTTTTTTGGGAATCTGGCTTTCAATTTGCTTTTCTTAACTATAATTATTAAAGCATACCAATTATATTAGAAACTGAACAGTAAAGTGGGTTGTACTCATACCGATACATGTATGGTGGCCCAATGATCCTAATCATTATCTATATATACAATGGATATAATCGATTCATTGATTGGACATGTTTTAAAGGAATTGTTCATTTTAAAAATAAAAACTGGGTAAATAGATAGGCTGTGCAAAATGAAAAAATGTTTCTAATATAGTTAGTTAGCCAAAAATGTAATGTATAAAGACTGGTTATTGGATGTCTAATATAATAGCCAGAACACTACTTCCTGCTTTGCAGCTCTCTTGGTTTCCAGTCATTGGTTACCAGGCAGTAACCAATCAGTGACTTGAGGGGAGGGCACATGGGTCAAAACTGTTTGCTTTTGAATCTGATCTGAATGCTGGGTATCAATTGCAAACTGACTGAATAGTAATGTCCCATGTGGGCCCCCCTTCAAGTCACTGACTAACTCAGAGTTAGAGAGCAGAAAAAAGCAGGAAGTAGTGTTCTGGCTATTATATTAGACATACAGTTACTCCAGCCTTTATATATTACATTTTTGACTATATAAGAATTTTTTGTTATTTTACACAGCCTATCTGTTAAGCCTGTTTTTATTTTTATACTAAACTGTTCTTTTAAAATGTCATCTACCAATGCACTGTGTCAGTCAGTGGATGCTGCATAAACAGAAGAGGAAGCCCCTTTTCAACTTCCCGCTGTTATAGTTTTTCGAGTGGGTCAGGGCTCCATTAGCTGATAACAAAAAAATGATGAAAAAACTTCTATAATCAGTAATTTGGCCATAATTCCAAAATAAATTTGCAGCAAATAGGTGTATACCCTTACTACTCTTAGACTAAATAAATTCCTGCACTTCCTGGATTTTGAAATAGACTTCCTCCTCAAGTACCACCCAATCTGAACTTCAGGGTGCTTTCCACAACCATTTTTCTGTTACCCTGGTTTGAAGACCACTGTTTGAGAGCCATGAATTAATGAACTCTGATTATCTTTTCTTAAATAGTGAAAAAATATTGTATTTTTAAATAGCTTAACAATCCTGTGCTATCTTGTATGGCAGCTTGGGCCTACCTTTAAGTGAGCTTTAAATAATGTATAATTTTTGTAATGGGTGTGTACACATACACAGCTTTAAAGTAGTGTTATCGTTGTAAAAATCTATTTGTTTATCATGAATTTAGTTTCTGTCCAGCGCAAAAATCTCAGCATTACTGCTGGGGACTGAAGTATATCAAATTGTGCTGTAAAGAAATATTTTCCTGTTTTGGGCCATTGACACAGAGGGAAAGTCAGACAACCCATTTCTTAATAAACTGTTTACTTGTTAACCATACTGCAAAATTTATGTTTAACTATTATTCAAATTATATTTTCTTGTGGTGTTCTCTTTCAGAGCAGTGGGACAGCATGGAGGAATATACCTGCTTAATCCCAAGGGACACTCATGATGGAGCATTTTACAGAGCAGTGCTAGCTCTTCACCAGGATCTCTTTTCACTAGCTCAGCAAGTAAATGGATTTATTACTTTTATAATCTCTGTATGCTTACAAATCAGTTTCAGTTTAGACTTGGAAAACATACTGTAAATAACTTTTTTGTTTTTTAGTGTATTGATAAAGCCAGGGACATGTTGGATGCAGAGCTGACTGCAATGGCCGGTGAAAGTTATAGCCGGGCCTATGGAGTAAGTGCCTTTTTTTATTTCACCTTACTTCCATCATATGTTTAAAGTTGTTACAAATGTTTATTAAATAGCCATATAATAATCCAGTGTCTCTTGTCCATTTACTATTCATGTATTTAACTTTATTTTAAGGCAATGGTCACCTGCCAGATGCTATCTGAGCTGGAGGAGGTTATCCAATACAAATTGGTACCTGAGCGTCGTGAGATTATACGCCAGACCTGGTGGGATAGGCTTCAGGTGAGTAATGATTTTAAGATCTATATTCCAAGTATGATCTTCTCCTTTGTTCTGTTTTTTTCCTAAGAAAAACATTCTCAGCAAATTTTATTCAAAGACAATCACATTTCTTGTATACAGTGTAGTGTCTGGACAGAAATTTATTAGGTGTTGGGACGGAAGGAGAACAGGTATTTCTCACCTTTAGCAGCCAGATTGTCTATTCTAAGTTTGTTTTTCTGGCTCAGAAAACAGTACACACTGGCACACCATCACACCCATGACACACATTGGCAGACTTGGGTACAGGATGACACATTCTCTGTGCAGACAGTTTGGACTTGGTTTTGTGTTGGCCAGAAGCTCAAATCCTGGCCAAACGTCCCAATATATTCACATCTGAGGAATGCAGAACCCATAGAGCCAAAGGAAAATCATTTTCTGATGTTTGTCTGCAATTCATGATATATCCTGAACTGTGTGTGCCTGGAAAGCAAATTATTGCCATTATATTTCCTAACAAAATGCCAAGATGTTTGCTTTAGAACAGTAAAATTCCAAAGGTACCACCCCATTGCAACATTCATCCCCTTAGTTCCTATTATTGTACAGACTTCAAGAATGCAATGATATATAACTGATAAATTGTACCTATATAGTTGTATGCAATAGTGATTCTAGGTTAGCTGAAAATGTATGTGAACATGCAAACATCAGCTTTCAATCCACATCAGCATAAGCACTCTGAAAACTATTTAATTTGTGTACCATATAGGATCTGAACACTGCATTTTATAGATTTCTATTTATTTATATACTTTTTATCAATTCTATTTATTTAATGTTTTAAAAATCAGTTTGGCTTTGTGGTTTAAAATTACATTTTGAACCCAATCAGCAATTAGCAACTTCGCTGTGACTAATGAAAGCAACATTTTAATTTGATTCTATTGCAAACTTGGATTAAAATGTGTTCCAATTTTGTGAATTCCTCCCTTTATTATATTTGGTCCAACTTTATTTTTCGTGCTTGTAGAGTCATTCTCATAAAGAGCTGGACCATATAAGGTAGAACATTACGATCCCATGTCATGTTTGCTCTCAGATTTCTTTGTAACCACCTACTGTTTACATCTTTACATCTGAAGGGATGTCAGCGTATCGTTGAAGACTGGCAGAAGATTTTGATGGTTCAGTCTCTTGTGGTGAGCTCACATGAGGATATGAGAACTTGGCTGAAATATGCAAGCTTATGTAGCAAGAGTGGACGTTTGGTGAGAGATCTTTATGCTTAATTTGATTCACCATGTATTCCCAATGTTTATTATTGTTATTTATATTATAATTTCAACACTGATGTAAACAGAAACACCATATACATATATATATATATATATATATATATATATATATATATATATATATATATATATATATATATATATATATATATATATATATATATATATATATGTGTGTGTAAAAAAAAAAAAAAAATATATATATATATATATATATATATATATATATATATATATATATATATATATAAATATCTATATATATATATATAAATATCAAAGGAGAGGATCAGCACTCACAGGTCTTAAAAATCAAATAATAATTTATTAAGGAACTATGGACTAATGTTTCGGCCCCCCAGGGCCTTTCTCAAAGTACCGAACAAACAGTGAAATTTGCTTAAATCCACAAATTGGCGGGAAAAACAGCAATTTTTACGTGCATGCTTTGTCACATAGTAAGCAACTATCATTTAAACATCACACTGATGTTGCAGAATATAATCCATAAAATATATTTAAATTTACCCATATGCACATTAAAAAGATTAATTCCTAAATGTATCATAGTGGCAAGTAGAGATAAAAACAGAACAATACGTAACACTATTATCTCTGTGGCAATATTGTGTCATTCACGTACAGAATCACTTGTTACAAGGAAACTCCGTTGCCTGTGTTACCTATATGTTAAAATATGAGAAAAAGATCTAATAATTATTGGCTAACATGAAAACAAAAATTGAATGAGTTTTTGAAATATTCAAATGACACTTTACTATACCCATTTCAGCAATGTGTCTCTCTACATGCAGGTGTTATGTCGTAGTCTGTTTATTGATGGACATTTAGCTGTGATACATCATTGGTTGGTGCATTCTTTGATTTCATGATACAACTGTCCATCAAAACAAACATCTCCAACCTTAAAGCCTGTGTGTAGAGACAGGCAAAGTAAAGAGCAAACGTATTGTTTCAGAAACACAACAGCATATTTTATATATTATTTATAGAGAGTTTGTATCTCTCTACATGCAGGTGTTATGTCATAGTCCGTTTATTGATGGACGTCTAGTCGTAATACATCATTTGTCGGTGGATTCTTTGTTTTCAACAAACAACTCCAACTCAAAGCCTGTGTGTAGAAAGGGGCATAGTAAAGAGCTAATTTATTATTTCAGAAACACAACAGCATTTTTTATGAATTGTATATAGAGAGCTTCTAATGTCCCCTTTAACTATTTATAATTGTATAGTAAATTGCATTTCAATAAGTTTTATGGTATGTAGTAGTATAATGCACCTTTTTATTGTAATCTGAACTTGTTCTTAAATATCCTTTGGTGAGGACAGATTATAGCTGCCCTTTTTCTTGTTGGCAGGCTTATTAAATAAGCAGCTCATAAATAATAAATAAGCAGCTCAAAATAATGCAATTTTAGTTAGTTTCCATGATAAATTTGCAGGTGGCTGGAATGTGTGTACCTTTTGTGGTCCTATAGGTTTTAGAATCTGCAGTCATTCATTAATATTCCTGCTCAACCACATGCTATTCTACAGAGGATCTTATAAGTCACAAATAGGAAGAGCCCTAAACAGTGAAATTGAAGTCTGCTTTGACAAGTGTAGTTTCTCTGACCATCATCTGTTGTAATCCTCTGGGTTAGTAAAATTATCAATAAGATATTTTCTGTAAATTAATCATTACAGATGATCTGTAGTTTATAGATTATTATTGTTTATAAAATTATGAATTTAACGTTAATCTTTTGATCCTGTACTGCAGGCTTTGTCCCATAAGACATTGGTGATGCTATTAGGAGTAGACCCAGCTCTTGAGAGTGACCAGCCCCTACCTACGGCACATCCGCAGGTCACATACGCCTACATGAAGTACATGTGGAAGAGCACTCGAAAGGTACATACCATATATCTAAGTGTTTTACAAAGCTTGCAGCTTTGACCAAAGCCGTGAACTAGAATCATTGAGCATGCAAGTGATTCAAGAGTTCCCGAAATATCTGTTTACTTAAGATGTCTGGGATCAGTGATACCACGTAGCCAGCTAAGCTAAGAGCTCACAGCTTGCAATGAGAAAAACAGATCCTAAAGGCTGCAAGAAAACGTAGCTGGAGGAAGTGAAAAAGACAGTGGGTTCCTAAAATTAGTTTTATTGTGCACAAAGTATTTCTTTTTTATTTAAAAGAAACTAAGAAGCTCCACATATGAATAGATGGAAGCATGGTGAGGGAAATTTAGTCTGAGCAACTAGGATTGACTCAGATTTAAGTCTGTTATAGAAGCTCACAACAACTACACAAAATTGTTGTTATCGCCAGGTGATTAGGTTCTAGGCAAGATATGGGTATAATATGACCATATTCTTTTTAAATTAAGGCTTTTTTTTATTCCAATGTCTCTTCTTTTTGATTCCTTCAACATACCCTTATTAAAACGCAGATTGAGGCATTCCAGCATATGCAAAAGTTTGTGAACAATATGCAACTTCAGGCTCAACATGTGGCAGACGACCCTCAGCACAAACAAGAGCTGCAGAAACTCATGGCCAGGTTAGGTTCTTTAAAAATTCACATTATGTACAGTATTTAGCCTATTTCCACATAATATTGCCTGAACTTTGGTTGACATACTCTGATACAAAGTAATGGATTATGAGTACATTTTTGAGGTTTATCAAACCAACACATAACTTCTCTTTCCCCCTTGTCTAACAGCAATTTCATCATGAATAGAGCCTACTGAATGAATAGCATTGTAAGCAAAGCTGTATTTGTATTGCAGGTTGTGTGTTTAATTAAAGGTTTAATGTCAACGAGAGACTTCCTTAAGGCACTTAAATATAGATGAAAGTCCAAAAGATTTGAGTGTCCACAATATGCAAGGCACAAGAGAGAAAAAATGTTTTATTGAAGTCCATCTCTTGTAAATGTTGCAGCTGATTTTTTGTTATCTGAAAATTACAGCAGTGTGTGGCAATAAGTTTGAGCTCATAATCTACATTGATACACCATGTTATTGGTATGCAGGCAGTTACATTGACGCACAAGAAGTTGCCCCAGCCAATATGAGCTAAGCTGCAGCACCTGCTTGCTCCCAAAGTTAGCTGGTTTTCCTATACATATTTTTGAGAACTTTTAAACATGCCTCAAGCTGTACTTAATTTCTTGTCATGGAGCTCCATATTTGCTTTTATTATTGTCTAGATGTTTTCTGAAACTTGGTGAATGGCAATTGAATCTTCAAGGAATTAATGAATGTACTATTCCATGTGTTCTGGAGTATTACAGTGCAGCCACTGAACATGATCACAACTGGTACAAGGTAAGTTGGAATATGTTACCAGCTTGTGGATTCAAACCAACCAGTGTGTCAAACAATAAAGGCCACAGGAGCACAAAAAAAGTTTGACTAATTGAGAGAATTTGCTGCTATCCTATGCTACAGAAAATATGATTACTGACAAGCAATACATGAAATCCCAATGTTTCCAAAAATATAAAAGGGTTTCAGAAAATAAACCCTTAGACCGCTTATTCATCGTTAAACCTTCCTGAAAGATTCCAGGTAATTATTTGAGACAAAGCATAGGAGCTTCATATTCATGTGCAGAGTGAGCAAAGTTTTATTTAAGAACAGTAAATATGGCAAAATAATATTTAGAAAGAATTTAAACTGCAAGTACAGTCATTACAAAGAAGTGTTCAATACATTGTTAAACAATGTGAAAACACATGGTTATTTGTAGTAATTTATATAACACAATATTGATGCAGGTATACAACCTGCTGCCATGTTTTTAGAAACATTGAAGGCAACCTTTTCAATACATTTTATTCCATGTTTTGGAAGCAGGAATTGATTGAGGATTAATTGAATTAAATAGTATAGGCATGTCTTGTTTTGATTCAATAATTATTTGTGCAAAGTAAGCATTTTCTATAGTGGTGTGCTGTAATCCAATTTTTGTGTTTCACTAAACGAACACACACAGACTTTCAGCTTTACAACATATGCAAATAAAAATCTTGTTCTCATGTTTCTTACAGGCATGGCATGCCTGGGCTGTGATGAACTTTGAGGCAGTTCTGCATTTCAAACACCAGAATCATCCCCGTGATGAGAAAAAGGTTCGTCATCCCAGCACTGCCAGTGCGCCCCCAGATGGTAGTGAAAGTGAGAGTGAAGCTGAGAGCAATGACAACAGCCCTGTGTCTTCTCCTGTGCAGAAAAAACCTTCAGAGGTATAACACCTATAAATCAGAGAAGAAACCACTGTTCATTAAATGCTTGAAGTTGCTTTAAGGGTGAAAGCAGTGACCATGCCAATACAAAGACACAAGTTACATACAGTATGTAACATATAAACTCACCCACTATACACTGCCAGTTAAAATTATCATTATACCTATGAGATGCTAGATACCAAACTTTATTATCCACAATTTTCCCAGTAAACAGAAATAACAAAGGGACTAGTATACCACAGTACACATACGAAAAGTCTGTCTAAATATATAATAGTAACAGAGATATTTATTAATTTAATTTAACACACTGCTTTGTTTGATATAATATATTTGTTAATATGAACAAATTTAATCTGAAATGCCCAATTCCACAACAAAAATTAAATGTGTAAAATAACATTGACTTCTACAGACTATATGTTATACTTTGTTTCAAATAAGGGATTGTCTGGCTCAAAATTCTTGCCCAGAGCTCAATCTTTCCATAGTCAATTGCAGTTACTATTTAGGCAATTTATTCTGTCCTTTACTGCTTTGCAGACATACCCCTACCAGTACTGCTCCACAAGGGAGTTGTTTGATATCTGTTTGATATTAAAGCTTGTTTCGAATACTTAATGATTGAATTAGCAAAAGAACTGGATGCCCAAGTAATCTGTGTTGAGCCACAAACTTTGTTACTAGTCAGTTCAGTGTCCATGTGGCTTCGGGACAAATGCAACAAATAAACTTGAATTGGTTGCTATTATTTTTCATGCATTATATAATTGAGCATTAAACTTTTTTGGTATCCTTTTTTTTTTTTAACTGAGTATGTGGTGTAAAGCTGTGTTTTAGCAAAGAGAAATTTCTGCTGCCAGCTATAAAAGTTTAAGGTTGCCTCATCTCGTCACTCTGTTCACTTTGGCCGGCTGCTGAAAGGGGCTTCTGCTAACTGTAAGCAAGTAGCTCTCTAGCTAGTTTGGCTAAAAATATTATTGTGATGGCAGACCTTGAAAAGCTACAGCCAAACACTCACTCTCTTTATTTTTTTTATAAATCTACTGTATATATGTATACGTTGTGTGATGTCCTTGTATTTAGGAGTTGGAAAATTTTAGCTTTGCACCCAAGACCTGGAGGGAAAATGCTGTAAACTGCAACCTTCAAATAAATCTCTTGAAATGGAAGGAAACCAAAGATTAATAGTGTTCATTTTCTAGGCATATGTGGTATCAAACTAGAAGTAGAAGACTTTGGCAATTTAAATCTGATGCTGGATTTATTCTAGAGGGTGCTGTTACAGTAATCATGAAAGACACCATAAAAATGATGCACAAACTTGCTAACAGTTGTCTAAAATTCCTACAGATTCCTACAGATTTACAGTACCATGTTATCTTGTTTTCAAATGGCTGCTTTGCAAACCTTATTTAGATGGTGATTTTTTTCTGTTTGTTAATTGTGTTGCCTTCTGTCTGAATTGGACACATGCAATTGAATCTACATTCAATAGCTCTTTGTAAGAAGGAAATTTGTTTTAGAATTTTAATGTCTTTTTCACATACCATTCATGTCTCGCCACCATTTTGACATGCTAATGAGAGTTAATGATAAACTTTATATTGATTGCTATGTGAATTAAGTTTTGATAGTTGTTACACTTGCTTGGATATAATTGATGCCTTCCTGATGGAGATTGTCTACCTTATTGTTTTTTGTTTTATTTCCTTGTTTTTTTAGGATATATCTCATACCCTTTTATTGTATACTGTCCCTGCTGTGCAAGGGTTTTTCCGTTCCATCTCTTTATCTCGAGGGAATAACCTTCAAGACACACTGAGGTGAGAAACATACACTGTGTTTTTGTGGCTTGTGCTGCTTTTGAAAAGAGTTTGGATTCACATTCTTCTGTGCCAGGTATTCCATTCCATGGACAATATGTTCCTGGGCTGGGGTTGTTTACTCTGGAGGATAGAAGAATAGCAGATGAGAACTATTTCCTGGATAAGGGAGAGGATATGAGACATGCTGGAGGACAGCAGCAAATATACAGACAGAACTAGTCTGTGTATGGAAATACCGAATGCTTTACGGACATTAGCATAAATAACAGTTTTGGCTTAGTAATTCCTGCTTTAATTAGGTCAATACAAGATGATTCTCATTTTTAAAATGTTGTTTTCCTAAAAACATGTAAGTATTATGATTCTGAATAGAAATAGAAAGAATTAAGACTATGTATCTATATAACATGTGTGGCACTGAATACAGTAGACATAGCATGAAAAGTATGCTGACATCTGTGCAGCATTTTGATTACAAACTCCTTATTACATATTTTAGCCAGTAAACAGTCAATCTTGTACTTTTCAAAGATTCACTTATGTTCCACACTAGTGACGAATTATATGGATACCAACACAATTTATAATGTCCCTTATGTCTCTTAGATTGTAAGCTTTTGTGAGCAGTGGGTAACAATGGGGCTATATAAATAATAATATCTAATCTCCAGCCCCTGACTTTTTAGATCCAACTCACTAAGACCCTTATGCCCACATGCATGCCTTCCTAATTGTCAATTCCTATTCCAGTGAGTAGGAAATACTGTACATGCAGTTGTGCCGCTTTACAAAAGTATCATTTTGGGAATCATAAACCCAGTGAATTTTCAAATGGTACAGTATTGGCATAGCTTAACACCCACCCATTTACTGCATTTGCCTTAGAAACTGCTGCATCACCTGTAAGATAATTGAAATACAGTGTTGAAATTAATGCTCTATGCAACTTTTTTATTAGTACAGTAAAACATAGGAAAAATTGCATTAAACCCTAGCAGACATTGGTGATAAAACATAATTCCAAATAAAATTATGCATATGTTTGAGAATGCTTGAAAGATAAAAGGCAAAACATGGTCTTCTTTATTTAATGTGAAATTCATATTTTTCAAGCCAAAAGAAACATTGAATGATCATGTTCAGTATACATATCGCACTGGAGTAGCAGGTTATAATAGTAAAATCTGCTTCTCTGCAGCAGAATAGCCTTGTATAAAAACATGTAATCTTCATTATTTATTTGGAAATGTAGCATTATTAATTAATGGTAACCTTTTTTTTTTTTTAAGAGTTCTTACTCTGTGGTTTGATTATGGACATTGGACAGATGTAAACGAGGCACTAGTGGAGGGAATCAAAACTATTCAGATAGATACATGGTTACAGGTAAGAATCAGAAGTATTAAAGAAACCACCATCAAAGAAGAAATGTATCTGTACATAAATATGTTTTTTTTTAATGTTATAAGGTGCTTAAAGGGATACTGTCATGTGAAAAAAACATTTTTTCAAAATGAATCACTTAATAGTGCTGCTCCAGCAGAATTCTGCACTGAAATCCATTTATCAAAAGACCAAACAGATTTTTTTATATTTAATTTTTAAATCTGACATGGGGCTAGACATATTGTGAATTTCCCAGCTGCCCCAAGTCATGTGACTTGTGCTCTGAAAAACTTCAATCACTCTTTACTGCTGTATTGCAAGTTGGAGTGATATCACCCCCCTCCCTTCTTCCCCCAGCAACCTAACAACAGAACAATAGGAGGGGAACCAGATAGCAGCTCCCTAACACAAGATAACAGCTGTCTGGTAGATCTAAGAACAGCACTCAATAGTAAAAACTCATGTCCCACTGAGACACATTGTTACATTGAGAAGGAAAAACAGCAGCCTGCCAGAAAGCATTTCTCTCCTAAAGTGCAGGCACAAGTCACATGACATGGGGCAGCTGGGAAATTGACAAAATGTCTAGCCCCATGTCAGATTTCAAAATTGAATATAAAAAAATCTGTTTTCTCTTTTGAGAAATGGATTTCAGTGCCGAATTCTGCTGGAGCAGCACTATAAACTGATTCATTTTGAAACAATGTTTTTTTCCCATGACAGTATGCCTTTAAGGAATTGTTTATTACATGTAAATGAGTAAAACAGTTTTTTTTAATAGAGCATGCACTCCTGTTAGGGAATTCAATAGTCTTTTATCAAAAGCCACCGCCAGCACTAGGCTGCCTGCACCAGGAGTTAGTTCCCAGTGCAGACGGCCATGTTGGGGCAAACGCATGCACATAATGAGTGGGTGCCGCACTGGGTGACCAGTGCTCTTTAATGATTTTTTGCCGGCTTGCTTTTTTTTTGTTAAATGCAAGATGGATTAGGGAGCGCAACCTAGAGCTGTATGCATGTCTGACAATTCTTGACACTGAGGCAGTGCTTGTTGGGATGGGCAAACTACCATCTCAAAGCTTCTGTTATAGTGTGGTGCATTACTAAGAGATACTGACACCAGTAATTAAACTCCTTTTTTACATCTATCATAATATTGCCATTGAAATCTACTTATAACTTTGCCATAAAGTATTTGCACAATGCTTTTACATTACTTGTCTGATGCCCTATGTTCCTGTATGAGGGGGCTGCCATATTTGTGCAGCAGGAGTCCGTTCGCATTGTAAACTTTAACTGACAGACTGAGATGGGACAGTCAGGTTGGCAAAACAATCAGGATTAGGAATTTCAACTAACAATTACTTACAAAAACAAACCTCTCCACAAAAAACATGACCTATAGGTAACTTTTAATATACTTTCATATTTTAAGAAGTAGTTTTTTAGTGTTGGTATCACTTTAAACGTAATACCAAAAAATTAAGGTGTTTTAAATTTCCATTGCCCTGATCTGGTAAAACTAGTGTGTTTGCTGCAGAATCACTACTATAGTTTATATAAATAAGCTGCTGTATAGCCATGGGGGCAGCCATGCAGTCTCCACAGGTTACAAAGCAGATAATGTATGTAGAATACATATTTATATTCCTGTGTAAGAGCTAAACCTATTTTATTTTGCATAATTTATTTGCTATTTAACCTGTGCAATTTAGCCTTATAGCAATTTGAATGGCTGCCCCATGGCTACACAGCATCAATGTTTCTGACGCAAACACACCAATTTTAACAGTGATTGGTTTAGGATGCTGGTCTCATAGTGTAGCACCGTTATGCACGATATACACACACCCAGGGAGTGTGGTCAGTTATCCAAAATATTGGGACCTGGAATTTTCCAGATAAGAAGTTAGTCTACATTAAGTACAAGATACTGTCTATTTATTTCATAGAAATTGCAAATATTTAAAAAATGAAGAAAAAGTAGGATGCAATGGTATAGAGAAAAATAGATTTCATATCTATACTGTCAATATAAAATCATTCTTTTAACAGAAAATGGAATTTTAAAACCGGGTTCTTTGATCTGGTAGAAACACAATGTTTCTAACACCCCCACTGAAGACTTTTAACTATTATTACTATTTTCAGAACTTAAGCAACCTCAGAATGCCAAACACTTCACTGAGCACTGGAATTCTATATACTCTGTGGGAGACTTCCTCACGTCTGGGGCCCAGTGAAGAGTCAGAGCTGTCTGTATTCTCGTGCTGGTGTGACTAAAAATTCAGAGGACATTGGGTTCTGGAGTTTGCACTTTATTATGGGGTGTCAGCATCTCTTTAAGAGAAATCTTCTTGTCTCAGGTCATCCATTTGGTTTAGCTGCCCGTTTTTGAAATACAGCTCCTTGCATCTATTTAGTGCATTTTGAAATAGTAGCAATTTATCAGTATCTAGATTGATCTTATAATAGTATCCCAGTAACTACAGTCATTTTAGTAGAAATTGATTATCCATTTATATGTCCGGGCTAGATTTTGCTTAATACCTTTCATAATATAACCAATGATAACATTATAGACAGACAGCAGGGGATATTTTTGCATAAAAAAAGAACCTGCCCTTAGAACTGAGGAACTAAACTTTCATATGAAGGGGCAAAATCGGTTCTTGGCAGTGAGCTTGTCGAATACCCACAACTACAGTTAGTTTTTATAGGCGTGTGTATAAATATTTGTGTAAATGTTGGTGCATCAATAGGTCTGTAATATATCCCCACTTCAAAACATACTTCCAGGTTTATTGGCTACACATGACATTAGATGAAATTGCCCCTAGTGTGCATGGGTCTGTTGTTTGAATATGATTAACAATGTCCATAAAGTGCAGTGTAACATGTGGTGGCTATATACATAACGAATGATATTTAACTGTTGATTAGATTCTGTAATTTGAAAGTATGCAAATGTCCAATAAAGTTATACTTTTCTCAGAGAAAACCTTCTGGATCAGAATAAATAGTTCCAACATGGTATACACTGCTGCTAAATTTCTTATTTATCTTTATTTAAATAAGTTTGAAGTTTATTGCATTGTTTTGTCTTCAAATGAAACAAGATTTGTAAGTAGCCCCAGAAGAACACTGCCGGTCTTCTATTCTCTAGTATGCCTAAGTTGCCCATGATTTCCTATGATTTTTGATGAGCCTTCAAACTGCTCCTTTGGACTTGACAAGAGCAGTGCTATACCATAATAAAATGTTTTGATATTTGATAGGTGATTCCTCAGCTTATTGCAAGGATAGACATACCAAGGGCTCTCGTAGGTCGTCTTATTCATCAGCTTCTCACAGATATTGGTAGATATCATCCACAGGTAAGTGTTTTACATGTCAATGTTTAGCATTTGTATGTCTGCATTTGTATAGACTATACTTATCAGAGTGGATGTTCGTAAACATCATAGACTTCTATCAGTATCACTAAAACGACACTGGGCATTGTTTTTGGTTTCCATGCCAGAAAGTTTGTTGCTGTAAGTGCATGAAACTTCAGCTCCATTGGTCTTGAAAGTGATGTAAACCATACTTTGGCCTGCTGGAGAATAGTGGCTGCCCCAACTAAGTTTGATTAATTAAAGTGAAGCTCCAAAAGCTGCATAGGGTTTTGGAATCTTACAGGCAAACGTTAGGGCAGTCACACACACTTAACCTAGCATGCCCAAGTTATTACTAAACTGAATTGCTTCTGGTTATTTCACTTTTTGGTTTTCTTGGCTAAACTAATAGAACTGTGTTTTGCCAGCAATTTTCCTTATTTAAACCTTGGTTAGCCATTTGCCCTCTCCCTTTTTTAATCAAATGTCTTGTTCCATATTTCAATCTCTTGTGATCCTAGCAATGTTTTAGTCTTATTCTTGTTTAATATCTAGCTTCCTCCATTCAGTAGCTAACTGTCCCGTATACCTCTTAAAGTTGCAATATGCCAATATAGGCAGAAAAACATTTTAAACCAGTATCACAAATGGCTGTTCAAGCCAAAAGAGCATCATCACCTTAAGAACAATTGCTTTTTGGACAATGATATACAAAACAATATACCCTCTGTTGCAGGGCTGTCCAATTGCCTGCCCTATGCTCCCTGTGTGTGCCATAGTCTGCCTGTCCTATGCTCCCTGTATGTGCCATGCTCTGCCTGCTCTATGCTACCTGTATGTGCCTTACTTTACCTTCCCTATAATCTGCCTGCCCTATTCTCCTTGGGTGTGCCATACTCTGTCTGTGCAATACTCTGCCATACTCTGCCTTCCTTGTGCTCCCTGTGTGTGCCCTGCTCTGCTTGTGGAACATAAGCCTGGCATTCTGGGGATTTGTTAGCATTTGAAAATTATTGTTGGGGCCCCCCAAGGTGTTTAATCATGTGCTGGGGCTGCTGTGTTATCCACAGGGGAGGAGGAGGTATATGTATTTAAGGGTATGTCTTAACATGACTTCACTTTTTTCACATTTTCACATATCATGAGTGATATCCCTGCAGTGAGCACCAACTCTTTTTTATTTGGTGTGTTATTAATGGGGTAAAATGGGTGTGGTTTAAAGTGGGTGTGGTCTAAAAGACCAGAAAAATTCCGGCCTTTGGTACCACAAAAGTTGGACAACACTGCTCTATTGTAATACAGTACACAAGTTTTTCAATCTTGTGAAACAAATGATATCACTGAGCACCAATCATTAATGGTAACAAATCTAAGCACATTTTATAAGGATATATTTTACAGGATATTCATGCCTCTTGTATTAGATAATTAATACTATAAAGGTATGGGACCTATTTTCCAGTATGGCCAGGATCTAGGGTTTTCTGGACAATGGGTCTTTATGTAATTTGGATCGCCATAGCGTAAGTCTACTAAAAAATTATTTAAATATTAATAAATGCAATAGGACTGTATATCTTAGTTGGGAGTGAGTACAAGGTACAGTTTTATTATTAAAGAGAAAACAGAAATCAGTTTTACAAATTGTAATTATTTGATTAAAGTGGAGTCTATGGGAGATGTCCTTCCCGTAATTTAGAGCTTATAGATAATGGATCCCATACCTTTACCCCCTATTGTAAATTATAAGTAATATATAATATAAATGCACAATCCAGAGGACGTTCTTTTATACAGGTAATGGAACTCTGAGGTGACTTCTAATATGCACATATTTTACAAAAGTTTTACATTATTTGTTATAATACACAAGTTTCAATGAGTCATGCGTTACATATATCACGTCATTAAGTGCCAATTGTAACCAATGACATTGGTAAGTACTGTTTGTAAAGATGTGGTGTTCAGTAGATCTCAAGAGTCTGTCAGCAAACCACTTATCTTAATCACCCTCCTGTTTCATGTGTTTCAATTACATTAAGGTTACATAAGCAATAGTTGCTTGTTAAATGTAGCAATATACATTTTCTCAATATTTACATGGAACCGAATGCTTTTATGGATGTAGATCATAATGGGACAACATCACTAAAAGTAGACCTTGCATTAGTAAAGTATGGGAGCTCCTGCTGTAGGTCATAATGGGTAATGTATCCCCCTTTAAAATTCGTAAAAATATTAGAAGAAATGTTATGTGAGCTATATATATGGTCACGGAACTCCTCAGTGACTGCTAATATGTTTATAAATTACAGTAGGGTGTAGATATTCGAATATATATTATGAGTAATGATTTCATACTGATCATTTTAGAGTCCACACAAGATCCTCTATCTATATTTACCTCTTGTAATTCCCAGAAAATAATGCAGAAATCTCGTGCCATACCAGTTAAGCATTTTTATTCATTGAGGAATACTTAGCCCTGTGGAATTTTCTTTCATAGGTACTTGTGGCAGCAGATTGTAAATGGAATGTACAATGAAATTGGATATATTACTTCAGGGGAAACACACATTGCAGCAATGAAGTGTTTGTAGTTAAAAGAATCAGTTTAATGCTCTGAAATTATTTCAGGGCAGTAAAACAGCTTGAGTTTTGTCTACATATCCTGGAAACTGCACTGTAATTTCAAAACAATTTTTTAACAAGAAAAGTAGTTATGCAAGTTTAAATGCAAGAATGCAAATGTATTATGGCAATTCGAATCATTACTAAATTCCTATTGTTCTTGGGTACATTTTAAGGAGGGTATATTTTGGATTTAAATACCAGGGCACATTTTAAAATGAATCTGGTTTAAATTTGTGTGCAAGTCCGTTCAACCTGTACAGTGCAGTAAATATGTGCTTTCCAAATTCTCCAATAGGGCCAGGACCCACTAAACTAGATATTATAAAAAATATAGTTGAGGACCAATAGATGCTGCTGCAATACAGAATTACAGGCAAAGTTACTAATCAAATGGGTTCAAATTTGCTACCGGTCTAATCACCTATAACAACCAGTCAGACCAGTGAGGAGGCAACATTTACTGGTAACCTGTTTAAAAGCAAGCATCTTAATGGTTGCCATGGGTTACTCCTTCTGGGCAAATTTTGTGCCTAAATACTGGAGTAAATTGATAATTTTAGATATGTTACATAATTGTTAAGTTATTATAATTAGAAATCTCCTTATTTCCATGCGTTGAAACTTAACAGTGATTTACAATGTATACATTTTAGATGCTTCACAATTTATTCTAAAAATGCTTTGTAGCTGCATTTTAGCAGGGGACCTGTCACTTTAAGAAATAATTCCAAATCCTATGTAATGGTGTTAGTCAAGCAAAATAATCTTTACTTACACTATATAAAGTATTGAAATCTTGATTCCATAGTCTTGGAGATCACAATAATATCACATAGGCAGGCACCATTTTGTGAACATTGTTATTAAGGCAAACTTTGCATCATGGCAAAATCTTATGTGCCAGAATGGGGCGCTTGATGCCCATGCCCAAGCACTGGCTGCACAATTTGATGGTGAGGAGGAAGGGGGAATGTGGGAAGGGCAGTGACACCTTGGAAATGCAGAATGGAAGTAAAAGTAATTGACTTCCCTGCTGCTATGCCTAAGGCATAAAGGAGGGTCAAGTATTCTATGATTGAGAGCTGAGACTTTTAAACAAGTTTAAAACAGGTATAGATGCTTTAATAAAATAAATAATTTGGGTTTAATTTGCAAATTACTTTTATTATACATATTTTTATGTCTGGGTAACATGCCCACAGCATCTTGACACAGCAGTGGATTTTGGTGCAAAAATGCATACTTTCAGAAACACTTCGTAGAAGGCATCAGACTGTGTTTACAATCCTGCTATTCTACCCACACTGGCCTGTGTGTATTTCTTAGGTCCATTCCCTGAATACCTGGCGACATCTCAATAACAATAAAACATACAAACTGAAGTGCACACACCAAAATTGATGTGGGTGCTTAACCAATTTATTTGGTCATTACCATATCACCATTTCATGAAAAATATTAATGATATGATAATGGCTGAATAAATGGGTAAACCTGTTCTTTCCAATTTGTATGTTCAATATTTCACATTTGAGGCATCTATATGTACCTTTTTATGTACACATAATGAGGTTTTTTTTAATTCTGCACATCTGATATCTGATGATTATTTTTCTCTTAATGGCTCTGATCAGATTCTGGTACAGTACTCAAACAGTCCATCTTATTTTTCTGCAACTTACTTTCCTGTTATTCATTTTGTTTAAATGTGAACTTAATATTATTTTTAAATATAAATATACATTTTCAAGGGTTGTTGAAACATGGTGGAGCATTATAACTATGTAGCCATCTACTATACACATATAAATTATAATGTTGTAAACAGCACCTATTGTTAGTCTTTGCAAACTGTCATCATTGTAACCTTTGGACCTTAATTTTAGGCCTCCATACAATTTTCCCCATAAACTAATGTACTGTGATCATTTACAAGTAAAATAAATATGTTTTAATAACCCGTGTTTTACCTTATAGTCATTTTTATGAAAATATTATTTGTAGTTAGACCGATACAGTCTTTGTTGTTTTGAATATGGCCCAGACTCCTCTGGGAAATGACCCCAGTTAAACCACAGTGGTGCGTATATAACCATGTTTTAGTGATTTCCTCATACTTCACACTTCATTAATTTAGAATAAGGATTGTATGCATAAAGTTTCCCATGGTATTAAGGATTACAAGAACAGCTATGTTGGTGGCATTCATTTCCTGTGATAGTGACTTTTTTTTTTTTTTTTTATCTTGTTTTAACATGTATTTCCAGTGATCATACCCGATTTATTTCTTTACTCCATAGGCTCTAATTTACCCACTCACAGTGGCCTCTAAGTCAACAACCACTGCTCGCCACAATGCAGCCAATAAAATTCTAAAGAACATGTGTGAGCATAGCAACACATTAGTACAGCAAGCCGTGATGGTAAGAATAAATCAAGAATAATCACTAATCATTGCTTTGTTTCATATAAAGTATGAATTTAACAGCTTTGTCCTGCTATATATAGGTAAGTGAAGAACTTATTCGTGTTGCCATACTTTGGCATGAGATGTGGCATGAAGGCCTAGAAGAAGCATCACGCTTATATTTTGGTGAAAGGAATGTGAAAGGGATGTTTGCTGTACTTGATCCACTGCATGCCATGATGGAGAGAGGACCTCAAACTCTTAAGGAAACCTCTTTCAACCAGGTATGGTTCTAATCACTATACCAGCTCATTCTATAAACATGATTCAGTTCATTCTTTAAGTCCTCTATACTAAGTACTATGGGTTTGTTGTAATGAATGATATCATGTCTTTAGGCAATAAATTATATTTATTGGAAAGGTTAAGTAATATGCTTGCAGGAAATTGGGGGTCCCTAAGAAACACCCTGTCTAGGATTCCATTTAATCTTAATCCGACTCTGCCCTAATCTCTTTTTAAACTTCTGATATTCATTTTATGCAGGCATATGGTAGAGACCTGATGGAAGCTCAGGACTGGTGTAGAAAGTACATGAAATCTGGAAATGTGAAGGATCTCACACAGGCCTGGGACCTATATTACCATGTTTTCCGAAGAATCTCAAAGCAGCTGCCTCAGGTGTTACATCCAGATTGATTGCTGCATGAAAACACATTATTTCAAAATGCTATGTGAATCTCAGTGGCTTAATCCCTATTATTTCTATATTTAAGCTCACTTCTTTGGAACTTCAGTATGTATCCCCGAAATTACTTATGTGCCGAGATTTGGAGTTAGCTGTGCCAGGAACATACGACCCTAATCAACCAATCATACGTATTCAGTCTATTGCACCATCTCTTCAGGTCATAACCTCCAAACAGAGGCCTCGAAAATTAACCTTAATGGGTATGTAATTAATACATGTGCACTTATGTATTAGATAGAATGTGTACGTACCATTGTTAGAGAGATGTAGTACTTACAATGAGAGAGATATAGTACTTACAATGCATAACTCAATGGCACATATTGGAAAAGTTTGATTTTCTGAAAAAAAATTTTTATAAATGGATTTTTTATTTGAATGCTAGAAAATACCATTCCAGAGCAGTGCAGTCATGGGTGAAGTGGCTGAAAAATATGTCTGTCAATATTTTTGAGAAATAATCAGCCACCTTTCTATTGCACCAGCAGGGTCAGCAAGATTATCATGGTAGCCACGGCAAGAGTGTTTAGCTGCCTGTCCTTGAGAACAGGCATCAAAACATGCTGTCTGCCATTAACATAAAACTTGAAGATCCATGAGTAGTAGTAAAAACAATGAATAGTACTTTAATCAACAGAGTACAAATGCGATTGTTGCAGGTAGTAGCCCAAGGTGTTATGCCATTTATTGTATTAAATATGAATTTCTGCCAATATAGGCAGATATTGCACTAACTATTTTGTGCTTGAATGATTTTCAAGTTGCACAGTGTTGACTTTTTTTTTACTTATTATTTTTTCTTGAAATCGGGAGACTCTGTCATGTATGCCGTATACTGCCTGTAGGGAGGTAGAGTTCTAAAAAGAAAATACAAATGTACCAATGAGAACAAGTGTCTACTCTTAATTCCTTTTAGGCAGGAAGGTGCTTCACTCAAAGACCCAGCAGTTCATAATTCTATGTCTTGTGAGCTCCATTCACTTTTTCCCCTCCCTAAACATTGGGTTTGTTTGGATCAGTGATGTACAGACTTTAGTGAGGTGGGGTCTAATTTAAGTGAAGATCTATCATGGGTCTTCTGCCTTAAGTGGTACACTTCCTTTAAAAATATATATTCAGTACAATGAGAGAAAACATATAGTGGGTCTAATCTAATAAATGGTCTTAAAGGTAAACTAAGGCTAAGATTTAAATGTAGTTTGAACATTGTCCCATGGAAAAAGAAACTTCATAAATATAATCCATTAATTTTGCAGTGTTAAGCCTCACTATCCTCCTGGCAATCTTTCTCTTTTAATGCAGAAATTGGGTTCAGATTGTGAACAGTAACTTATTTTCAAGAGATGAGGCTCAAATCACATTTTCATATACCTGATGGCCCCCTTTTATCTTTACTTGTCTAGTTACAGATAGCAATGAATCAGTGGGTATTGTTATTGAAAATAAGAACTGAATTTGATATTATTTGAAAATATTGATTGCCATTGGTTACTGGATGATGGCAAATATATACCTTTTACAATACCCCATATAGTATTGAAATAAACTATATTTATTTCTTAAGCCACTGTTTTCAATTCTGAAAAAAAAAATAACAAGAAGAGTGATACATATATATTAGTAATTTTTTGGGTCCTTTACACATTTAGCTATGTCTATCCTGCACTTCTGGGCATAGTGCCTGATGGGAGAGAATACATCATTAGTGCTTTCAATATATATATATATATATATATATATATATATATATATATATATATATATATATATATATATATATATATATATATATATATATATATATATATATATATATATATATATATATATATATATATATATATATAAAACATTTTAAGCTATTTTTACCATTCATTTTTTTAAGAATTTTAGTCACATACTATTAACATTTTAGGTGCACCAGCCCTGTATGTGTGTGAATTATGTTTTTACACATTTTTATGTTGTCTTCCTTAAATATATACTCTTTTGGTTGATCTGACAGGTAGCAATGGGCATGAGTTTATGTTCCTGTTAAAGGGGCATGAGGATTTGCGTCAAGATGAGAGAGTAATGCAGCTCTTTGGGTTGGTAAACACATTGCTAGCCAATGACCCGGCATCTCTGCGCAAAAACTTGAGGTAACTGTGTCTGCATAGATTCCCACCTCCCTTCCCTTTATATAATTTGTAATGCTACATATGCTGTACATCTTTATCCTAAACAAAACAGCTCCACAAGAGTTTTACATGACGTAATTCAAACTGGATTTATTTAATAAAACAAAATTACCAATCACCTTTTCTCAGTAAAAATAAATAAATGGTAAACTATGTAATGATGGTAAACTATGGGTTTTTTTTTTTGTTTTTTTTTTTTTCAACTATGGTTTTTGTCTTGCAGCTTAAAATGGAAAACAGGGAAAGTGAAGCTACAACATGTTTGGCCCTGTTCTGTTTATCTGTAATCTGTTAATTTAATGATCTACCTCACAATGACCAAACATGTAGTAGCTTTAGTTTCCCTAAATGACGTGTTTAGCTCAATAAATAACACTTAGAAGATATTTTTCGTTTTACAACCACTGGCGAAAAGTATGTTCAGCACATGGCTTATTCACTGAGCTTTAAGCTAAAGCCTTCCATATTGCTGTCTGAAATGTTGCCCTTGACAACCATTTATTTTCTTAATGCCAGGAACACATTATTGCCCTTTTACAGCTCCAGTGCACAACAGCACTGAACATCAATGTAGGTCAGTCAGGTTCCTGGACATGCTGTCTTGCAATAGTCTTTTGAAAATACTTGACTTAGTGAATCACACACAGTAACACAAAATTTACTGAAAGTAGGTGCATTTCTGCCCAAAGATACTTACAATATTTCTTAGTATGCAAGGGTAAATGTCAACCAGTGGGTGGGGAGTTGGCAAGTGAGAACGTCAGGATTGTCTAGTATCTTAAAAGAGAATGATCGTACCTGCTACCTTGGGCCAAGCTCTTTTTTTTTTGTCCCCTTCTTGCCTGTTCCCAAGAATTCAATACAGAATATTGCACTACCCTTTAAAAAGGATTATCTGGAACAGGTAATAATAAGTACTCCGGGCTGATACTTTTTTAAAGAGAGTAGCAGGTTAGCACTGGGGGAAAGAGGATGGAATTGCTAAGAAATATTATTTCTCCACTAATTTGTATTGTTTTCTTCATATCTTTAGTATCCAACGATATGCTGTAATCCCCTTGTCCACAAACTCAGGGCTGATTGGATGGGTACCACATTGTGACACACTTCATGCATTAATTCGAGACTATCGTGAAAAAAAGAAAATCCTGCTGAATATTGAGCATCGAATTATGTTGAGGGTAATGAAGGATGCACTGTATTTTTAAAGGGTGTCTCAAAAAGAAGAAAGGCATTAGCAGTAATACATTTCTTTATGTGCAGATGGCTCCAGATTATGATCACCTTACGTTAATGCAAAAGGTTGAAGTTTTTGAGCATGCTGTGAACAACACTGCTGGAGATGACCTAGCAAAGTTACTTTGGCTAAAAAGCCCCAGCTCTGAGGTAAAAACATACTCTTAAATCCTACTGAGAATTATATAGAATTGGTCAACTGAAAGTCCTATTTAGGAGTTGGTAGGCTTTGTGGTATTGATTAACTAAAAAGTGTCACCTATTTCTTTGTTTTCCTAAGCAAGAGATTGCCTCTACAGTAATTATATTTTTCATCCATTTAAGAATTTTTTTCTGTACTTATCACTCTGTATTTCATCATGTTATTCCCTTGATATTTCTAGGTCTGGTTTGATAGACGAACAAATTACACACGCTCCTTGGCAGTGATGTCTATGGTGGGATACATCCTTGGTCTAGGAGACAGGTCTGAATAAGTTAATATCGTAGTGTTTTTCAACTCCCTTATATAGGATTCCATTATAAAAAGCATTGCAAAATAGTGATACATTTATGCCAATTTATATGATGCAAACAACAATTGAGTTGTGTTTCAAGCCTTTGCTGACATCAGGTTTAACATAGGTTTAACATAGTAAATATAGTAACTTAGACTGAGAAAAGACACACGTCCATCAAGTTCAACTTTTTTTAACCTGATTAACTGCTAGTTGATCCAGAGGAAGGCAAAAAAAAAACAAAACATCTGAGCCTCTCCAATTTGCCTCAGAGGGGGAAAAATTCCTTCCTGACTCCAAAATGGCAATCGGACTAGTCCCTGAATCAACTTGTACTATGAGCTATCTTCCATAACCCTGTATTCCCTCACTAGGTTCTACATATTAAGTTACAGTATCTAATATTATTGAAATATGTAGTAAAGATACTGTGTCATCCTGTCCATAAAAAATGCTAAACATTGGTTCTGTTTTTCACTTGGTATAAGACCTCTGGCAGGAGGAAGGCACTTCTGTCTCAAAATTCACCAAAGAAATCTGTTTCAATTGGACTCATGAGGTTTATAGTATGCGCTATATCTGGAGATGATGTTCCACTGCAGTTCATGCATGGTTAGGATTTACTGTCATTGCAGTCACAGACTTATAGAGGTCTACCACCCCTCTATTACTATCAAGTGTAAAAATAGGGACAAATAGGCTTAAAGGGACCAAAATCTGTGAAAAGAAACTGTGAATTAATTATGGAAACATCAGAATAAAGAAGTAGTATATGGTGGTTCTTTTATACAAGTCCTACTTATGTTGGCAAATATCAAGCCAATTTAAAATTAATGGCACTTAATCCCCATTTTGTTTCGATTAAACTCCCTATAATAGGAACAGAACAAAATTTAAAAAGTCATGCTTTGTACTTTTGGAAGCTGAATTAAACCTTTATGACTGTGTCAAGACATTTTCAATGAAATTTCAAGCCAAGCTTATGATTTGCAACTTCTACAGAAAAAACTAGAAGCAACCCTATTTCTGTTGATTGTTTCTTTGTGACCAGGGGGGCTTGTTAAATTTTCTTCACAGGTTAGTACTGGAGCCATAAGGGTTGGTCAAGACTGACAGATATTCCGCAATAGGAATTCCATTTCTTCACTCATTTCATGTTTCCCTGGTGTTGTGAAAAATGAAAAGTCAGTGGGGGATTCATGGGAATCATTTGATCTTATAGAAAGAGCTAGTAGTGCCTCAAGCTAAGCCGAAAACTGCAAAGTAGGTCATTGTACTCTCCAGCTTTCTGCTGCATGAGACTTTGACTGTAAAAACAGTGCAGTTCAGACAGTGAAATAGCTTTAATAATGTCAAGTATTGGTCTTCTGTTCTCACAGGAAAAATGTGGGCCTTGGAGCGTCGACTGATAACCTCCTTTAGTACTCATAAAATAATTTTCCCTCTGCAAATGCACAAGCACATTTGCCAAGGGGTTGCTTGTTCTGTAAACCATATATTATTCTTCAGTTGACACTATAGTATACATGATAAACTGACCCATTTAGATTTCTCTCCCTAGTAGCAAGCATTATCTGAAATTCACATTTTTGTAGCAAAACAACCATATATGTTTCTTCCCCTGTAGATTTTCTTTTTGGTTTCTGTTGTTTCCTTGAAGTGACCATAGCATTTTCTGTCTTTTTTCTGAACCAGTGTTAACTCCTATAGCGTGACCTTGATAAACTTATAGTCATGTTGCTATTCAAGACCACACAATGTCTTCCAAATTAAAAAAATCTATTTTATGTTCTCCAGAGAATTCAGAATTCTTTAAAGTTATTCCCACATCATTGATTTTGGAGGCTAGAACCGCATCAAAGGCATTTCTTAGTTAAGTCTGGGGTCCTTCACTTTATGAATATTATGTTTATTATAATAGATTTCCTAACAATGCATGAAGGATTTCGGAGAAAAGTATACTATTTCAATGCTTCAGCATGCAAAGTTGAAATGCCTTTGTTTGCTGTTGCAAATTACTTTTGTGTAAATATGCTGTGATGTGTTACTGGAGAAAATCAGAAATTGTATATTTCACTTATTGTAAGTTTTCTTTACAATTTTACATGAAATAATTTTCCAAAATTTATAGGTCATCTTTCAATTTAGTGTCCCTGAAAAGTCTGGAAAAACCTATTGAATGAATATAATAATACTTTGCATATGACGTTTTTATTTTTTGTATGTAGGCATCCATCTAACCTGATGCTGGATCGCCTCAGTGGGAAAATCCTACATATAGACTTTGGGGACTGTTTTGAGGTAATCACAATTGTTAAAGACAGTATGGTATTGATATTGTTTAACTATTTCCTTGTCGGCAGTCAACTCTTTGATGTATGACGTGCCTTGCCACAAATGCATGGAATAGGTTAAAGAAGTGGTTTCACTCGCAAGTTCAAATTATTGTTGAGTAGTGGCTCTGATCCTCCAGGTAGGATATCTAAAATACAGTCCTATGAAAAAGTTTGCTTTCAAATTATCAAAATGACAAGGGTACCCAAATTTTTGCACAGCCAGTGTTTCACATTTGATTTAATTTCATACAACTGAATACTGCTTCACTAAAAATCTTTGTTCAGAAAACACCCCAGTACTCAGATGAGACATACCACTGTTATCTTTTTTGGTGAAAGTGAAGTAAATTATTATGCAGGCTGAGAGGGGTTCCCAAACTTTTTCATATGACTGTATCTACCAGAAAGAAAATGGAAATGGAGTACCAGATAATTGATTTACCAATGCAAGAATGTGCCAGTAACTTTTAAAGCAGTAAAGTAAACAGTTTCTTTCCAAAGTATACTACACTATACAATATTTCACTTTATTGTAAGGTATAAGTAACCATTTTGTATTCTGTTAACAGGATCTCTTTAACTACAGACATTATAGCAGAAAAGATTTATAGTATGTCTTGGCCTGAGAATCCCTATGGCTGTGGCCCAAGGAGGCTATATTTTGAAAGTGTAGGACACTGTTTTTGAGATGATAATTGCTTGGATTGAATAGTATTGTCTCTGCAACTTTTGTCTTGTCAAAACATTTTATGTGCCATTAGACTGGGAATACTTATGCTACAAAATTGTAAAAAATCTCGAATCTTAGCTAAGACAAAAGAAAGCCATGAAACGTACAATTTTTCCGTTTGTTATGAGGATCATTCTTCCACCAAGAGGAGATGTGGGGGGTTCTGCCGTCCATGACAGTGTTACATAGATATGAAATCGAGTGAACACAGTTTATTTTCTGGCAGGCATTGTTCCTTTTAAAATCATTGGCTACTATGTAACCTTCTCTATAAATCTCTCAATGATAGCATGGTGTGTGATGGAATAGCACGGATAACTTAAGAAAATGGTATCCTGGAGCTAAATGTAAAGCTGTGGGGAAAACTAAATGGAAAGATGTTTTTTTCCATTAGAAGCCAGAGTAAAGTTCTTCAGTTTGACTTTTTTTTCTAGGTGGCCATGACAAGAGAGAAGTTCCCTGAAAAGATCCCATTCCGCCTAACACGAATGTTAACCAATGCTATGGAGGTATGTTATTTGGGCCTCTAAAGTGTAAAAAAGTCTAGTATTGATGATTAGTACATCATATATTATATTGTGCTGGGACTTTCTTCCAGGTGACAGGACTTGATGGAAATTACAGAATAACATGCCACACAGTGATGGAGGTATTACGGGAGCATAAAGACAGTGTAA
Source organism: Xenopus laevis (assembly GCF_017654675.1). Classification (NCBI taxonomy): domain Eukaryota; kingdom Metazoa; phylum Chordata; class Amphibia; order Anura; family Pipidae; genus Xenopus; species Xenopus laevis. Next base: position 67,400,403 of record NC_054383.1, on the reverse strand, counting down.
TGGCTGTGTTAGAGGCTTTTGTATATGATCCTCTACTGAACTGGAGACTCATGGACAGTGAGTACTATCATATAATATTGACAATTTTGTTGCAGACCCTCATTTAACAATGCAAATAAGAGGTGGCAGCATGTTCTGGGCTTCAAATTATTCTATTGGAATGATTTTATTTTTTATGAAGATAGTTGTTTACAGTTTAAAGAATACTAAAAACAATTGTTATATAATTCTCAAATTATAATCTGTGGCACTAAACGGCTACACATACTGCCTCTCATTCACGTTAAAGGATTAGTTCACCATTAACGTAACTTTTAGTATGCTGCAGACAGTGATATTTGTAAACAATTTGCAATTGGTCTTCAGTTTTTATTGTTTTCATTATTTAGCTTTTTGTTCAGTGGTTCTCCAAATTGGAATTGGCAGCTATCTGGTTGTTGGGGTCTGATTTAGCCTAGCAACCAGGCAGTAGCTTGAATTAGAGACTGGGATATAAATTGTAGGGAGACTGAATAGAAAGATAAGTAATAAAAAAAATAATTAAATTGTAGCCTCACAGAGCAGTCTTTTTTTTTTTTTTCGTTTTTTGGCTGCAGGGATCGGTGACCCCCATTTGAGAGCCAGAAAGAGTCAGAAGAAGATGGCAAATAATTTAGAAACTATAAGGCCATTTATGAACTACTCCTTTAAAGGAGAAACAAACCCTTAATTAAAAAAAAACCTTCCCCCCCAGGGCAAATGCCCCTAACTCTTTACTACCCCTCCGTGCAGATTCTGTCCAGCGGAGTTCACGGGCACCATCTTAAGCCACTTCGGTAATCTTCGGAATGAGACCGGCAATTTTCGTGAGTTTCGGCGCATGCACAGTTGTCACGAAACTGAGACTTTCTCCAACTGCGCATGCGCCACTTCGCCAGTCTCCTTCCGAAGATTACCAAAGAGAAGAACATGGCTGCCGCGACCTCCGCTGGACAGAATCTGCACCGAGGAGTAAGTAAAGAGTTAGGGGCATTTGCCCAGGGGTCAGCTAAACTGGAGGGAGGGGGGGGTCTGTGTAGGGGGTAGTGTTTTTTTTTTTTACTTTAGGGTTTGCTTATCCTTTAAAGGCAGGGGTAGAGGGGGCACTTTGTCATCCTTGAGAAATGTTGCTCCCCGCAGGCAACCCTGCAGTACCTTGAAAAAAATTTCAATTACTTTCTATGTGACACTGGATTGTGGGGGAAGTTGGGGGCACATCATCTCTCTGCACGGTCTTGCTCTTCCTGGTAAAATGACAAGGTTCTCGTGGCAAGTACATGTAGTTCCGAAGCAGAAGTCCACATTTTTAATGGTGATTTGCCATCAGTTCTGCTGTGGTACAAATTTTTTATTTGTTGTCTAAACAAAGCCTTAGAATTAACTTTCCAAAAGCTCATTGTGGCTGTGATTTGACAAAATAAATCGAAAAATCTAAATCTAAAATGCTCAGAAGAGCATTGCAATTCATTCTAGACCTCAGGCTGTATGTCATCTCTCTATCTTTTTATTTTTACAGCCAACATAAAGGGTAACAAGCGCTCCCGTACACGGACAGATTCCTATTCAGCTGGACAGTCTGGAGGTGAGTCCTCCTTCGATGTCTCTTCAATATATTCATAGCCAAAAACTTATAGAAAATTGTAATTTGATTAGGTCAGAATTAGAGCAGATGTAAAGATAGAGTTTGGAAAACTGGGCCTCTATACTTTTGCACCCCCCCCCCAAACGGGTTCCTCTGTAGTTACGCCCCTGTATTGGTACCAGTCACCTGGACCCACAGATGCACCCACAGGACCAACTGACTACCACATAATAGAGTTACCATTGCCTACCCTGTGAGCCTAAAAACAGGTCTTGGTGATGCCATTTAAATAAATTAGGAGCAAGTTTTGTCACACACCCATAGAGTTGGAAATTGATAGGGTGACAGAGGAAGTCTGGCGAAAATGATCAGAAGTGAATGGGTGCAGGCCAAAGGAGCAGAGAACTATGTTACAAATAAAAGAGGTGTATGCAAGGTATGGCAGCATGTTTAGGAGCCTTTTGCTTGTCATGATAACCTGTGTAAACTATGTAAGTCTAGTCTCTAAATACAGTATAAACAATGGAACAGGGAAGGCAAGTCCCTGAAGGCTAAGCTAGCAACAGAACCAGACCCATTTGTAGGATACTGGCTGGTTTAACACACAAAATGAATAGCGCCACCTGAACTCTTACCTACATGCACTTACAGTTTGTTTTAAGTGATGCATGGATAAGGAGTACAATAGACTTTGTACAGTCAGAGAAAAATAATACTGTGTGTGTGATTTGGAATTAATATTTATTAAACAAAATATTACAATTGTTTTCAGAAAAATTAGAAATGTGCCTTCAAATTATTAAATAATTTCTTTAACTTTCTGTTTCTTTCTCTGATTCTCTGATAATGGCTGGAAAAAAATTATGGCAATTCAGATGAACAGTTTGAATTAGGGATGCGCCGAATCCACTATTTTGGATTCGACCGCATACCAATCCGAATCATAATTTGCATATTCAAATTAGGGTTGGAAGGCAAAAACATTTTTTACTTACTTGTTTTGTGGCAAAAAGTCAAGAAATTTCCCTCCCCACCAAATTAGGATTCGGTTCGGCCAGGCAGAAGGATTCAGCCAAATCCGAATCCTGCTGAAAAAGGCCAAACCCGAACTGAATTAGGTGCATCGTTAGTTTGAATTAGAGAATGAAAGCTAACCCAACATTCTTTGCTTCAATGACAGTCCCCCATACAGTGAAGTAATTTGCTAAATTAGATTAAGTTAAAATACCTTTGCCTAGTTGTAAATCACCGTCAGAATTCTTAACTTGAAGTCCTGTTGTGGCCCCATCTTTGTAATATATGGGGGCAATGGTGCCACAATAGGAAACTATGCTTTATTACTGACTGGGGCAGTGTGAGTGTATGTATGGTCGCTGGGTTTCATTTAGAGGTGTTGAACTCAACCGAACTTAACTATGTACAATAGAATGACGTGACATCACCCTAATAATACAGAGAGTTTTCCAGTACAGCAGCTTTGAGAGAGAATGGAAGCTCATTTAGGGGAAACCGTAATTGTTCCGATAAGAGTTAGAATAAATAGTTATACTGAAATATGCTTAATTTTAACCTTTCATTGTCCTTAGAGTATTGCTGATTTTTTAAACATGTCTTGGCAGAGGGTGCTCCTTAGGAACCAAGGCCTGGAAATGTTGCTGTAGACCCAACCCTGTAGTATTTAGGAAGTATTTGAATATTTGAGGAATGAAACTCTGTTTGCTTGCCAATGTATTCATTCATTGTGTTTCATTTGTACTTTTCACAGAAATACTAGAAACTGTAGAACTTGGGGAGACTGCACATAAGAAATCTGGAAGCACAGTTCCAGAGTCCATTCATACCTTCAGTAAGTCAAATTTATTGCTACAATAATATTATTATTATACATTATTATATTATAATAATGTTTTGTGCCTGTCATTGTCCATGTGCTAACATGCTGATTTCCTGTGCCTTGCAGTTGGGGATGGCTTGGTGCAACCTGAGGCTTTAAATAAAAAAGCCATCCAAATTATTAACCGGGTACGGGACAAGCTAACAGGTATGTCTAAGTACTTAACTCAACAACTACTAAAAATGCAATTTCAGATGGGATGCTCATTTTAATGGGATCTTCCGCAATAACTGTTTGTCTTTTTTATTAATGCACAATCACCTAAAATCTAAATCTGAGCAACTTTCCAATATTAAAGTTCAGCAGTTTGTAATTGCAATTAAAAATAGCATGTTAATGCCTTTATCTAGTTCTGACATGGTTCAGATGTCATGGGTCGCTCATACACATGGTATGGCTGCCTTTCTGTTGGTTCGATTATTTATGCAAAGAACATAAATGATCAGAACAGCAGGAAATGAGCTTTACTTCCTCATCTGCCTTTGCACTGGCTGACATAGTGAGTCAGTAGATGAAATTCTTAAATCTACCCAATCCCTGGACCTACCAATATCCATGGTCCATCTGTTGGTAAATTTCTATCACAGCACCCATCATTACCTTGATTTCACAGTCATCCATTGATTAAATTGGGCTTGCGCATGCACAGTAGTGTAAAATCCATAAATGTTATAACCAAGCATAAGGGGCCCATTTACTAATAATCAAGTTACATGGTTTTTCCACAAATCTTGAAAAAATTCATGGCCTTCCTTATTTTTTTTTTTAAAGCTCTGAAAATTAAAAATTAATGCAACCATTAATACAAAACTTGTAAAAGTTGTCAAGGTCCTATAGAAGTCAGTGGTAGCGGCGCTGAACCCATTGGACCGTTTTAAATTGATTCAGACTTTTAGAGGTTGTCGGATTTTTTTCTGTTAGTAATTGTCCAAAAAGTTGAATTTTTAGATAATTGCGAGGTATTCTATTTTTTTAGCGCATCGTTCAGCGTAATTTTCCATTTGTACTTTGTTTATTCAGATCTTTTAATGAATGTCATGACATTCATAGTTTAAGAGAAAGTGAATTAAGTCATGTTTCAAAAACCTCTGAAACCCTTTGATAAATAGCCTCCACTTCTAACAGAGGCATGACTAGCCAGACAAGGTAATATGCTGGTTTATTGCTGCAGCAAAACTTTCCTAGCTGAGGGGCATTTTTTACCTAAATGGTGCCTAATATACAGCTACCCCAGTGAATAGGACATTCCTAACCCTTTAAATTGAAGTAGCTTCTTCCTCTCCCTGGAGTTACACAAGTCTTTGACCGGTATAATGCTTTGAAAGGAACCAGAGAAGCATCAAGGGAAGGGACATGTGACTTTCACCTTCCACACCCCACCCTTGTGCTTCATTTATAATTTACAAATAAAGGAACATTAAGGGATGCAAAGTGTCCTGGATCCAAAACTCCCTTGTGGCTGCCATTAAAGGCACACCTGGCACAAAGGTGCAGAAAGCATCTGCTTCACACTAGTTTATTTCAACTCTTAGCATAGCCAGTGCATTTGATATTTATGTGGGTGCACTTTTGCACCCATTATAACCCAAAATATATCTTTTCACTAGTATTGGTAAATGAGCCCCCATTAATGAACTTGCTAGTTGCTTCCCCAATGCCAAATAAATCATATTTGGCATTAAAAAGATTAAATCTGGTACAGAGAGTTAGTCACTATCGTATCTTTATGCTAAAAAGAGTCAGCACTTAAACTCACATCCTCTCACGGCAAGGTGTTATGTCAGTCGACCCACATATCACAAAAAGCTACTGTTTCTGTTTTCGATAGGCCGTATATTGTAAATCTATTCATATTTGTCTATCCTGGTAATTTTTAAAATAATTCTCTTTACCCTTTTAAGGTCGAGACTTTTCTCATGAAGAAACTCTAGATGTAGCTACACAAGTGGAGCTCTTAATAAAACAAGCCACATCTCATGAGAACCTATGTCAGTGTTATATTGGATGGTAAGTGACAGAAATTTGTTTTCAATATATCCTCTTTAACGGAAGTACAAGCCAAAAGAGCAAACAACAATATAAAAATTCATTTGTAAATAATTAATTTGTAGTTATTGGTTAATTTGGTTGTTTTTATATTTCATATTTATTTTCATAGTTATATTTGTTAAATTTGAATATATACAAACTCAAGTACAAGTAAAAAGAGTAAAGCGCATTATACAAATTAATTAATTTGTAATTAATTAACTTGCAGGTGTCCTTTCTGGTAAACAGGCTTTTGAGTGGCCTTGTGCGGTTTTTGTATATTACATTGATTTGGCGATACTCAGTGAGCTGAACATGAGAAGATTGTTGATTGGTTCTGATTTAAGAATCAACAGAAACAACGTGCGAATGAGTGGTGGGATCTACAATGAATTATATTTTTTAACCCTTTTGAGCAATGATTTCACTTCCTGAGGGTTTTATTTACCACTCTGTCCTACTTCAATCATGCACACAAATTGAAAGCTAATCAAGCAGTTGCTGATCCGGCTGCATTGTATGAAACCTTACAATTTCTCTTGGCTGGAATGTTGTGAGTGGACCATGGATTATGTGTCAAATCAAGAAGAAATAAATTCAGGATAAAAATGTTAGTTTACCTGTGTGGAATTCTGTTTGTGTAATACATAGTGTTCTAGGGTTTGTTTTGTAAATGTTATGTTAGAGCTAAAAGATATTTAACCTTTTAAACCTTTAAAATGAACAATGTTGCTCTGTCATTATAACAGGAAGAATCAATTAATAAAGGGTTCAGAACAAAAGTTATTCAAGTCTTTCAAATAATAAAATGCTTTTTAGGTATTTGTTCGATTGCTGTTAAGTTTTGTAAATTGTTTCCAGAAAATCTAAATTGAAAATGTTTTGAAACAATATTTTTGCTTGCGCCTTTAAATATTGTTTAAAGCAGAGGAGACAGATGTTAAAGGATGTGTTAATCACTGGGGGGTGCCAATTGTTACACAATGCAACACACTATTAGTTACTGGAATACTGGGCTGACCTGTGCTTCATCTACAGAGAAATGTGTCACTTTGTGTAGTTTTTGTAAAGCAGAAGACCCAATAACTATAACATTACCTGTGTGGGTCTCATATATGTGAACTGTGGCTGGTCCACATAATTAGAAAATGTTAATGTGGAACCATGATGTCAAAAGTAGGTATGAAAACAGTGAACTCCGGTGCATCATGGGAAGGAGGATTGAAGCCTATAAATTATTGTGAGTAGCTGTACATGTTTTATTGGTAGTAATGCCGCAACATCATCCCTTTAACCTTCATTTCTACTTGGAAAATGAAGACAAATTGAAAAATTGCTAAGAGAAGGACATTCTGTAACACAAAAAAGTTTAACTCAAAGGTGAATTACCCTTTTGATTATTAATGTTGCTTCAATTTTCATTTCAGGCAGATCAGATTGAGTTCAACTAGTTTATTTGGTGGTAGTGCCAATAATAGCATCCTATTTTTCAAGTTAAATAATATTGGTGGTAAAAAATGATTTGGGGCAGTGGTCCTTTAAATTCTGCATTAGTTGTTAACAATAAAATTCTCTAATAGGATTTAAGTTTTCTGACTATGCAGCAATCTGAGAAGAGCAAAGGAGAATTCCTCCATCATATGTACACTAAAGCATGTATGAATATCGGTGAGAATTAAGTTTTAACTCTGGCTATTAATATCAAATGCACTGGCTATGCTAAGAGTTGATATAACAAAAAAACTGATCCCCATGTTGTTTGCTTCCACTCCAATTTATACAAGAGAAGGCTGATCTATGCCTGGTATTTGATCATGAAAAATGTAAGCTAAGCAAGCACAGCGTATAAACTGGTAATAGGCAAGTACATCTGTAGGGGAAGCTGACACTGCCATTACAATACATATGCCACTACAAAGAAAACCTTACTGTATTAAGAAAAATAAATGTTCTAAACAAACCATATACTGATTTCTGTAGAGAGCCACATTACATTTCCAATTTCTGAAGCTTATTATCTCAATAATTAAATGGGAGAATTTGTTGTTATAAAAATGTATTAAACTGTATTTATTAAACAGTCATTTATCTATGGAATAATTTTATTTTTATCAACCTATTTATTTCAGATGCACCCTACACACAATTATAGCCATATTTCACTTCCTAATTGGCTGAATCCAGCATGAGTCAGCAATTGACATTGTATTATTTGCAAATAGCAGCAGAGTTGTTGGCAGTAGAAAAATGTTATGTAGTTACAGTAATTTGTGTTGGAAAAAAAAAGTCTATCAAGTGGTGTAGGAAGGAAGGGTTTGGGTTCCTAGAGCACTGGGCTGATTTTTCCTTTGGGTACAACCTATACAGTCATGATGCTTTGCACCTCAATGGAAGGGGGTCCACTGTGCAAGGGGAAAGAATGGCAAGAGGTTGGAGGAGTGTTTAAACTAGATAAGAGGTTGGGCTGAGAGAATTTTGGGGAAGCTAGGGTAGTGGGATTAGTAAGGGGTCATGGGGGAGGAGTGAGGGGGCATACAGTTTATCAGCTAAGGAGGTCCCTCTGTTACAAGGAAAACTGGCTAATACTAACTTAAGATGTAATTCTCCATTAAGTAATGCAAAGTTCAAAAGAAAAAGTAGTAACCTCCACTGTATGCTGGCAAATGCACAGAGTTTGTCAGGTAAAATGGGAGACCTAGAATTAATTGCATGCTCTAAAAATTATGATATATTTGGTATTAGTGAGACTTGGTTGGATGAAACATGTGACTGGACTGTGAATATAAATGGTTACACCATTTTTAAGAGGGATTAAAAAGGGTAGAGGAGTGTGTTTGTATGTAAAGCCTGAATTAAAGCCATGCAGTAAAGAAAACATTGCTGGCACTGGTGAGGGTGTAGAATCCCTCTGGGTAGAGATTTTGACTGGGCAAAAGGTTACAAAGAAAATTAACATTGGTGTATGCTATAAACCACCTAGTATAAGTGATGAGTATGAAGCCCAGCTATTTTTACAAATAGAAGCAGCCTCACAACTAGGTCAAGTTATTACTATGGGTGACTTCAATTATCCAGACGACGGGGTAATGGGGTTGCCAAGACTGAAAATGCTAGTAGGTTTGTAAATATGCTGTATGACAACTTTTTTATTCCAGCTTGATCAAGAACCTACTAGGAATAACTCTTTTGGATCTTGTAATAACTAATAAAACTGAACATTTGCGTGGGTGAGCATTTAGGGAATAGTGATCATAACATGGTCTTTGAGATTCTCTAACTAAAACACTAAATTATACAGGCATCTCTGCAACATATTAAATGGGAAATGCTTTTCACAGGGTTAAACACAGAACAAAAATGGGAAGTCTTTAAAATGCTGCTTAATAAATATACATGTCAGTATATTCCCCTTGTAAGCAAGGAACGTTGTTGCAAACTTTTTTGGTTCAATAAAAGTGTTGAGGTGGGTAAAAAAAGGCTTTCAAGTTAGCTGGGACAGGCAAGCTAAAATCGATATGGAAAAGGATATTGTAGCAAGTAGTAAAAAGAATCTAAAATTATTTTTTAATATCAGAGGTGGTCAGCTGGTTGATGAGAACAAAAAAAAAAAAAAAAAAGCTGGGATTCTGAATTCGGATTTTTCGTCTTTCTAAACAAACGAGGAACCAGTTAATGAAGGTTTCCTTCTTAAAGGAGAAGGAATTCCACAACCTCACTGTGAGGAACCACCTACACTGATCAAATGAAAGTTTTGTTCCTCTAGTATAAAGCGGAGGGCTTTTGTTCTTAGATCTTTTCAAAGGGAAGAAAAAAACCCTATGTGTCTATAATGTACTTTAATGTGCCAGTAAAGAGAAATTATGTCTCCAAAAACAACCCTCATTTTAATTCTTACATTCCGTCTCTGCACTGTCTCTGGGTCAGAAATATCTGTCTTGACTGAAAACTATACCCCCGACCTCTGTATGGAAAATATAATCTATATTGCATAAAACAACGCCTATGTAAAAAAAAAAAAAAACCTGCTGCATCTAAATAAACCAATTTAATAAAAATATACCTTTTTAGTAGTATATGCCATTTTAAGTACTAAGGGCTGCCCCCTGAGACTATGCGATTCATGGTGCACACAAACAAACCATGGGCACACATACATGTTAGGATAAAAACTACAGGGGAGATTTTGTGGGCCAGAGCTTATCTAATCTTGCCACACAACACCATGTAACACCACAAGATTTGTATGGCCTTAAGAAATCTGATTCCCCCCCCCCATAGCTAGAATGTAAAGTTGGATTGGATCATGTCAGATGGTGTAGTTTGTTCATGCATCTACATCCGACAGTCAATGTAGTTTAACCCTTTAAGTGCCAGCGGAATTTCACATTTTGGTTACGCGAAATGCCAGCCGTTTTTGAAACATTTTGTGCTCTCTCACTTTAGGGGCATTTTCTGAGGGGAAACCTATAGTTTACCTAGAAAAACTATACATTGTTTTTTTCGGTACAAACTGAGCTTTCTAAATCTGCCTGAGTTTTCATGTATTTCCACCTGTGCAAAAAAATTTATAGTGCTAAATACCAAAAAAAAATGAAAAATTACCATTTTTCATCGTATATCAATTTATACCAGAAAAATATTTCATTTTAGGGATGAAAATCCAACTGATTTGGAAAGCCTTATGTCTCTCGAACGTGCCAATACCAGATATGTATAGTTTTAGGGAGATTTAGGATTTCTGTACAGCAAAAACTCCCGGCAGTATATTACCGAATTTTGAAAGCACTAAGGCAGAAAACGGCATGCTTTAGATTCCAAGGCAAAAAATCCTGAAACCGTAGGTTTACCCCAGAAAACCATACATTTTTGAAAAGTACACATTCTGCCGATTACAAAATGGGTAACTATGTCTCTCTACTCCCAACTACCAAACATAAAAGCTTGTCTGAACATAGCGGTTTTTCAAAAAAAAACTCAAAATTCTGAAAAATCATTTCAAAGGTTTTATTTTGCTGCTCCGCATATCCCAAACTATATTAGGTACCAAGAAAAAGCACCTGAAATATGATTGCCAGGGGTCCACTGAACAGTTTGATACCCATTATGCATAGGTTTACCAAAGTATCTGGCATTTAGAGACACCAATATGAAGTTAGCACATCCAAATTGATCAGGACTTTACTTCAGCTACTGAGAAATCAACACATTGACTGCATTTTTTGTGGGGTAAAAACACAGAAATATATGTTTACCCCCCAAACCCATATATTTTTGGAAAGTACACATTCTACTGAATCTAAAATGGGTACCCATGCCTTTCTGCTCCAAACTACTGAGTCGCAAGGCTTTCCCAAAATTGTCGGTTTTGGTGAAATATCTGAAAATTGCCTCAAACCTTCAACTTCCCAGCACCATATCGCCCATGTATCATTACGTACTAAGAAAAAGCACCCTAAATATGATTGCCAGGGTTCCTCTGAACATTTTGGTGGTCATTGTTCATAAGTTTACCAAAGTATCTGGCATTTAGAGGCCCCAAAATGAAGTTAGCGCATACAAACAGTCCCGTGGGTAACTTCAGTTAATGAAAGATCAACACATTGACTGCATTTTTGTGGGGTAAAAACACAGAAATATATGTTTACCCCCCAAAACCCATATATTTTTGGAAAGTACACATTCTACCGAATCTAAAATGGGTACCCATGCCTTTCTGCTCCAAACTACTGAGTCGCAAGGCTTTCCCAAAGTTGTCGGTTTTGGTGAAATATCTGAAAATTGCCTCAAAGCTTCAACTTCCCAGCACCATATCACCCATGTATCGTTACGCACCAAGAAAAAGCACCCTAAATATGATTGCCAGGGTTCCTCCAAACAATTTGGTGGCCATTGTTCATAGGTTTACCAAAGTATCTGGCATTTAGAGGCCTCAAAATGAAGTTAGCGCATACAAATAGTCCTGTGGGTAACTTCATCTAATGAAAAATCAACACATTGACTGCATTTTTGTGGGGTAAAAACACAGAAATATATGTTTACCCCCCAAACCCATATATTTTTGGAAAGTACACATTCTACTGAATCTAAAATGGGTACCCATGCCTTTCTGCTCCAAACTACTGAGTCGCAAGGCTTTCCCAAAGTTGTCGGTTTTGGTGAAATATCTGAAAATTGCCTCAAAGCTTCAACTTCCCAGCACCATATCACCCATGTGTCATTACGTACTAAGAAAAAGCACCCTAAATATGATTGCCAGGGTTCCTCTGAACATTTTGGTGGCCATTGTTCATAAGTTTACCAAAGTATCTGGCATTTAGAGGCCCCAAAATGAAGTTAGCGCATACAAACAGTCCCGTGGGTAACTTCAGCTAATGAAAAATCAACACATTGACTGCATTTTTGTGGGGTAAAAACACAGAAATATATGTTTACCCCCCAAAACCCATATATTTTTGGAAAGTACACATTCTACAGAATCTAAAATGGGTACCCATGCCTTTCTGCTCCAAACTACTGAGTCGCAAGGCTTTCCCACAATTGTCGGTTTTGGTGAAATATCTGAAAATTGCCTCAAAGCTTCAACTTCTCAGCACCATATCACCCATGTATCGTTATGCACCAAGAAAAAGCACCCTAAATATGATTGCCAGGGTTCCTCCGAACAGTTTGGTGGCCATTGTTCATAGGTTTACCAAAGTATCTGGCATTTAGAGGCCCCAAAATGAAGTTAGCGCATACAAATAGTCCTGTGGGTAACTTCAGCTAATGAAAGATCAACACATTGACTGCATTTTTGTGGGGTAAAAACACAGAAATATATGTTTACCCCCCAAACCCATACATTTTTGGAAAGTACACATTCTACAGAATCTAAAATGGGTACCCATGCCTTATTGCTCCAAACTACCGAGTCGCAAGGCTTTCCCAAAGTTGCCGGTTTTGGTGAAATATCTGAAAATTGCCTCAAAGCTTCAACTTCCCAGCACCATATCACCCATGTGTCATTACGTACTAAGAAAAAGCACCCTAAATATGATTGCCAGGGTTCCTCTGAACATTTTGGTGGCCATTGTTCATAAGTTTACCAAAGTATCTGGCATTTAGAGGCCCCAAAATGAAGTTAGCACATACAAATTCTGCTGTGGGTAACTTCAGCTAATGAAAGATCAACACACAGGAGAAAGCTCTCTGTTTAGTGCTGAATTAAGCATTGAAATTCCTGTTTGAGACAGGATTTTTTGTTATCACTTGGTGTGTGAATGTTTTGTCCACTTGGTGGGTGAAATTTGGGAAGTTTTGAGTTGATTTTCTTTACTAAAAATCGATTTTTCTTTTGACCCTGAAGGTGAGTGATTCCTAGCCCAGTTCCTTTCACTTGCTCTGGGCTACAAACTCACTGTTAGATCCCCTACCCCTCCCCCGCACCTGGGTGTCAGTTTCATTTGCATTTTTCTCTTGTTTCAGCACAAATTGTTTAATTTTTGTACAGATTGAGTGGATATTTTGATTTTGCACTCAGTTCTGTGAGGAGAGAAAGCTAAAGGGAGAAGGATTTAATATAAGTATAAATATAAAATCTTTTCCAGCAGCAGCAGTGCAGCTCCCAGGCACCTGCTCACATTAACCCTCTCCCTGCCACAGCTTCTCAACTTAAAACTTACTTTTTTGTTAATCAATAGTATAAAGCTTTCTTTTTGTGTGGTGTTGTATAAAATAATGGGAGGGAATAAAAAGGAAAGTTATAAAAAAACATCTCTTGGTTCTAAAGCAAAAGGACCTGAAAAACCCAGCTGTAGCTCTGCAAGGAAACACCAGTCAAAGCCCATGTCAAAAAGCCCCATTGCCTCTACTTCTGCTGCTGCAGCCAATGTGACCCCTGCTAAAACATTTGCACACGCGGTAGCTACTGGCAGCAACCCTAGCCAAGTCACTGCTGGGGTAGAGAAGCTTACAAGGAAGCATGGGGTCAGATGCCTAATGTCAAGCACTCATGGCATAGAGGCTTATATAAAGGCTGCAGCTGAAGTGGTGGGCCACTCTGCAGTAGTGGCAGCAAGTAAAATGTATGGGAAAGCCATAATCTTTGCCCGTACTCTAACTGCAGTGCATACTCTGGTACAGAGGGGTATCACTGTGGGAGGGAGTTATGTCCCTGTAGAACCCCTAGAAGGATTGGGCACAAGGGTGGTTTTATCTAATGTGCCCCCCTTCCTGCAAGACCACTTATTGTACCCCCACCTGCAAGCCCTTGGGGAGTTAAAATCAAATATGTCTAGAATTCCCCTGGGATGTAAGGAGAGCAGACTGAGGCACGTCCTTTCCTTTAAAAGGCAGGTGCAACTACTTTTACCTCGGGGGCAAGACACTATTGAGGGGTCTTTCGGGGTTCCATTTGAAGGGGTGCTGTATAAAAATTTTTACAGCACAGAGGAAGTGAGGTGCTTCCTTTGCAAGAACCTGGGGCACACTCGCCAGAGTTGCCCCAAAGGGCAAATTAAGACCACAGCCCCTGTTCCTGCTCCCAGTGCCTCAAATAAAACATCTTATCCTGCTGGGACTATTTCAGCAGGGTCCTCAAAGGGGATATCTCCTTCACTAAAGAACCTCAAGGTGGCTGTTACACAACCCACCTCTACAACATCCAAACCTCCTCCTTCTTCACTGAAGACATCTAAGGCTGCAGCATGTCTTACAATTGCGGCAAAAGAGAAGGGGGGAAAACATGTCAAAGCTTCCCCCAGGGTCACAGTTGTTCCTACCACAAAAAGGTGTACCCCTGTTATGGGCACCCCTGAAGGTGTGGGGGTACCCATGATTGCAACACCTGTTGGGGTTGGGGCAGATAGTGGCCTTTCCTCTTCAGATGCCAAGAAAAAGAGGAAATTTAAATCAAACTGGCTGGTACCTGAGGAATGGGCATCAGTGGTTAATGATGGGGCACCCCCATCCAAGGGTAAAAAGGGCAGCAAAACTTCTGCTCCTCATGTGGTGACATTGTCTGGCCCAACTGTTGGTCACGATCAACCGGTGTCAGACCATGCACTCTTGCCTCCAGACCAGGTGGGGAATAATGAGATTAATGGTCTGCATGGCCTTGAACATGGCAGTGTTGGTTTCCCCACAGAGTCAGGGGTGCAGTATCTGCCTCAAAATCATTTGGAAGATCTTCCCTTGGAGTGTAAAGAGACACCTAATGAGACTCCTGCAGAGTGGGCAGTCAGTGTTCCTGAGGTGCTGAGATTTGGCAACTGCAACCAGCCTCAGTTTTTAGTGCCTCAGGGTATTTCACTCCAGGAGGGGGAGAATATTGGGCTAACCCCCATACAGGACCCTGCAGATAAAACTGCTGGGAAGGATGGTGAGGGTGGAGTTGTAAATACGGTGGAGGGTAGCCAGACAACCTCTACTGTTCATGCTAAAATCTCTCCTCCCTTGTCTTCAACTGACCCAAATGTTATTGCCATCCAGAAAGCACAGGAGGTAGTAGAGAGGGCAGAGGCTAACCATCGAGCCTCCAAAGCTCTACCTGTTGCTGGGGAGCTAATTAGTTCTGTTGCTCCTGTGTCAAACACTTCCAAATGTGTTTCAGGTGAAGTTGAAGGAACACCTGAGCCATTGCAGGGTCTCCAGAAAAGTGATTCTGATACTTTTCCTGTAACAACTTGTGGAGAGATTCTCAAAGCTCTAGTGGAGAGGGGAGATTATCAATCCCTTAGCCAGGAAGAGCTCATGGATGAGGGGAACATCGAAGAGGAGGTTGACATAGGAGTGGCAAATCCTTCTACCCCAATCATCCCTGCTGAGGAACTCAAAAAGTTTCTTGAGAGCACCCTTGGTGTTAAATTAGAGAAGAAGATGCACATGGCTCTGGAGAAGTGGCATGATTTTCCTTTAGTTATCAATTCTGTGAGACAATACATTAAGGTCATAAAAGAGGCCAAGAACTATGGAACAGCGGAATATCTCCGTATAATGAAGTTTCACAAAAAATGTTTGTCTCATCAGACCTTGATGAAGGTTAAAGCACTTCCTAAGACTCAGTAATGGCCTTGAGTATAAGCACACTTAATACTAATGGCTGTCGGAATCCTTTCCGAATGTTTCAGGTACTCTCCTTTCTTCGTCAAGGAGGGTACTCTGTGAGTTTCCTCCAAGAGACCCACACCACTCCAGAGCTTGAAGCAAGCTGGAATCTGGAGTGGAAGGGAAGGGTCTTTTTTAATCACCTCACTTGGACATCATGCGGGGTGGTGACCCTTTTCTCAGATTCCTTCCAGCCAGAGGTCCTGAATGCTACCTCTGTCATCCCTGGCCGTCTATTGCATCTTCGGGTCCGGGAGTCAGGTAGAACATATAATCTAATGAATGTGTATGCTCCTACTACCGGACCAGAGAGGGCACGGTTCTTTGAAAGTTTGTCAGCCTACATGGAGACAATTGACTCTGATGAAGCCTTGATTATAGGGGGTGATTTTAATTACACCCTTGATGCTCGAGATCGCAATGTACCCAAGAAAAGAGACTCGTCTGAGTCCGTTTTGCGAGAACTAATTGCTCATTTCTCCTTGGTTGATGTCTGGAGAGAACAGAACCCAGAGACGGTTGCTTTTACCTATGTCAGGGTGAGAGATGGTCATGTTTCTCAATCCCGGATTGATAGGATATATATATCGAGCCATCTCATGTCACGAGCCCAGTCGAGCACCATTAGATTGGCACCATTCTCAGACCACAATTGTGTATCCCTGAGAATGTCAATCGCACCATCTCTGCCAAAAGCTGCTTACTGGCACTTTAACAACAGTTTATTAGAAGATGAGGGTTTTGCAAAGTCAGTCCGGGATACATGGAGAGGCTGGAGGGCCTTTCAGGATGAATTTGCCACATTGAACCAGTGGTGGGATGTAGGCAAGGTTCACCTAAAGCTCTTGTGTCAAGAGTATACCAAAAGTGTGAGCGGGCAGCGCAATGCAGAGATTGAGGCACTGAATGGGGAGGTGCTTGATCTTGAGCAAAGGCTATCAGGCTCTGAAGACCAAGCCCTTCAGTGTAAATATCTAGAAAGGAAAGAAGCGCTGCGTAACATGGAACAACGACAGGCTCGTGGTGCCTTTGTGCGAAGCCGGATGCAGTTACTTTGTGATATGGATCGTGGTTCCCGATTCTTCTATGCTCTGGAGAAGAAGAAGGGGAACCGAAAACAAATCACATGCCTTTTTGCGGAGGATGGAACCCCCTTGAGGATCCGGAGGCTATCCGGGACAGAGCCCGGTCCTTCTATCAAAACCTTTTTTCTCCAGATCCCATCTCTCCAGATGCCTGTGAGGAGCTATGGGATGGGCTTCCAGTGGTCAGTGAGAGGAGAAAAGAGAGGTTGGAAACACCAATCACTCTAGATGAACTCTGTCGAGCACTCCGTTTAATGCCCCACAATAAATCTCCTGGGCTTGACGGACTGACCATAGAGTTCTTCCAGTTCTTTTGGGATACTCTGGGCCCTGATTTCCATAGGGTCCTAACTGAGGCCTTCAAGAAAGGTGAGTTGCCACTTTCGTGTCGTCGAGCAGTGTTATCACTACTTCCTAAGAAGGGGGATCTCCGTCTTATTAAGAACTGGAGACCAGTCTCACTGCTTAGCACAGACTATAAGATCGTGGCCAAAGCTATCTCACTTAGGCTCAAATCTGTGCTGGCAGAGGTGATTCATCCTGACCAGTCCTATACAGTCCCCGGTCGGACAATTTTTGATGTCTTTTTAATCCGAGACTTACTACATTTTGCGAGAAGGACTGGTCTATCTCTTGCTTTTCTCTCTCTGGATCAAGAGAAGGCATTTGACAGGGTGGATCACCAATATCTTATAGGCACTCTGCAAGCCTATAGCTTTGGCCCACAGTTTGTGGGCTACCTGAAAACAATGTATGCCTCTGCAGAGTGTTTAGTTAAAATCAACTGGTCTCTGACTGCACCTCTGGCCTTTGGACGAGGAGTTCGGCAAGGATGCCCCTTGTCGGGACAACTGTACTCGCTGGCCATTGAGCCCTTCCTGTGTCTCTTAAGGAAAAGGCTCACGGGACTGGTGCTCAAAGAACCTGACATGAGGGTGGTTCTCTCAGCCTACGCTGATGATGTAATTCTTGTGGCCCAGGACCTAGTTGATCTTGAGCGGGCACAAGAGTGTCAAGAAGTCTACGCTGCTGCCTCATCTGCCCGGATTAACTGGTCCAAGAGCTCAGGCCTTCTGGAGGGTTCTCTAAAGGTAGATTTCCTGCCTCCTGCTTTTCGTGACATCTCGTGGGAGAGTAAAATCATTAAATATTTAGGCGTCTACCTATCAGCTGAGGAGTATCCTGTCTCACAGAATTTCATTGAACTTGAGGAGTGTGTTCTAACGCGCCTTGGAAAGTGGAAGGGTTTTGCTAAAGTACTTTCTATGAGGGGGAGAGCTTTGGTGATTTATCAGCTGGTGGCCTCTCAGATCTGGTACCGGCTGATATGTCTTAGCCCAACCCAAGAATTCATTGCTAAGATCCAGAGAAGGTTACTGGACTTTCTCTGGATAGGAAAGCATTGGGTTTCTGCAGGTGTCTCAAGCCTCCCGTTGAAAGAGGGAGGGCAGGGAGTCGTGTGTATACGTTCTCAAGTGCACACCTTCCGTCTCCAGCAAATACAGAGATACTTGTATGCAGATCCTTCTCCACAGTGGTGTACTCTAGCATCGAGTTTTTATCGTCAGGTACGAAATATGGGATATGACCGGCAATTGTTTATAATTGAACCTGAGGGTTTCCTAAGAAACCTTTCAACCCTGCCAGCTTACTACCAAGACACGCTAAAAACCTGGAGCATGGTATCCGTGTTAAGGCAAGGAGCCATTGAAGGGGAAGACATTCTAAATGAGCCCCTACTTTACAATCCATCTTTTAAGACTAGGATGTTAGAATCCATCAGCATCCGACGTCGCCTTTGCCAGGCTCGGTTAACCAGAGTTGGAGATCTCCTGGATTTTGAGAAATCAGATTGGGTGGACTCTCAAGCAGTTATGCAACGCATGGGATTCCTCACCACTAGGGTTCCACACCGTCTTCTCAAGGAAATCAAGGACACAATCTCTCCTGATTCTCACACCTTCATTGATGGGGTTTTACATGCTGGAGAGCCACGTCCACCTTGGAACTCCTCACCTCCAGACATAATAATAGCACCTAAAACCCGTCAATCCCCCCAAGCACCTCCTTCCCCCAACTTGAGCCAGTTGGAGAATTTTCCATTGACACGCTTTCATGATATAACAAGAAAGCTGTTCTACTCTCTAATGCTTCACACTGTACACTTCCTTGCCCTCATCTCCCGATATGATACCATCTGGAGACGTGTGCTTAATGAGGGTGAAAGACCTCAGTGGCGAGCTCTTTATTCCAGTTTGGTGCCTAGACCAACTGGAGACTTGAGTTGGAAAGTGCTGCATGGTGCATTGAGCACGGGAGAGTATTTAGCTCGTTTTACAGACTCCCCAGCTGCTTGTCCATTCTGTGGCAAAGGAGAGTCTGTGTTTCATGCTTATTTTACGTGTGTCAGGCTGCAACCTCTATTGGCTCTTTTGAGGAAGCTTTACCTGCAGTTCTGGTTACACTTTTCCCCTCATGTTTATATTTTTGGACGCCCAGTATCCCGGGACAATAAAGAGAAAGACCTTCTCTCCAACTTGCTCCTGGCTTTAGCTAAATTAGTCATCCATAAATCTAGAAAGCAATGTTTGGAAGGTGGGAATCCTCTGCCAGCAGAGGTCTTGTTCCGAGTGCTGGTGCGTTCCCGCATCCGAGCAGAGTACACCCAAGCAGTGTTTACTGGTCGGTTGAAAGAATTTGCTGACCAGTGGGCAATAGATGGGGTACTTTGCTCAGTATCCCCAGAACTGGTTTCTGTTCAGACAATTCTCACACTCCATATTTAAGTGCACTTTAATTTAAGTGACAGTTGTATTTTAATCAGTTAATTATCTCCTTTGAGATGTGATTAACTTTGGTGAGCAATCACTCACCTGCAATTTGAATAATATATCAGCTAATGAAAAATCAACACATTGACTGCATTTTTGCGGGGTAAAAACACAGAAATATATGTTTACCCCCCAAACCCATATATTTTTGGAAAGTACACATTCTACGGAATCTAAAATGGGTACCCATGCCTTTATGCTCCAAACTACTGAGTCGCAAGGCTTTGCCAAATTTGGCGGTTTTGGTGAAATATCTGGAAATTGCCTCAAAGCTTCAACTTTCCAGCATCGTATTGTCCATGTATCATTACCAGCATAAAGCATCCTAAAAATAAACATAGGGGTCTACTAAACAGTTTGATGCCCAATGTGCATAGATATACCAAACTATGTGGCGCACAGAGACCCCCAAATGACAATATGTATAGACATTTTCACGGCTGACGCGCTGGCTGCTGCAATATAGCCACTCGGTGTGTGTATTATGCGACATTAGACCACCTAACAGTACAGAGACCCCAGAAAACCATATATTTTCAGAAAGTACACATTCTGACGAATCCAATATGGGTAAATAAGTGTTTCTACTGCAAACTGCCAAACTGCAAAGCAATGCTGAACATAACGGTTTTTATCAAATTTCTGAAAATTGTCACAAAGCTTGAATTTTACCCCATTATATGCCCCACATTTCGTAACTTATCAGCATAAAACATCCTAAATATGAACGCCAGGGGTCTACTAAACACTTTGATGCCCAATATGCATAGATATACCAAACTATGTGGCGCACAGAGACCCCCAAATGACAATAGTGTATATACATTTTCACGGCTGACGCGCGCTGGCTGCTGCAATATGAGCACCTGGTGTGTGTAATATGCGACATTAGACCCCCCTAACAGTACAGAGACCCCAGAAAACCATATATTTTCAGAAAGTACACATTCTGACGAATCCAATATGGGTAAATATGTGTTCCTACTGCAAACTGCCAAACTGCAAAGCAATGCTGAACGTAACGGTTTTTATCAAATTTCTGAAAATCGTCACAAAGCTTGAATTTTACCCCATTATATGCCCCACATTTCGTAACTTATCAGCATAAAACATCCTAAATATGAACGCCAGGGGTCTACTGAACACTTTGATGCCCAGTATGCATAGATATACCAAACTATGTGGCGCACAGAGACCCCCAAATGACAATAGTGTATATACATTTTCACGGCTGACGCGCTGGCTGCTGCAATATAAGCACCTGGTGTGTGTATTATGCAACATTAGACCCCCCTAACAGTACAGAGACCCCAGAAAACCATATATTTTCAGAACGTACACATTCTGACGAATCCAATATGGGTAAATAAGTGTTTCTACTGCAAACTGCCAAACTGCAAAGCAATGCTGAACATAACGGTTTTTATCAAATTTCTGAAAATTGTCAGAAAGCTTGAATTTTACCCCATTATATGCCACACATTTCGTAACGTATCAGCATAAAACATCCTAAATATGAACGCCAGGGGTCTACTGAACACTTTGATGCCCAATATGCATAGATATACCAAACTATGTGGCGCACAGAGACCCCCAAATGACAATAGTGTATATACATTTTCACGGCTGACGCGCTGGCTGCTGCAATATAAGCACCTGGTGTGTGTATTATGCGACATTAGACCCCCCTAACAGTACAGAGACCCCAGAAAACCATATATTTTCAGAAAGTACACATTCTGACGAATCCAATATGGGTAAATAAGTGTTTCTACTGCAAACTGCCAAACTGCAAAGCAATGCTGAACATAACGGTTTTTATCAAATTTTTGAAAATCGTCAGAAATATTGAATTTTACCCCATTATATGCCCCACATTTCGTAACGTTTCAGCATAAAACATCCTAAATATGAACGCCAGGGGTCTACTGAACACTTTGATGCCCAATATGCATAGATATACCAAACTATGCGGCGCACAGAGACCACCAAATGACAATAGTGTATATACATTTTCACGGCTGACGCGCTGGCTGCTGCAATATAAGCACCTGGTGTGTGTAATATGCGACATTAGACCACCTAACAGTACAGAGACCCCAGAAAACCATATATTTTCAGAAAGTACACATTCTGACGAATCCAATATGGGTAAATATGTGTTTCTACTGCAAACTGCCAAACTGCAAAGCAATGCTGAACATAACGGTTTTTATCAAATTTCTGAAAATTGTCACAAAGCTTGAATTTTACCCCATTATATGCCCCACATTTCGTAACGTATCAGCATAAAACATCCTAAATATGAACGCCAGAGGTCTACTGAACACTTTGATGCCCAATATGCATAGCTATACCAAACTATGTGGCGCACAGAGACCCCCAAATGACAATAGTGTATATACATTTTCACAGCTGACGCGCTGGCTGCTGCAATATAAGCATCTGGTGTGTGTATTATGCGACATTAGACCCCCCTAACAGTACAGAGACCCCAGAAAACCATATATTTTCAGAAAGTACACATTCTGATGAATCCAATATGGGTAAATAAGTGTTTCTACTGCAAACTGCCAAACTGCAAAGCAATGCTGAACATAACGGTTTTTATCAAATTTCTGAAAATTGTCAGAAAACTTGAATTTTACCCCATTATATGCCCCACATTTCGTAACGTATCAGCATAAAACATCCTAAATATGAACGCCAGAGGTCTACTGAACACTTTGATGCCCAATATGCATAGATATACCAAACTATGTGGCGCACAGAGACCCCCAAATGGATATATAGTAGATAAAATTTACAAGGCAAAACAAAATAAGGCAGTAAAGGGTGAAATGCAAAAAAATCCAATAAAACCACAAAAATCAATGTTTCTTTTCCAGACTAGTGTTATCGGCCGTCAGAATCACAGTTTGAATATTTTAGATGGGCCAAACAGGTTATACGGCTAGAAAAAAGTGAACACAATATATGCAGAGCTGAAAATGCAATAAAATGGCTAAAAATTCAATAAAATGGCTAAAAATGCACCAAAATACCCAAAATTGTAATATAATCACCGAAATAACATACAAAAGGTATTGCACAGTACGGTTAGCGAATTCGCTATGCGTAATGGCAATAAAACATTTTTTTCAGCCAAAAAAAGAGACGATGCGATAAGAAAAAAAAAAAAAGCCACAATGCCATGTATGTGCGTGTGCGTGTGTACAAATGGTAAATTACATGTTATGTGCGCGTGTGTGCGTGTGCACGTGTGTGTAAGTGCAGTGAGTGTAAGTGACCCCCCCAATCCCCAAAAATGTATGTGTAAGTGTGTGTAAGTGTGAATCTAAGTGTGTATTACTGTAATAAGTGTGTGTTGGTGTGTTTGTGTGTGTAATTGTTGCACTAACCTGAAAAAGTCGCTGGAGACTGTTGCAGACGATCAGGAAGAGCCCCTGGAAGACATCTGCGACGTGGTTCCTGTCTCTGTGCTGTGGGGGCGGAGATCGACGGCGCGGTGTAGGCTGCAGCAGCAGGACACGTAAGTAACACGTGCCTGCTGCTGTTTTTGGGCCCCTGGGCGATCGCGCCCCAGGGGCCACTCGATCCCCTGCTCGTTGCCTAGGGGCAGGGGATCGAGCAGGAACGGAGCGAGCGGCTCTAACAGCCGCTCCTCCGCTCGAGAACCAGGAAGTGCTGCAGAACGTAGAATCTACGTTCTGTGGCATTTCAAGTACCTTTGCCACAGAACGTAGATTCTACAATCTGTGGCATTTAAAAGGTTAATGGAAAAAAAATTGTCCATGCCATCAGATTTATTGACTTTGACAGGGAGGATTTTCAAACTGTTGGCGCTCTTATAGCTTTGAAGCTACACTCCCCAAACTTGAATCACATAATCATGGGGTCACCCTAAATGAAACTAATATTTGTTGGATGTCCAAAAATAGGAGGAGCCAACAACAGCCAATCAAATTTCATCCATTGACTTTCAGCCACCCACTTTTGGGCAGTCAACAAATATATTTTCATTCAGGTTGGCCCCATAACTATGTGATTCAAGTTTTGTGAGTGTAGCCTCAAAGCTGTCAGCCTGAATAAACATATATTTGTTGAATGCCCAAACGTGGGTGGCTCTATGCACAGCCAATCAGATTTCCCCCATGAACCTGGTGCCATTCTCACTGTATTAACACCAGGGTCCCCAACCTCTTCACAGTTGGTCACTAGGGAACTCCACTGGGTGGAGCCAACAACAGCCAATCAGATTTCATTCACATCCACCCATCCAACACTGAGTGGTAGCAGAGACACTGGAGGAAGCATCCAAACCAGCTCTTCTCATTCCTATTCATAGGACAGCAGGTACACAAATGTGACTGGGCTTCTTACCCTCGGTGCTTTTGGGCAGGCATTGATTTAACAAGACAGTAAGTGCAACTCCTTAACAGGAGGCCAACTCTCTATATTAAGCACATACATTGGGTGCAATGGAAGACAACCAGCACATTACAGGATATCAGATAGAATATGCCTGCCCCATTACCCACTAAACAGAAAAAGGCTACAGCTAAGAAAATTTTAACTAAGAAACACTTTCTAGCTAAATTTCCCAAATGTCAAGTATGCAGACTCTATGCAAAAATGAACAAGACACCTGCTCTGACTGCAGGTACTTGCAGGAAGACTCACATGCCCTATTACACAATGACATACAATGATTATATTAATACTAAGATATACTACAAACACAGGACCAACTGTCAGGTACACTACCAGGGTCTCCTGTGGAGGAGACCCTTCCTTCCAATCATCAGTGCCTCCACCATTAACTGATTTCATTCACTGGATTAAATCAACCATTCAATCTGAAATCAAGCATTCTGAGTGGCCACGTAGAAGAAAGAGTGTTACAACAGCTTGGATCATCAGCTTCTGATTGCAACACCACACTAGAGTCTTCCTTAGAGGACAAACTGTTCTCTCTCATTGGCCCTAATGTGGCTAGACATCTCCTAAGGTATATGCTAACCACACTAGAGAGAAAACATGAACTACCTACTGATTCAAAGGCGATAGAGTCCTAGGGGGCCAAACCAAAAAAAACATTTTCCAGTAGTTAAATCAATCTCCCAACTCTGACTCTTAGAGCCACATTTATCAAGAATCAAATTTCAAATTCATGTGTGTTTTTTAAAACTCTCATAAACTCGAAATTCGACCAATTGAAATTTATTAATAAAATCAAAATTTTCAAATTCAGTTCAATAGAATTGACCCAGAGTATGATACATCTCGAAAATCTAATTGAATTTTTTAAAAACTCGAATCGAATTTGAATAACTCTCTAGTCGAATTTGACAGTTTTGACCATAAAAAAACTCGAAAATTTTAATTTTAATTTTGACCCTTGATAAATCTGCCACTTAATGGTCTAGACCAGACCACAGAATAGCTATGACACAATGATTTTGCAATGTGTATCTGATACTGGAGGAACAAAAGAAGAACAAACCACCAAAGGTCGAAAAACACTACCTTACAGCAGAAGATGCCGCTTTCAAAGAACCTATGGACAAACACATTGAGTCCACACTAAGGAAGTTATATGTCCATGCAATCTCTCTATCCTAAGACAAGTCACTGCTCTGACTGTGGTCGGGACAAAACTTCCAAAAACGGGACTACTGGCACTCAAATTTACTGAAAATTCCCTATTCTGACCGGATTTTAAGCAGATCATTACCGACGTCACTGGGGGGAATAGCACCTTCCTACCAACTGGCAAGTAATCCAGAACGGGGCAGGTCATCATGGCAATCACAACAGAAGCAGCCAAAGCAACAGCTTACCCCTAAATCCAGTTTGGCGTGACGCCATACCCACAAATCAGGTCCTCAGGGTGGGAGGAAGGCTGACAGACTTTTATTCTATCTGGCAAACACACATACAAGACCCATGTGTTCTCATAATCAGAGAAGGATACCTGATACTGTTTTCAGCCTGCTCCCTCCAGATTTGTCAGCCCCACATTGCCCAGAGACCCATCCAAACTGCAAGCTCTCTCAATAGCAATCACCGACCTAATCCAAAGCAACGTAATCATTCTGGTACGCGTCAATCACAGGCCCCAGGGATTTTACTTAAACCTGATCCTGGTCAAAAAAGAGGGTTCCTTCCACTCCGTGCTCAACCTTAAACCACAGAACCCATTCATTCAACAGGCAGTGAGGAACACCCAGCTATGTATGGACACCGTGACAAAACAAGGCTGGTTGATCAATCACAAGAAAAGCTCCCTCACTCCAACCCAGGAACTATAGTTCCTAGGCATGATTTTCAACATAGTAATGAGGAGAGTGACCGACAAAATCAACAGAATTGTAAACACTACAACAGACTTCTGCACCAGGCCGTGGCTCTCAGTGGAGGGTTGTCTCTGCCTTCTAGGGTTCATGGTAGCATCATTGGATGCAATCCCATTCAGAAAATTCTATATGTAAGTGCTTCAGTGGCACTTTCTCAGCCAGTGGAACAGAAATCACCACAACCTCTCTGAGAATCACCCTCCCACCAGCGGTCAGACTCCTCCTGTGGTTGACTCAAAGAGACAACCTGAACAAGGGCAGGCTTTTGTACCTGCCATCCTTGAATGTCGTCACAATGGACGCCAGCCTCTTACTGTGGGGCGCAGTGTTCCAAACTTTGAATTGTCAGGGGACATTGACAGAATCCCGACTACCAATCAACATACTTGAAATCGGGGGCCATCAGCAAGGTCATTGCAAATTGGGCCCACCTGCTAACAAACTACCCACTGCGCATTCAATCCAACAATGCCACAGCTGTTGCATACCTTAACAAACAGGGAGGGACACAAAACACCCAAGAGATGTTAGAGGTAGCCACGATACTTCACTGGGCAGAGATGAACATTCCAGCACTGTCTGCAGTCTACATCCCAGGGGTCCAAAAATGGGAAGCCGACTACCTCAGCTGCCAGACCATCGATCAGGGGGAATGGTCCCTGCACCTTCAGGTCTTCCATCCAATAGTGCAGTGGTGGGGGGTCCCCGACATAGACATGTTGGCATCCAACTGCAACTTCAAGGTACTGACATATTGTGCCAGATCACAGGATCCCAAAGCATCGTTCATAGATGCCTTGAGCATACCCTGGTGTACGCTTCTCTACCACTGGCCATTCTACCACAGGTGGTACGGAAGACCAAGCTAGATACTATTTGCCCAAACTGGCCCTGGTATGCAGATCTCATATCATATTAGGGATGCACCGAATCCAGGATTCGGTTCAGGATTCGGCCGAATCTTTTTGCCAGCCCGAGCCGAATCGTAATTGTAATTTGCATATGCAAATTAGGGGTGGGGAGGGAAATCGGGTGACTTTTTGTCGCAAAACAAGGAAGTAAAATATTTCTCCCCTTCCCATCCCTAATCTGCATATGCAAATTAGGGTTCGGATTCAGTTCGGTATTCGGCCGAATCTTTCACAAAGGATTTGGGGGTTCGGCCGAATCCAAAATAGGGGGTTCGGCCGAATACAAAATAGGGGGTTCGGCCGAATCCAAAATAGGGGGTTCGGCCGAATCCAAAATAGTGGATTCGGTGCATCCCTATATCATATATAAGTAGACCGGAGCTACTTACACAGGGGCCGATACAGCAAGACAATACATCCATGCTGCATGACGGCACGGCTATTGAGACATCCTTATGGCAAACCAGGAGATTATCCCCACAGGCCACACAGATCCTCTTAAAAGCAAGAAATGCATCCACTAACGTGATCGATCTATCGAAGGACATGGCACGCCTTCCTCCATTGGTGTGAACAGGCAGTACTCCCTTGCCAAACAACTTCAGTTCAATATTCAAGAGAGAGACTTCAGCACTTTCTGTTCTACTACAACACCTATGTGCCTCGAACGCCAAGGTTAAAAAGTTCTTCCAGGGAGTCAGCAGGACCCGACCACAAGTTTGTGATTCAACACCCCCCTGGGACCTCAACTTAGTGCTCTCAGTGTTACAGAAGCCTCATGTGAGCTCAAATTACGCACACTGAAGATGTGTTTTTTATTAGACATACCTTCCGCTAAGTGTGTCTCAGAGCTAGCAGCTCTGTCAGGCAAACCACCCTGTCTAGTGATTCACCAGCATAGGGTAGTGTTTAGGACGGTGCCAAAGGCGGTCTCCTCATTACACATTAATGAGGAGAGTAACTTGCCCTCCCTATGCCCACACTCTTCTAACACCAAGGAAAAGTCTCTGCACATCTAAGACGTGGTCCATGCAGTAAAGTATTACCTGGGTAGAACCAAAACCTTTAGACTATCAGACAGCTTCCTTGTCACATATGGTGGCGCCAAGAAGGGCTATCCAGCATCCAGAACAATAGCTAAATGGCTGGTGGGCCATCTGGGCATCATTATCTACCTTTATTAAGTTCTACAGACTACAGATCTTCCACTCTGCCTTTGGCCGTAAGGTCTTGCAGGCAGATGTTGTGCCATAATCTGATGAGACCCACCCTACAAGGAGACAGCTTTTGGACGTCTCCCTAAGGTCTGCACTCACAGGAAGGGTTGCCTAGTGAAAAGGAGACTTACCTGAAAATCCTTTTCTCATAGGCCCGGATTGTCAACGCAATAAGCCCCGTTCCTCAATTCAGTTATAGCAGTGTTTTATATCATGTTATCTTCTACTTCTTTTTTTGTTTTATTCGTATCTGTACCTCACCTCAGACAGCATGCTATAAAAACTGGATCCCGGAGGTGAAGTCCAATCTAATATAGAAGTGTGGAGATCCAATTATTCTTCTATAGTGTCTGCACTGACAATCCGGGCCTACGAGAAAAGGTTTTTCTGGTAAGTCCAAAATCCTCTTCATACCAAATTAAATATATATATTCTGTTCGTGGAGCGCACACCATGAAATGTATGATTACCTGGGTGCCAGTCCAAATATAACCAATAAAGTAAATCCAGAGGTGACGGCACTCACAGGAAAAATTGCAACAGTCCAATAGAGTGAAACCATGTTTATTGTAATCCTACGACGAACCTTCGTCAGGGAAAGAAAACAGAACACAACAGTGCAGTGCAGGTTTTAAATGTTGTCAAGATGGCGCCAAATTGTGGTTGCTAGGATGCCTAGCAACCCGTGCACAGGGAAAACGTGACAGTGCAAGGGTAAAAACAGTATTGTGGGCATAAGGCTAGGCAAGTGTACCTTTAAGGCAGGTGCCCAACCCGTGGAACATCCAAAGTATCAAAAGCAACAATGCATGAATAAAGAGCTGAAGTAACAGCTGAATTACCCATCCTTCAATCTGTTAGCGGTGAACCGGAACTATGCTAAGCGCCAGGCAATTCAGTGAGCAGCAGCAGAGGAGCATTGCCTAGCAATGCCTACGCTAGGTCTGTGTCCTGGCTCTGCGCTAGCCCTTCTTGATGGGCTGTTCAACTTGCCATAGACAGACCCACAAGGCCTATGGGGCCGAGGTGCCGCGGGACTTGGTGGGGAACACAGACAGCTAGTTAAAGCCGGTGATGACCCCACATTTAAGCCCTATTTCACCCCTTAAAATCGGACGGGAGGTGCTTAGGGCTTATTGCACCTCTGAGCTGTGCTGTATCACCTGAGTGCCATATCCACATAACAGAATAGGGTAATATCTCATTAATGGAATGATGCCAACTTAGAGGTTTATGGTCAAACCAGTGTAGTTCCTGGATGTGGGTTAGGTTAGCCCATGTGGGGTACTCCTGCTAGCCACACACCGTATAAGGTGCCCATACCTGCCCAAATACATGCAGTCGTGTGCACAGGTGTGATCTGTGCCAAAAGAAGGGGGAGGGAATATGATTAAGGGAAACATAATGCAAGGAAAGAATCAGCAACGCAACAATATCAGCAATCATAAAGAATGTATCGGATTGTCCCACATAAACAGTCAAATAAAGCATTCCAATGGGAGTGTCTCGTTAAGGCCCCGAGGGGCCACAGTTTGAAAATCCATCTTGATTCTCTGCGAAGTAACGCTTGGTCACTGTTACCTCCCCTATCAAGGGATGGCTGAAAGTCAATTATCATGCATTTAAATGTGGGTAGTGTATGTCCTTTCAGCAAAAAATGCTTCGCCACAGGTTGGAGAGCCTTCCCCTCCTTTAGGGCCTTACTGATGGCCGACCTATGGTTGCCTATCCTTTCTTTGAAAGTTGTGCACGTCTTGCCGACATAATATAGTCCACAGGGGCAGGTGATGATGTAGACTACAAAAGGATGAGTTACAGCTCAATCTGTGCATGATTTTAAATCTTTTTTCTGTATGAGGATAGGGAAAATCAGAGCCTGTGAGCAGACATCTGCAGGTGACACAGTCCGGACATTTAAAGCATCCCGTTTTTGTCTGCTGGGTTAGCCAGTTTGTGTCTGTGCTGGCTGATTTCAAAAAGTCAGTGCGCATCAATTGATCTCTCAAGCTTCGGTCTCTCCTGTAACCCATCATTGATTTTGGGGCCTGATGTAGGGACAAGGATTCATCCATGTTTAGCATAGGTCAATGCTTGTTCACACTTGCTGTTAGTTGTCGGGATGCAGCTGTGTAGGTGGTAGTGAAGATCAATGGGTGGGGAGAGCTCTGTGTGAGCTGTTTCTTAGCCAATAGATCTGACTGGGTACATGTCAAGGCTCTTTCTAATTCTCTGCAGAGTAATTCATCTGAATAGCCTCTTTCCAGAAATCTGTTAAACATTTCACGTAGCTGGATCGCAGCAGTTTCCATTGAGCTGTTGTTCCTGATCACCCTTAGGAATTGTGAGTAAGGTATACCTCTTAAAGTGGCCGGAGGGTGGTTGCTCCCAGCATGTAGTACTGAGTTCCGATCGTAGGTTTCCTGAACAGTCTGGTTCCTAGATGTGAGCCTGTAAAAAAAAATGTTTAGATCCAAAAAATCAATATTGTCAGTATCAGAGTTCAAGGTTAATTTTATCGGACTATTCAGTTCATTAAGCTGTTGATGGAAGGATGATAAGGCCTCTTTGGTGCCAGTCCATATCAGGAAGAGGTCATCTATGTAGCGAAAATAGATGAGGATTTCCTTCCCTAATCGTGGCCATATATGGGCAGATTCATATTCCAACATAAAAATGTTAGCATAGGAAGGCGCGAGCGCACTACCCATGGCAGTCCCAGAAATTTGCAGATAGAAGGATTTCTCAAATCTGAAAAAATTCCTTGTGAGTGTTAGTTCCAACAGGTGCAAAAGAAAGTCAATGGGCACTTGTTGTGTATGTGAGGCTAGTAAGGCCTTGCTACATGCCGCAATTCCCTGGTCATGAGGTATAACCGTATACAAACTTTCGACATCTATAGTGACCAGTATGCTGTTAGGGGGGATATTCTTCAGGTCCTCCAGTTTCCTGATGACATGGCTTGAATCTTGTGTGTAGGATGGCATCAATTGCACTAATGGCTGTAGGTAATGATCAACATATATGGCGACTGATTGGTATAAAGAGCCTACTGCAGAAATAATTGGTCTGCCCAGTGGTGAAGAAAGGGACTTATGTACCTTGGGTAGTGTATAAATTATGGGCGTGCGGGGATATTCAGTAACAAGGTAGCTATATGTATTTTGGTCAATCCAACCCGCATTTTTTTTATTTGTTTGATATCTTTACCTATGATGTTACCAAAGGTACGTATGGCTGCTGGGGTATTGGGTGGCTCAAAGTTTCTCTTACTTTTGAATTTAGGGGTGGCTTGCTCGGGTGTGCCCCTAAAGTGCTCTTTTAATTTAAGTTTCCTTTGGAATCTATGTATATCAATAAGTAAATCAAGGGGATCAGGTGTGTTGCTAGGGACAAAAGATAAACCCTTGGAGAGTCGTGAAATTTTACCAGGAGTCATAATATGTTTGCTTAGATGAAAAACTATGTTCTCTTGCCCCTGGGGGTTTTTCCCTTTGGGTTTACGGCCTCCCAGTCTGGTATGTCCACCCCTTCTGTTATTTTGTCTTTTCCTTTTTTCGAGCGTGTATTGACCCCTAAAAAAGGTCTTGTGGTGCTGGTGCACAGTGTCTGAGTCTGTTGATTGGTCGGAACTATCAACCGTGAGGAAAGTCCTAGGTAGTCGTATCCTTCTAAAGGCTTCTAAAGGTCTAATGGCTTTCTGACATCAGACCCAATAACCACCCGTATACCTGCTTGGATTTATAGTCGTCTGATGCTTTCTTTAGTTTATTTTGTTTGAAGTTTGTCAAGTCTTGTTTATATTTGTCAGTCACTGCCTTCGGTTTACCCAACCAGTCAGCGACGTTGTCAGTTTTAAGTGTATCTAAATACTGATCTTCTAGTTTACCAATCTCCTCCTTTACAAAAGTTAATTCTTTGCCTACTTGTTCAACTACTAGTAATATCAAATCAAATGAGCATTTGTTTAATATGCCGCACCATTTGCCGCAAAATTCGGGTTGTTGCCAACTATACTTGGAATATTATTAATTCTAAACCCACGTGGGATCAGTCTCTGGCGGTGATAATTATATAAATAAATGCAATGCAGTTTTAGGTCAAGTTCTTTCATCCTTACTGTAAAATCCGTGTTGGTCTCAAGTCTCAATATTGAATATACAGGTATGCTATGTGTAGTCATCTGCCATATCTGAGATCGAGTAGATCGGTATAATTCAGAGTGGTGGCGGTATGTGTTTCTGATGTAAGGAGCCTCAATCCAAGCAGCTTCCAATATTAATGGATCAATCTATACATATATATATATATATATATATAATATATATATATATATATATATATATATATATATATAGATTGATTTATAGAATGATTTAAAAATGTAAAATAAACTTGGCTCCCAACCACAGTATATAACAAAACATAATACAAATAATATACAGTAAATGCCACTATAATACAGGTAACAAACATGAACCTCCACTATAAAAGAAACCATAAATGGACTTTGCAAATGCAAAAAGTCCCAGGTCTACATTCAGATCTCAGGCACCAATGCCAATGTAAGAGTCTGTGGATTTACCAATTTCATCTTATCAAGGTCAATGACTCTTAAAGGAGAAACAAACCCTTTTTTAGTAAAGTTTTAATACCATGGGTTTTGCTGCTTGAACTGAGCTTTGCCTGCCTGACCTGCCTTTTGTCTTCTGATTTTGCCTGACGTTTGGACTCCCAGAACACCTGCCACTCTTCCACTAGTGGGAAGTGTAGGAGAGGTTAACCTCTGCAAGCCCTTTCAAGCTCTTACATAACCCTGTAATTTATAGAAACTCTCCTGTGTCATATCTTACACCACACCCATCCACAAGGAAACCACAAGCAATGCCACTTACTAACCTTATCCCTGAATTGAAGTGGCTATGGGTCAAAATATCCCTCAGGTTATTTGCCCTCACAACATCAGAGATTCTGGGGAAAGGGTCCCTCTAAAAATTAATCTGTTTGGAGAATGCCCTAATGTGTATGTGAACTCCCCAATTCCAAACAATAGGGTGTAATGAATCTTAAAATGGAAATACACTGTGATGTTACCTTTTTTTTCTTTTTACAAAGTTTTACAGTTTTTCCCCAGTTTATATTTATTACATGAGATAATCCCCTATCAATATTTGACTTTGGGCACCCCAATCTTTAAATTTACCCTGTGGATCTTTGGCTTTCCTCCAGATATGGGATTATCCAATCCAGAGGCATTGCCCAGCTAGGATGCCATATTTCTGATGTAGAGGATAAAAGCTGAAAAAATATAATGAGTTGGCCACAGTGTTTGTGGTATACAGGTTTGAACAAAACGTTACCATCTGTGTCTAACCTGATCTCGAGAGCTAAACAAGAAACAGTAGTACAGGAAATCTCTGAAGTCTCTAATGGATATTAAGGTTGCTGTTATTTATGGTCTCAATGATTTCTAACACACCTCTCTGGGGCCACGCTATAAGAAGAAAATATCATCTACTGTAGGTAGCGGAGCTAAAGGAGGACATCCAAAAAAAGATGGGAGTGGGAGTCATCATCGACCGATCCCACTACCCCAAAAACAGATCAGCATATGACAGGGCAGTCATTTCTGTACCTGAAATGTAAATCATGATCATTTGTACCTGCTTCTCATTGAGAATTAAACAGTGCAGTGCAGTGACGTAACCCCAGAGGGGGCAGACCCTGTGGGGTTTACATGAAAACCCATCAATGTGCAATTATGTATTAATGTAAAATCTTTGTAAAATGATCGAATATCATCAGGTCTCTTTCTCTGGCCCATGAATGTATAAGCATTGCTATTCATATATAAATAGAATTTATTCAAGCATCAAACGTCTGGCTTAGTTATTAGCACAACTTCTGGAAATCAAATGTCTTACATTTAAAGAAACCGAACATAATATAGCCCTTTACACAGAATCATGACTCCAGGCCAATGCAGTTTTCTGGGAACAGGATCACCAGCCCAGGACCCCAGGTAAGTAATTATAATCACTGGCGGGTGCCTTACATTTGACACACCATAGTGATTTAAACTAGTTCTCCTTTGCGGACAGGATTTCTGTGTACCCATCCATGAGGCTCTCTGCATCAGTGCAAGGGGCCGAGTACAGATCCCGGGCCGACCCCAGACATTAGAGCCCTCTGAATAAGTACTAAGGGGCATGCTTTTACACCATGGGCTTCCGCAGAAATTATTCTTGGGTGGGGGGAGGGGGAAAGTCATGAAGCAAAAGATTTTGATGGCTAAACTTGTATTCAGTAACTATGCGTCAAATTTGTAGGAAATCAATTTATTGGCAAAGCCCATAAAGTCACTCACAACTCACACAAATATGTAACTAGGGCGCTAAGTAGAGAATATAAATCATGAAAATCTTCTGCATGCAGTACTGCAAATATTTTTTAGCCATGTGCACTTTGTGAATAATCTTCTAAATACTACACCCATTTACCAAAACGCACCCTAGACATGCTGGTGTAATTACAACAACAAAATATGGATAATGAGCATATTAATCATAGATGAGCCAGTATAATTACTAAATAAAATAGATAACCTCAGACAAGCCAGTATAATTACTATGGAAAATGGACAATGTGCATATTAACCTGAAATGAGCTAGTATAATTACTAACCCTTGATATGCTAGTTGTGAACAACACTTATCCTGGTGGTCTAGTGGTGCGGCAGGGACGCCCGCCACGCCGCTCCTCTTGCCTAAGTCCAGGTGGCATCCAAGTAAGCCGAGGGCTCCTCCCGAGGCCCAAAGGCGGTCACACTACTGGTGAAGCACGAGCCGAGACCAAGGTGCCTGGTGTTTGTTCTGGTGTTGGGTGCTGACCGATACACCAATATAATTACTACAGGAGATTAATAATTAGCATATCTACAGACTTGCCAGTATAACCACTTTAGAAATGACCAATGAACACTCCTTTAACCCCAGAAAAGCCGGTATCGCTGAAAACATGCCAGTAATAACATGGCAGTAATATGAATCCCCTCACTTACACTACCATAGCATATCTCCCAACTGTCTCGTTTTTCGCAGGACAGTCCCGATTTTGACAGCTCAACCCACAGTCCAAGATTGTTACTGAAATGTCTCTACTTTCTCTTTATCTCCTGCAATGAACAGTCAGAAAAAGATACAAAGTTTCTAAAATGTATTTGGCAGAGAGCCCAGACTATGTGGTAGGTGCACTTTGATACATTTGTAATAATTTAAGATTAGCAAGAAACAATTGTAACAATTTAGAATAAGCAGGTCTCTTGGGGAAACTGTGACTTGCAGCTTAAAGGGTAATTCATCTTCATTAGCAAAACTGTAATAACACATAAAAACCACCACAGAAATGTGTTCAGACTTTCATAACCTGCTAAATTTTGCTCCATGCAGCAAATCTTTTTGTCCCTCTTTCTATTTCCAAAATGTTGATATGGCATAGCCAGAATACCAACACCAATGTTCTTCTTTCCTGCTGCTTCCACCATGCTTTTCTCTCATATAAAATTCAAAATTCATGCTGTGAAGACTGGCTATATGAAGGAGACCAGCAGTTGAATGATAGGGCTTGTGCGATATTTTGCCTGTTGTTTTTTAAAAGTAATATCTACATTTTTAAGATTTCTTGCACTAAACAGGTGAATCAGAAATTAAAGTCACTTCCTTGCCTATGAGCAAAGTCATAATCTATAAGAAGCCTCCATGTAATGAGCTGATCCTTATCTTACAACCCAACAGTACAGCTGGGGGAAGAGAGGATTTTGTTTATAAAGAAGGCATCTCTGTTGATTGACCACGCTCATGGGGACAGGAAGTAGAATGTAACTTTACTTTCAGATTATTTTGTTTTTCAGATTTTGCAATGTTTACTGCAAGAAATACTAAAAACCATAGATTGTTTGTATGTAAAAAGTATGTTTGGCACAAGCCCTGTTGATCTTTAAATTAACTTTTAGTATGTTATAGAATGGCCAATTCTAAGCAACTTTTCAGTTGGTCTTGATTGTTTTTATGTTTTTTTTTATAATATGTTTTTTATTGAATAAATTCAAAATACATGGTATATATGAAAAAAACATTGGCGGTCAGGGCCTCCCTACAAGTTAAAAAAAAATCATTTGTGGTCAGCCCCCCCTATAAGTTAAAAAAAAAACTATTGGCACCAGGGCCCCCATAAAAGTTCCAAGGAGCAGTCAGGGCGTCCGCTGCTAGCGGAAGAGGATCCCGGTAGCGTGCGAAGAAGAGAGGAACCTTTCCATTGTGACGGGTTGCCATGAGGTCGACCTCAGGAGTTCCCCATCTTTGACAGAGTTGGTGAAATATGTCATCCCTTAGAGACCACTCTCTTGGGTCTAGGGATTGTCTGCTGAGAAAATCCACCTCCTAGTTGAGAAGCCCTGGAATGTAAATCTCTGGGAGATATGCTTGGTAAGTCTCTGCCCAGCGAACGATGAGCCTGACTTCGTCGGATTGGATCCTTACAGCCCGACCCACTAGCTGTTGTTGCCAGTGGACTAAGGCTAGTCGGATGGGCCGAATCTCCAAAACGTTGATGTGGAGACGCTGCTCTGTTGGGGACCAGAGGCCCTGTAAAAAGCAAATAAAATAAAAATCTAACTTCTGATTAGGAGCTCTATGTCCTAACCTCCTGAGGACACAACTTAAACTGGCCTGGCTCCGCCCAGGAGCTGAGGTATAGCAGGAGGACGAGGGACTAGTTTTGTTTGTATTTGTTGTGTACTGCCTCCTAGTGGTGCAAGCTATACCCCACTGTTCCTGTGTCCCCCAAGCAGACCAAGGAGAAATAATATATTATTAACATGCATGATAAAAGTGTGTGTTTGCTTCAGAAACACTACTATAGTTTATATAAATAAGCTGTTGTGTATTGATGGGGACAGCCATTCAAGCAGGAAAAAAGGAGAAAAGGCACAGGTTACATAGCACATAAGAGATGAGCCCTGTCCAACACAATAGTGTTTTATCTGTTATCTGCTATGTAACCTGTGCCTTTTCTCCTTTTTTCCAGCTTGAATGGCTGCCCCCTGGCTACACAGCAGCTTCTTTATATAAACTATAGTAGTCTTTCTAAAGCAAACATGCCAGATTTACCAGTGCAGAGCAACATTACATTTTAATTACTTTGATACACTTTCAGCATTTGTAGTTACTGTCCCTTTATACATTCCCCTGATTGCTGTGAAACTTTTCAGTAACGTCAGCAGGAGCGATGTTCACATCCCCAACACAGAATCTTTGGCTTCAGGAAAGGTCTGAATATGTATGGGACGTCACTTCCGGGCTGGAAAATTTTTCATCAGTGTGTGAGCATTGCAGGTTGACAGCTCTGCTTAAAGGAGAAGGAAACCCCCAGGGCGCTAAACCCCTCCCCCCCTCCCCTGTGCTGCCCCCCCTCCCTCCTCCCCCCTGGCCTACCTGTCCCCCTGGGCAAATGCCCCTAACTTTTTACTCACCCCTCTGCGCAGGTCCTGTCCACGGAGTACGCAGTCGCCATCTTCTCCCACGCGCGTCTTCTTCCTGCTCTGATCGGCGTTTTCTGGCGCATGCGCAGTAGGAACAGGTACCGGTACGGCTCTACTGCGCATGCGCCGAATGCCACGAAGTGAAATCGGAAAACTTCGTGACATTCGGCGCATGCGCAGTAGAGCCGTACCGGTACCTGTTCCTACTGCGCATGCGCCAGAAAACGCCGATCAGAGCAGGAAGAAGACGCGCGTGGGAGAAGATGGCGACTGCGTACTCCGTGGACAGGACCTGCGCAGAGGGGTGAGTAAAAAGTTAGGGGCATTTGCCCAGGGGGACAGGTAGGCCAGGGGGGAGGAGGGAGGGGGGGCAGCACAGGGGAGGGGGGGGAGGGGTTTAGCGCCCTGGGGGTTTCCTTCTCCTTTAAGAGGTGCAGCCTATCTCTTTCAAATAGCCTGTAGCTCGTGAAAAAAGAGGCCCAGTACTCCAAAACAGTATCCAAATATTGGTGAAAACTAATACCAGGTAAATGCAGGTGCTATCAACTTAATTAATTATTGCGTTCAGCGTCTTTTCTTAATTATTTAAGTTTTAAATGTATGTATTACCAGTTTAGACGCTCACCAAGTTTAGGATGTGGTGCGGGTGCAACAGTCCCGAACCCGCCGCTTACTTTATCTTATATGCAATCTTGAAAGCCAAGGTCACTCACCACTGTCCGTTGGAGGTCTGGGTGCTGTGTCTCGAACCCGTAGCTTGGGGAGACCACTTTACTTCATCTTCCAAAGTGGAATGATGAAGTAAAATTATCCAAATGTTGTTGTAATGTACTTTAATTACTTTTTTGAGAAGTGTGTGGTTTATCTTTAATTTCACTTAGCAGCGTTGTCTCAGATATATTTTCCAGCCTGGTAGGGTTAAAATATATGTATGGCAAACATGCAAGAGCACCCTTCCTTGAGTGAGGAAATTGGCCAGAGTATTGAAGGATCGCTGGGAACCTCGGGCCACATCAAAGTAATTAAAATATAATATACTATTGCTCTGCACTGATAAATCTGGCATGTTTGCTTTAGAAAGACTACTATAGTATAAAAAGAAGCTGCTGTGTAGCCAGGGAGCAGCCATTCCATCTGGAAAAAAGGAGAAAAGGCACAGGTTACAGGGTTGCCACCTTTTCTGGAAAAAAATACCGGCCTTCCTATATATTTATCTTTTTTCCCTATTAATAACATTGGGATCAACCATCATTTTTACTGGCTAGGCCGGTAAAATACTGGCCAGGTGGCAACCCTAGTTACATAGCACATGAGATGATCCCCTGTCCAACACAATAGTGTTTTATCGGTTATCTGCTAAATGGCTGCCCCTAACTACACAGCAGCTTCTTTATATAAACTATACTATGTATGCCTACAAATAACCTACACCCTTAGGGGTGCCACCTTTTCTGGAAAAAATACCAGCCTTCCTAAATTTTTATGGTTTTTCCCTATAAATAACATTGGAATCAAGCAACATTGTTACTGGCCCGGCAACCTATAGTTGTATAGTGTATACTAATTTTTATTTTGTGCAATAAAATAAAAAACAAGTGTACAGTAAGAAAAAACGTTCCTGTCCAGTCCAATTTACAATCCAAGGGTGTAGGTTATTTACAGGCAACATAAATAGTACTTCCTGCTATTCTTAAATGGTTTGCGTTTTCAATAAATGCAAAGCTTGGACCAGATAGCGTTTCAAGTTAATACTGCTATTAAAAAATAATATTTAATACCACAAGAATTTGCCGTAGTTGTATTTCTTTTATTACTTGTTTTTATTACGTTTTAGAAACGAATCTGGTTGCAAATGAAACAGCCGCATCATGTGATAGCCACTAGTTCTACTCCCCCCACCAAAATGACTGACAATATGCTACAGGAACAAGACACGCCTTATATCCTTGAGAGCGAGGCCACATCGCGGTCTCATTTTTTAACTGACGTCGTAATGCGTCATTCAAAAGAAGATGGCGGCGCCCGACGGAGACATGCAGAAGATGGAGGTTTCGGTAGATAGTCGGGAAGATCAAGATCAGTCACGTGGCAACACCGAGACCATTCCCGGTTTCCCAGACACGGACGCTTTTGTTAAGGTTTACGTTTATGCTGCTAAGTGTTTTCCTTCATGTTTAAAAACTATAGGAATAGTCACTAGAACGTAGAAATAAGTGGCTGTGGCTGAGTTTTTTTTTTGTTGTTGCTGTATTAATACTGAAGCTTACGTTTTTCACATATTTAACAGTCTTATGTAGTGCTGTGTGTAGTATCGCTTGGAAGGCAACAGAACAGATTTTCTCATTTAAAATGCTGTATGTGAATCCCCTGTGCACACTTTCTTACAAAGAATAATACTATTAACACGTGCTAGTGAATTCATTACTTCCACCTTAAAAAATCTTAGCACTCGGGATATGGTTACAACTATTTTGCTACTTTTATTTATATTAGCTATAGTTGCTTTAATGGGAAGAAGCCCTCTGGTCTGTCAAGTAACAACCTGTCAATTGAAAGTTAGGGGCATATTTATTTGTGTAAAACAAAATTTGCTGAAAAAATGGTGTAAAAAGCTGTGTAAAGTAAATGGTAAAAAGTAAACTTTAACAAGGTGTGTTTTATTCTACGCCATGCAAGCGCAAGATTTGCCGCCATTATTGTACATTGCTTCAGACCTTTGTAAGTGAGTTTCGACAGAAGTCACTATAAGAAAAATCGCATTAAAAAAGGAACGCGGTTTGTTTACACAGCAAAGCCTGGTGATGTCTGTGTGAGGAATTATCTTGCCTTTTTTTATGTAAACCACATAATAAATAGTGTATTGGGGAATAGATCCTTATTGCTCTGGAAATACTGACAGCAAGTAATTTTTTGTAAGTCCAGTTCAAGGTAAATACCTTGTAGATTTAGAAGTCCTTTTTTTTTTTTTTTTTCAATCAATCTTATGGTACCTTTTGTTTTCCAGCATGCCCTTGGAACAGTTGTTTCAGCAACAAAGGCTTCGACTGGTCTTCCACAGGGTGGGGATGAATATGATTTTTACCGCAGCTTTCCTGGTTTTCGCGACTTCTGTGAATCACAGGGAGACCGTTTACTCCACTGGTAAGATGGTGTTTTTTTTTTTAATTTTACAGATAGCTATGTTGGCTTCTGGAAAAACAACATTGAAGGATATATAATAAAAGTTTCTAAGCTGGCCACAGTTTTAATCACTTATAGAAACCAATCAGCAAGTATAATTTACTGGGCACATGTTTAAAAGCAACCATCTTATTGGTTTCTAAATGTTACTGCACCTGGGCAAAACTAGTGCTTTTTATTAAATATGGCAGGATTAAGTCTTCAACACAACTAATTGAAGTTTATAAAGTACTCTGTTTAGCTATTCCACAAAACTCCTCCTTTTCATACAAACCAAGGACTTATAAATCCCACTCTCACTTAGTCTATCTTTCCTTTCTATTGCTGGCAGCTGGGGACATTTCCCCAAACCCTGGCCCTTACCCCATCCCAGTTATATCACGGCCACGAGCTCCTTCTCTCCGGAGCAAATTCCAACAGTACAGAACACTTACTCCTATACCCAAAAACCCAGTTAATCTTTCATGTGCTCTCTGGAATGCCAGATCTGTCTGCAACAAACTCACCGCTATACACGACCATTTCATTGCAAATTCCTTTAACCTACTTGCGCTTACTGAAACCTGGCTTTCTTCTACTGACACTGCCTCACCTGCTGCCCTGTCCTATGGGGGCCTACACCTTACTCATACTCCCAGACCTGGGGGTGGGGTAGGTTTGCTTCTCTCTCCCCGCTGTACTTTTAAAGTTCTTCCACCTGTTCCCTCTTTATCATTCTCCTCATTTGAGGCTCACTGCATTAGGCTCTTTTCTCCTGTTTCACTCTGCATTGCTGTTATATATCGACCACCAGGACCAACTGCACAATTTCTGGACAACTTTGCTGCCTGGCTTCCTTACTTTCTTTCATCTAACATCCCATCCATCATATTAGGTGACTTTAATATACCCGTTAACAACATTAACAACTCTTCTGTCTCTAAAATTCTTTCACTAACCTCCTCCCTAGGCTTATCTTTGTGCTCAGACTCCCCCTCTCACTCCAATGGTAATGCTCTGGATCTCATATTTACCAGACTCTGTTCAACCTCCAATTTTACTAACTCCCGATTTCCCCTCTCTGATCACAATATGCTCACATTTCAACTCTCACTAACTCCCTCCTCACCCCCTGCTATTCCCCAAACACGTACTTACCGTGACTTGCAAGCTGTAGACGTGTCACATCTCTCTTCTTCCCTTGACTCTCTTCACTCTTAATATCTCAACCATCTCATGTCCTAATGTGGCTACCTCTGTCTACTATAGTACTCTCACCACTGCCCTAAATGAGCTTGCTCCTATAAAAACTAAACGTTCTCGACCCAAACCACTTCAACCTTGGCATACTGCTCATACAAAAGCGCTCCAAAGACACTCACGTGCACTTGAGCGTCGCTGGCGCAAATCCCGTTCAGAATCAGACTTTTGGAGCTACAAATCTGCCCTGCGCTCCTTTAACACCAGCCTCTTCCAAGCCAAACAAACATACTTTACTTCACTCATTAACTCCCTTTCTAAAAAACCAGCACAACTTTTCTCCACCTTTAACACTCTCCTTTCCCCTTCTCCACCCCCTCCATGCACATCTGTCTCTGCTCAAGATATTGCTGAGCACTTCAAAAACAAAATTGACACTATCAGAAGGGACATTCCACTACTCAACCCCCCTAGACTTCCACCACCCTCCCTCCACACTCCCCAGTCTCTCCTGTGCTCCTTCACCCCTGTCACTGATGAGGAAGTCTCAAAGCTTCTGGCCTCTTCTCACCTTACCACCTGCCCGCTTGATCCAATTCCCTCAAAACTTCTCCGCAATACCAATCCTTGTCTAATCAAAGCCTTAACTCACCTATTTAATCTTTTGCTCTCAACTGGACTGTTTCCTTCTCAACTAAAACATGCTCTTGTCACCCCCATTCTGAAAAAACCCTCTCTTGATCCCTCCAATCTTGACAACCTCAGACCTATCTCTCTGCTACCTTTTATCTCTAAACTACTTGAGCGCCTAGTCTACAACCGACTTACCTCATTCCTCTCTGA
This sequence comes from Xenopus laevis, assembly GCF_017654675.1. Lineage (NCBI taxonomy): Eukaryota > Metazoa > Chordata > Amphibia > Anura > Pipidae > Xenopus > Xenopus laevis. Next base: position 67,357,658 of record NC_054383.1, on the reverse strand, counting down.
CCATAACCTGCTGGACCCCCTACAATCTGGTTTTAAGCCACAACACTCCACGGAAACTGCCCTGACTCGACTAACTAATGACCTCTTAACCGCTAAAGCCAACAATCATTTCTCACTACTAATACTGCTTGATCTCTCAGCCGCATTTGACACTGTAGATCACCCTCTCCTCCTCCGGTGCCTCCAGTCGCTTGGCCTTCGTGACACAGCCCTGTCCTGGTTTTCTTCTTACATCACCAATCGTTCCTTCAGTGTCTCCTACAATGGAGTATCATCTTCTCCCCTACCTCTTTCTGTTGGAGTTCCTCAAGGCTCTGTCCTGGGACCATTACTATTCTCCCTCTATACTTCCTCCCTTGGCAAATTAATAAATTCGTATGGTTTTCACTACCACCTCTATGCTAACGATACTCAGATCTATCTCTCATCTCCTGATCTCAACCCAGAACTCCTAACTCGCGTCTCCTCCTGCCTGTCCGCTATCTCTACCTGGATGTCGCAACGCTACCTTAAATTAAACCTCTCTAAAACTGAAATGGTTCTCTTTCCCCCAACTAACACCACTAGCATCCCCGAAGTATCCATCATAGTTAACAATTCCACTATCACCCCCTCTCCCCAGGCCCGGTGCCTTGGGGTTATCCTAGATTCTGCCCTGTCATTCACTCCTCATATCCAGTCACTTATTAAATCATGTCACTTCCACCTAAGGAACATATCCAAAATACGATCATTTATCACCCAAGACGCTGCCAAAATTCTTATTCACTCTCTCATCATATCGCGTCTAGACTACTGTAACTCTCTTTTAATTGGCCTCCCCCTCCAGAGACTGTCACCTCTCCAGTCCATAATGAACACTGCTGCGAGGCTCATACACCTCAGCAACCGCTCCTCCTCTGCCTCGCCATTCTGTCAATCCCTGCACTGGCTTCCGTTACCTTTCAGAATCAAATTAATGACACTGACTTTCAAAGCACTTCACAACTCTGCTCCACCCTACATCTCTGAACTCATCTCTATATACTCACCCACTCGCTTACTACGCTCCTCTACTGACCTGCTACTCAACTCTTCTCTCATTAACTCCTCACATGCTCGCATTCAAGACTTTGCAAGGGCTGCACCCCTCCTCTGGAACGCTCTTCCACGGTCTGTCCGACTTTCTCCCAACCTTTCTGCTTTCAAAAAATCTCTGAAAACGCACTTCTTTCGAGAAGCCTACCCTCACTCTGCTTAACTACCAAACGCAACACCACATACAATACCACATTTCTCACCCACTCAATTCGATCTTGCCCACTCCCACACCTTGTGTATTACTCCCTTCCCTTTAGACTGTATGCCTATGCATAGGGCCTTCCTCACCTTTTTGTACCTGTATTGATTGTGATGTTTGTTACTCTATGTATTCTATGTATGTAATTCATGTGATGTAGTTGTATAATCACGTTTACTTTACAGTGCTACGCAATATGTTGGCGCTATATAAATACATGTTAATGATAATAATAATAATAAATGGCCTAGGTGCTATTCTGCAGCTTGAGACACAGTGCATTGTTCTCTCTTTTAAAGAGCACATATCAAAAAAGTGTTTTCCCCCACTGGAGGTGTGCTAAAAGAGTCCATATTTTGGGTGTGGGGGCAGCCATGTTGGGCATGTCAACTGCTCCTATGTCATGGGCATGTAATTAGTATGCAGAGGCACTTGCTCATTATAGGAATGTGTGCCCCAACATGGCCTTCTTCACCAGTAGCTTCTTCCCAATGTGGGTGGCCTATTGCTTGAGAGGGGCTATCTGAAGCATACATTTTTCTTTTGGGTTTTGATGCAATTTTTATTTATGAAGGCAGCTGTTTTACTTTTTCTGTTTATCATTCTGTTTTGTTTCCTTTTGTGATAGTATGAGCCAGGTTATGCAGTATCATGGCTGTCGTAGTCATATCCGGGATCGAAGCAAAGTCACATTGCTGGAAGATAAATTTGATTTGCTTATTGATGCCAATGACTTAATTCTGGAGAAAGTGGTACGTGGTTTATATAATTTTTTTTTTCTTTGTGGAATTTCATTTTAAATACCTCATATTTTGTATCATATCCACTATAAATTGAAGTCTGTTCCAGTTTATTATTCTCCTCTCTGTAGGATAACCAATACTGTATAGCCATGAGCTTTTACCTTGCATATTTGTACTCTTCTCTGTAATTAAGTTGATTGAGAATCGTTCTACTATATACTTAGTAGTTGCTATATACTTTTAACTTTCAAAAAAGTCTTTTGAAATGATCTATATATAAAATAGAATAGGCGTTTCAAGTAACTCAGTGGTTTGTAAAGTGAGATACCAAAACTCTTCTCATCATAAAATGTTGCATAGAAATATTTTAAATATAGTTTGTATTAAATACAAATATATTTTTAAGGGTATTTTACTTGATGAAGCATCTGGACTAAACAGGAATCAGCAGCCCATCCTCCCTGTTGGGCTTCAGCCTCCAAAGACAATTGTTTCCAGCTGGAATAGGAAGGTGAGAAATTTGATAAATTTGTGCTTTGTTGTTGTTTTGTTTTTTTTTTTTTTTTGTTTTTTTTATCATGCAAATGTATTTACAGACATTTGGAACTGGCAGCAACATTCCGTGTATTTTTCAGTCATATGTCATTGCTGCTCATATTTTGCCAGTGCAAAACAACTTTTTTTTTTTTAAGATGTGTAGCATTGGAATAATTATGGGTGTCTATTTTCATAATCTATAACGCTAATTTAAAAACAGAATGGACGATATTCCTAATTGTTTTGGCCACAAGTAAGATAAAGAAAATAAATATTTGTTGCATGTTGCCGATGGGGTTGGGAAGGGGGTAGCTGGTAAATTGGTGTGTAGAGGCTGTTGTATTTGGGTGGGCGGGTCATGCCTTGAGAGCCCATATCTGACACTGAACACTGTAAAAGTGTGCAGGCACTGCCCAAAACTGTTGGTGACAACAGTTTAAAGGGACTTCACCCCTTTTACTAAATAGCATATAGAATGTGATCAGTATGTATGGTAGTTTTCAAGGAAAGTTGGCTTGTAGGGCATAGATTGGATGTGTTTAAACCCTAGAGAACAGCTGTGGAACAGAAAGGTTGTAAACAAGCAATAAAAACATTCATTTTTATTCATGCTAAGGCTGTCATTTTATTTTCTGTAAAAAAGAAAAGATGTCTCAATGGGTAGCACTGGTGCCTTGCAGAATAAGTGTTCTTAGTTCAATTCCGTCTAGGGAGGTTGTATATTCTCATGGGTTTTTTTCCCACATTGCAAACGCATACAGACGGGGTTACTGGCTCCTGATAAAATTAGCCTAACTGTGTGTGACTGTGATTTGGACCATAGATTGTAAGCTCCACTAGGCAGGGACTGATGTGAATGTTGTATTATCTCTGTAAAGTGCTGCAGAAATAGCAGTGCTATATAATTCAAGGAAATAAAATATAACCTAACTTATTTTTTTTTTTTTTTTTTGCAGACTAGTGACTTAAGCAAAAAAGGCAAAAATGAAACTTTTCGACTGCTTCATGCTAAGAACATTTTGCGCCCCCAACTTAAGTTTAAAGAAAAGATTGACAATTCGAACACTCCTTTTGTTTCAAAACTCTTTGTGAAGCCTAATGCACAAAAGCCTCTACCTGAAGGTGAGCCCTTTTTGCTTTTGTGAAGATGTTATGATTGTTTATTGATCATAAAAGTCTTACATAAATGAGCCTTAATTATAATATTCTAGCTTCTATGAGCAAGTATATGAAGCATTCTCATCAATTGAATTCTGCTCAAGCCTCAAATGTTAAACCACCTCTTATCAAATTTCTGCACTGGCTACCTATATATACTTGCATCAAATTTAAACTCCTGACCCATGCTTACAATGCTATCCTCTTTCCCTCTTTACATTTCAAGTCTTCTCTCCAGATACACACCAAACCGATAACTTCATTCCTCCAATGAATTTAGATTTTCCTCCTCCCTAGCATGCATACCTATTGAAAATTCCCCAATATAAACCCCCACTCCACTACATATTTTTATACCTTGTGTCTCGCTTGTCCCCACCTCTATAGATTGAGATTTTGCTGGCAGGGCCTACGTTACCAATGTATCTATTTATCTGTCAGTTGTTCCTTAACCTTATGTTCATCACTGCTGATTATATTGGGGCTTTTAAATAAATTGGCCATTTAACGTTTTATTGCTTTGTATATCTGTCAGTTGTTACTTACACTTTTTTTTTTTTAAATAAATGTGCCAATAATGCTAATTGCTTTCTATAACTTTTTTCATTCAAAGTTTTACCCATGTATGTAGAGTCTGATTTTGATATGCTTTAATTATATCTATTATTTATCTGTATTCTGACGGTTCTCTTCTGTAAGCTTCATGAGAAATTCCCTCTTATCAGTTCTCAGGAAGAGACTAGAAACACAGCAGAGACAAGAGGATCTAGATGTTCCTTCTGCTTTGGCAGAATTTATTCATCAGCAAAGAATGAACATAAGTGAAGAGTATATGTAAGTATAATATAGTGATTTTGGTGTCCCTGTTTAAAAAGCTTTCTATAGATTGTTGGAAAATGTGCCTAATAAATAATGTTACTCTTACAGGCCTATTTTTATTATGCCATTTAGTATGGGGTATTTGTGAGATACAAGAAAAACAAAGGCACATTCACTGGGGGGTGCTGAGGCACACTCTGTGAACATGATAACTTAACTAAGACCCCAGGCTGGTGCTCCCCAGCCAGGGGTCCCATCTTTTGAGAATGTGCTGCCATCTGCATAGATCTCACTACTTTTTATGTTAAAGACACAGTAGAGTGTGCGCACAGTAGAGAAGGAAACTCCCAAGTGGTCAAGTGAGTCTGAGCAGCTGAGTGGATCACCCACAGAGCACTGTTGACCACGGTTTTGGATAGTGTTATCAAAGTTTACTATGTGGGACGATGATTCAACACAGCACATCATGGCAATAAATTATATGCACACACTTTACAGATCATCATCATTTATTTATATAGCGCCCTCAAGATACGCAGTGCTTTAGTCTTAGCAGACAGTTAGGTAGTGAAAGCCTTGAGTTATTTGTTTTTTAAATTAGCAACTTAAGTTTCAACTGCCTGAAACTGCTTCACCCAGGCATTGGCAAAAAAAAGTTCAGAGATGACCCTGCTATCTACAGAATACTTGGCAAATCATTTAGATTTCCCTGTAAGGAGTGCATTAAATGTTTCCTGACTTATTCACCCCTGCCTGAAATAACTAATGCCAAGTGACTTGAGGAAGGGTTGAATAAGTAATTTGGTTTTCTTTTAACTAAGTTTGGAATCTGTCCATTTTGTGATTGTGCATTGTAAATAGGCTGTGCAAAATAAAAAAATGTTTCTAATATAGTTAGTTAGCCAAAAATGTAATGTAAAGGCTGGACGGATTTGATGTCTAACATATCAGTCGGCTGCTTTTCAGCTTTCTTGGTTTACACTGACTGGTTACCCTGTTACCAGGCAGTAACCAATCAGAGACTTGAGGGGGGCCACATGGGTCATATCTGTTGCTTTTGAATCTGAGCTGAATGCTGAGAATCAATTGCAAACTCACTGAACAGAAATGTACCATGTGGCCCCCCTTCAAGTCGCTGACTAGCTCAGTTATAGAGCTGAAAAGCAGGAAGTTGGATTCTGGCAGTTTTATTAGACATCTGTTCTCTTCAGCCTTTATACATTACATTTTTGGCTAACTATATTAAAAACATTTTTTATTTTGCACAGCCTATTTACACCGTTTTTATTTTCACACTGAACTGTTCCTTTAAAGGGACACCTTCCAAACAATTTTTTCAGTTCAATTGTTTTCAGAGTGTTCGCCAGAAATAAAGACTTTCCATTTTTTTTATTTTTTACCATTTTTCCAAAATGTAAGTAAGGTTTTAGGTCCCTGTCTCTGGTGTTTCAATCTGGCAGCTCAGTAATTTAAGTGCAGGCTCTAAACTGTTACAATTTATCAACATTAAGTTGATACATGTCTCAGCCGCATCTCTGGAGTATTAGCAACTATTGTATCAATTATAACATGCATTTAATGAAACACATGAATTCTGCTCAGCAGGGACAAAGATAAGAAATGTGTCAACAAAATGTATCCATTTAGTTTACCTCCCCATAGTTGCTTTAGAAGAAGGTGAAAAATTAAACTTTACCCTTCAATATTAGAAAAACACGATTTTTTTTGCAGCAGAAGTGACTCACGCCCATAGTCTTCAATTGGAGAAAAAAATTATGCTTGTCAAAAGAAATATGCTTTGTATCAAAAAAAAATTAGTCGCCCAAGACTAATGCATTTGGGCGAAATTTTGTCGGAACTGGTTAAATTCGCCCATCCCTAACAGTCACACACAGAAAATACTAATTGGAAAATGGTTTTATTTCTGGTAAACTATATGAAACCAACTGAACTGAATAAAAGTGTTGGAAGGTGAACAACCCCTATAAAAATCCCACTATTTTACGTGTGTATTTCTGTTGCTACAAACTAGCCATGCTTTTCTTTATTAAGGTTCTGTCATCCCTATCAGTATGAATTGGATCACTTTGTACCATTGGAGTTGTCAATGGAGAAACCAGATATTCAGGTGAGACCACAAAAAGGCAGCCTGTTATTTGTATTACTGAATTTGATTCCAGTCATTCTAAAACCTCCGTATATCAATAGCCCATCCTCTCACTGCAAGATGCCCCATGTAATTTTGTGATGAAGTTGGAAGACTTGGTTGCACTCAATGAAAAACTGCTACAGTGTGCAGAGTTTGCAGTGGATCTGGAAGTAAGTCTGATGTATATCTTTAGGAATTTTTATGCAGTAAGCTATGTGCAGAATTTTTTTAATATGAATAACCAATCTTTCTTTATTGAAAGCATCATTCCTACAGAAGCTTCCTAGGCCTTACCTGCCTGATGCAAATTAGCACTCGAACAGAAGATTATATTATTGATGTGCTGGAATTAAGGAGCAACTTGTACATTTTGAATGAAAGCTTCACAAATCCCTCGATTATTAAGGTCTGTAAAATGTGATTTTTCCCTTTACACCTCAGAGACCTGCTTAAAGGTGCCTTATAACTTCTTGTAGAAACTTTTGTTAGGTGTTTCATGGAGCTGATTCAGATATAGAGTGGCTTCAGAAAGACTTTGGCTTATACATTGTAAACATGTTTGATACACATCAAGCAGCACGGATTCTCAATCTTGGCCGACACTCGCTTGATCACCTACTCAGGTTGTATTGCAATGTGGAGTCAGACAAACGATACCAGCTTGCTGACTGGCGAATTCGGTGAGTTCCAGCATAAATATTGGTTTTATGTAGCTTAAGCTCTGATTAAAGAATTGCCAGCTATTAAAAATTGTATGCAATTTTCAGCCCTTTGCCTGAAGAAATGCTTGAGTATGCTAGAGTAGATACTCACTACTTGCTCTACATATATGACAAAATGCGGATTGCACTACTAGATGCAGCCAACGGGCAACCAAACCTTCTCCAATTGGTATGGCAGAGGAGCAAGGACATTTGTCTGAAGGTAAGACTTTTTCTTAAATATAACTTTACAAAAGCCGATTCAGAGAATATTCTGACTCAAGGTGTGTTTCCTACAGAGATTTACAAAGCTGATATTCACAGAGGAGTCATATCTAGATCTATACCAGAAGCAAAAGAAGCACCTTAACACACAGCAATTAACTGCCTTCAGGCTCCTTTTTGCATGGAGAGATAAAATAGCTAGACGGGAAGATGAGAGCACTGGGTAAGGAGAAGTTCATGTGTTCATATGATGTCTGTGACCAGGCTGTTGAATTGCACTACAAAATATCACTTTTTTTTTTTTTTGTAACAATTATGCATTATTTTTATATTGCAGTTATGTGTTACCAAATCACATGTTGATGAAGATCGCAGAGGAACTTCCCAAGTAAGTACATCATAGATTTTCTGATGGTAAAGCTTATTTAATCTCAAAGTTTTATTTCTAAAACTGCAATATTTTAAATTAAGAAAA